>NW_003852598.1:1675148-1752117 GCF_000181295.1 Otolemur garnettii | reverse complement strand
AATCCTTATGGGAAAGGGTATGTAGATTTCTCAAAGAACTAAAAATAGAACTACCATGTAATCCAGCAGTTCCACTATTGGGTATCTACTCAAAGAAAAAGAAATAAATATATAGAAAGACCATTACACTTGTATGTTTACTGTAGTACTATTCACAATAGCCAAGATGTGGAATCAACCTACGTATCTATCAACAACAGACTCAATTTTAAAATGTGGTAGATATACACAATAGAATAGTATTCAGCCATAAAAAATAATGAAATCATGCTTTTGTAGCAACAGGGCTAGAACTAGAAGCCATTATCATAGCTAGGCCAACTCAGACACAGAAAGACAAATACTGCACATTCTTACTTATAAGTAAGAGATAAATAAGTACAGAAGGAAGCAGAGTGTGGAATAATGAGAACCAGAAGGGTAGAAGACGGGTGAGGGAGTGTGTAATGGGAGGTCGTGTGGTGGGTACCATGTGCATTGCTCCAGTGATGGATGCACTGAAGGTGCCGACGTCATCACTGTGCAATATTTCAATAAAGCAAGATTGCACTTGTACCCCACATGTATATACAAATAAAAAATAAATGGAAAATATAACAAAACAAAAACCAAGTTAGATTACAAAGCTATCTTTTATCTTTTTATTTATATTTATTTATTTAGAGACAGAGTGTCCCTTTGTTGCCCTCAGAGAGTGCTGTAGCATCATAGCTCACAGCAACCTCAAACTCCTAGGCTCAAGCAATTCTCTTGCCTCAGCCTCCCAAGTAGCTAGGACTATAGGCGCCTTCCACAATGCCCAACTATTTTTAGAGATGGGATCTCATTCTTAGGCTGGTCTCCAACCCATGAGCTCAGCATTCCACCTGCCTCCGCCTCCCAGAGTCCTAGGATTATAAGGCATGAACTGCCACGCCTGGCCCTACAAAGCTATTTTTAAAACAACTCCATCCATTGAAAGAAAACAGTTTAGGATGAATATTTTTAAAAGCATACTTACATATGTCTCATCTAACTGTATATGTAAACCCATGTTATACAACCCCCCAATAGAAACATGTTGTAATTTAAAAAAAAATTAAAAATAATTGAAACTTGAGTGATCAGAGGAGATGGCTATGCAAAGATGGGGGAAGGACATTCACAAAACAGCTTGGCATGGGGGAGGAACCAAAGGAAGGAGTGAAGCTAGAACAGGGATAATCAGAAATAGGGATAGTAACAGCAAGAGAGGAGGAGGAAGGTGGGCAAACATCAAGAGGATCTGTAGTCTCAAGGTCATGCTAAAAAAGGAGGACTTGATTCTAAGGATTCTAGAAAACCAGTTGAAGCAAAGAATGACGTGCTCTTTTCATGTAAAACAGTCTCCCTACCTCTAAGAGTTAATGTCTTACTTCTTTTTTTAATATCTCACAACTCCTAGGTCACCCAAACCTTTGCACATAGAAAGCTATTTAATTATTAGCTGCTGATTGGCTGGTTGAATCTTTAAGTTAGTAAATACGTTAAGTAAGGACTTAACCCCAGGACATTCAGAGGACCTGATGATTGCAGCCTTGGGCCTCAAGTTCATACTAGGGCTGAGGAAATGAGCTCAGCATGGAGGCAGCGTGCCCTCAGAGGCATGACTTGAACCTGAGACTCCTGAACAGGCCTCCTGCTGGATAGGAGCAACCCACAAGGAACAAGGGGAACCCCTGTCAGCTTCAAAGCAAAGTGCATCACTTAACCTTGGAGAGAGGTTTTTACTGTCCGTGTACTCATGCATCACACAGCTTTAACTGAAACTTTGGAACAGGTAAATCTGTTATAATTCATGGTGTTCATGCTCAAAAGAGTATCTGTGTAAAAGGGCAGCCTGACTAACAGGGGGACGAGATTAATTCTGAGAAGTTACTCAGTATATTCTCTTATGGAAGCCCCAGTGTTACATGCTCACTTTTGACTAAGGGGGAGATCTTTAATTACAACTTTAAGGGAAGCCAGAGCAATCCAGACGTCCTTAAACATGAAAACTGGGATGTCTCTAATGTTAGCTGAGATTGAGTAACCTGTCTTTTTTTTTTTTTTTAATCCTGAGCTCTAAAAAAGGCAAATCCTTTGAAATTAGCAAAGAATTAGAGGAAAATATCATTCTCCTCCTTCTGCCCCACTCCTACTGATCTAGGGGTTTTGTAAGCTATGATGGAAGGAACTTGCGTCCTGAAACCCCAGAAAGCTGCTAGGACCATTTCAATTCTCCCTGATATTCTTGGTGCTGAACCATACACATGAATTCACTAATAGCAGAGGAGGAGGGGCGGGGGGAGGAGAAGGAGGAGAAAAGACAGAAAAACACAAAGTAAAAAATTAAGAAAAAGAATGAAAGTATAGAAAGAAGAGAAGCTGGCAAGAGAGAAGGGCAATGATAAAAGACCACAGATTCTGAATGACAGCAGAGACTGCAACTTCCTAAGCATCTGGGACAGTGCCTGATACACACAACAGATTCTTTTAAGAAAGAAGAAAAGAAAATAGGAAAATAAGAGAGAAGTTGAAAATGTGAAATAGCAGGCAAGCAAGAAAAAAAAAGGAGAGAAGCAGAAAGTTTGAAATGAAGGTGGAGAAAAGAAGGATATCTGGGTAATGATTTCTCTCTCTGGGGTCACATCAGAATCATCTGCTGGGGATCTGCTTCCAAATACAGCTTTCCAGGCCTTCCATTACTTTGAAGCTCAGGGTGGGGTTAGGGTATAGCCCTGAAAACCAACAAAAGTCAAAACCAAAACCTCTCCCAGGAGATGCTATGCACAGTCAGATTCGGGATCCCTGGAGCTAGATAAAAAGGCGGAGAGAAGAAGGATGTGGCCGGTGGGCAGTGACAGGGTGGTGGCAGCACTACCATGGATACTTACTCCTCAGAGCCGGGGTAAGTGGGGTGCTTCTCTTCAAGAAGATGGCTCATTTTCAAGAACCAGGGTTCTCCTCCTCTTAAACTGCTCCTCATTTTGCCTGTTCCCAAATCACGAGTCCTTTGCCTGGAAAGGCAAAGGCTGGATCTCAGAGGGAACTGCATGGGAAAGGGAGATTCTCCTTTGCCAGTAGCCCAGGGCGGGGTGGGGGTGGGGAATATCCCTGCCCCGCCTGCACTGTCTTGGATTGTGAGGTCGTGCTGGGTGATTTTGGAGTATGGCCCCGCGAGTGGCACCAGTCGGGAGAGGTTCTCTCACATGCTCAGAAACTAGCAAAAGTTACTGGGGTTTCAGAAAAAGGACAAGGAGACGCTGGCCCCTATCTCCCCTGACACACGTTGTGATCGTCACCGTAAAGCACGCAGTGGCAGGCGGCATCCAGGGAGCGCGTCTGCGCCTGGGCCGGGCTGGCGCGTGGGGCTCCCCGCCGCCTCTGCTGTCTCCACGCGCCGGGATCCCGGGGGCGGCAGCCAGCCCCGCGGGGAGCGCAGCCGCCCAGGCAGGGGAACAAGTGCCTCTGGGGATTAAATCTACGTGGGCCCTAACTGTGTGTTACTATGACAATGGTAAATAGGTTCACTGGCTTTCAGGGAAGTGGCTCCGTGAAGACTGAGCTGAGGAAGGCACCATCCCTCTCCAGTTCCCAAGTACGCGCGGACTCATTCAAGGAACTGTTTTCATACCACATATCAAGGGACTTAGGGAAGCCGGTGTATCACTTAGTTGTAATTGCTGGGCATTTTATTGACAATGACCAATACTGAGTTTGATTTAGTGGCTCCAACTAATAAAAGCCCAGTAGTAGCCTAAAAAGAAGAAAATTAAGCATGCTTATCAGATGGTAATTAATTTGCTTTCTTGAAAGAAAAATAATTTGCTAAGTGTTCTCATAAAGCGGTTCTGTGAAATTCTACACATACCAGGAAGGCTCAAATCTCATCTTAAAAAATACACCCACATTTAGAATTATGTTTTGTTCTGTTGTTGCTTTCTCAGCAAGAGGAATATCCACTCTGCTGCCTAATACAGTTTTTTTTTTTTTAAATAAATAAAATACAGAGCACCTTCAGAAGAGCTGTAGCTTTTCCTAGAGTATAGATTACCTACCATGCCAAAGCCAGCCTGGCAAAACATGTTAGCAGAAATAAGATATTGATTAAATACAGTCACAGTAAGGACGAAACGTATATTAATATTTCCCACTGCTGGTGAGTTAACATTTTATCATTCATCAGAGCCCACAAGCGCACACATACACGCATTCCCCCAAACTAAACCTATCCACAATTAACTGGTCTTAGAATATATAGCCTTCTGATAGGTCCCAAAAGATGGATTTTTTAACCCTAACATCATAGGCCTTTAAAAAATTATTCCACAATTTCCCTGGTTGTGGTTCCTTTACAAACATTTTATGAATGCATTATACATCCCAAATTATTTTAAAGCATGCTGTTCAGTAAAGAAACAAAGCGTGGGTCCTAACGCCCTCCTTTCACTTCGTCTCTCCAAGCACCTTTCCCAGCACCTCCACTTTGCCCAGTAGATAATTCCCTGGAAGTATTTCTTTTCCTATCAGCAAAGATTTGTTTAGTCCAGGACCTCCTCACCACCAATCAAGAGAGGGGAACTATCCCCAATTTTTTTTTTTTTTTTTGAGGCTGAGTCTCAGTCAATTGCCCTGGGTAGACTGCTGTGGCATCATTGTAACTCACAACAACCTCAAACTCCTGGGTTCAAGTGATCCTCTTGCCTCAGCCTCCTGAGTATGCAGGACTAGAGGCATGCACCACCACGTCTAACTAGTTTTGTTTGTTTGTTGTTTGTTTGTTTGTTTCAGTAGAGACAGGGGTCTCACTCTTGCTCAGGCTGGTCTTAAACTCATGAGGTCAAGTGGACTTGGCCTCCCAGAGTGCTAGGATTACGAGCATGAACCACTGCTTCTGGCTAACGTCTTGTTCCCAGTGCTTTCTACCCCATCTCCATGTGAAATCTCCAACTCTCTCAATCAAATCTCCAAAGCCTCCTACCTTTCCTTTTTTTAATCCAGGAGGTCTTTCCATTCTATTTTACACACTGTAGATTCCTGTCTGGTAAGTTCTCAAATTCTTCCATGTTATAGCTGTCATAAACTTTTTCTATATATTTTTTCAATCATTTTACATAGGGGTATGTCAGAGAAACTACCATGTCAAATTTATATGTATATCTATATATCTGTGCTATCTACACTATTAAAAACTTCAAAAAACATTTGAATGAGTGAATGAAATCTTGATATTGGCACACTCTGATGGACTCAGTAAAATTCCTAGAGTTATCCTTTTCCTTTCCCGGAAGACATGAAATGTGGAGACATAGTTTGAATCCAGATTAAAACAAGCCTAATTTCTTTAGAAAAGGAGGAATTTTATGTTTTTTTTTTTTTAAGCATGAAACAAAGTTTACTGAGAAAGAAAAAGATAAGTTTATAAGGTAAGAAAGTTTACAAAGCAGGGTTTGTTCACCGTAGACAGCAAGCAGGCCTCCATTGCCAGGACAAGTAGGCAAAGAGGCCAAAATGGAGAAATTGTAGGAATAATTGAAGACAGTTAAATATGGATTGTGTATTAGATAATATTAAAGAAATGGCATTAATTGGCTAGGATATAATAGCTGTATTATGGTAAAAAAGAACATCTTTAAATGTACACATTGAATGTTAAGGTGTCAAATGTTATGAGATCTCTGATAAACTTTCAAAAGGGATATTGCTAAAGTGGCAAATAGTAATAATTTTTAAGTCTAATCTTAATAATTACATCTCAGTCTAATCAAGTAATTTTTAAAAGTCACTTCTCCTCATACTACACTTGATATTTATTTAATAAGGAAATGAAAGTAAGGGCTCTATCTCCGTGACAGTCACCGGGAGGAAGAGTGATTTCAACTGGCCTGTTCCTCAGGCAGCTACTCTGTGAGGAAAGCAGCTGAATGCGTTGCAGTTTGGTAAAGGTAAATGGTTCAATCCTACAGATAGGGACAGAAACTGCTGGTGTCAATGGAGAAAAACAGAAGTGGGTAAACCAGCAAGGCCTTTTCCATTCTAGATCCCACTTTGCTGGGAAACACTGTTACTGGGCCAAAGAGAAGGGGAAACAGCAGTGCTGAATGCAAGTCTGCTTTTAGTAGCAGTCCTTACAAAAATGACAGTGACAATAAAAACATCTCAGGGATAGGTTCAGGGGCTCAGGCCTGTAATCCCAGCACTCTGGCAGGCCAAGGCGGGTAGATCCCTTGAGCTCATGAGTTTGAAACCAGCCTGAGCAAGACTGAAACCCCATCTGTAAAAAAACCTAGCCAGACATTGTGGCAGGAGCCTGTAGTCCCAGCTACTTGGGAGGCTGAGGCAAGAGGATCACGTGAGCCTAAAAATTTGACATTGCTATGAGCTATAATGCCACAGCACTCTACTGAGGGCAACAAAGTGAGACTCTGTCTAAAAAGACAAACAAAACTCACAACTGTAGCATATAACTTTAAAACCAACTATATAAGTATTATTGTTTATTTCATTAAAAGTTGCACTATGATGCAAGAAAATTAATCCTATTTCCTAAAAGAAATTTAGATGGTAGTTAAGTTTATATTTACTTCTGAGTTACTTAAAAAATGTTAAATGGATGAAAAATCATGCCCAAGATTAAGGCCATTGCTAAATGTCAGAATCAGAGCAAGATTATTACGGGATATTCTTGTTATTACTTTCTAACATTCAATGCTGCCCTTATCTGTTCCCAAAATAGTGGGATAAAAAACCTTGCCTCATTTCCTACCAGCAGGTTCCAGGAAGAGCCACTCTGCCTGCTACAGAAGGATCTAGTCCATGAGTTGTCACTGTCTTTATGCAGAACATCAAATATTTCTGGAGGACTTTTGAATATGTCTCATTTTAATCCTCCTGACACCACTGCGGTTAGGTGGGCAGCAAATGCCATGTAGTTTACTTTATAAATCAAGAATTCTCATTACAGCCAGGATGATGTAGTAGGTGGGAATAGAATCCCAGCAAAAAGAGGAATTCTGGAATTGGAGACCCAGATACAGTCTTACTATATCCACATCACCTAAGTCACAAAGCCCTGCTGTTCTTTTTCACCCCTAAGAGGTTTTGAAAGAGCAAAACCATCAAAGTAAACAGTACTTTGCTCTCCGTGATGCTGAATAATATCCGGAGCAGTGTGCTTGGATCTCAAAAAGATTTCTGAAGCCTTTGCTATGTTCCCAACATATATAGGAGAGATGGACTATTCCCCATATTATGTAATGAGCCTCTTGCCTGTTTGGGCCTGAAGAGATGTGGCCAGTTGGGCCACATGCCGGTCTCATTTTGTTGAACAACTATTTAATTGTTGGAAACAAACAAAAACAACAATAAAACTGGTTGGTATACATCAGCCCTTGTTAGGTAATAAGATTCCAAATTGGTAGATATCCTTCAAACATCAATTATATTGAAGTTAAGTAGATGAATTTAAATTCTTTCAGAGAATTACATGTTTCTAAAATGAGTACTTACGCATATAGGGTTATTACTACCTGGACATAATTAACCTGTGCATATGGTGGAAGGAACTGAAGATGATCATTTGAGCAGAGGGGGCTGGAATCAGTCAAAACTCCCATCTGTGACAGGGCTGGATAAAGGGTGAGAAAAACAGAGAGGAATCCCCAGCAGCCCATTCCTTTAAACATCAGTGATGGATGGTTCAGACATATGCTAAAACCCGTTCTAGGATCATGCCTATACTGCCAATGTTGAATGTCTAGTGTAAGGTACCCCAATAAAAGCAGAAATAGGGAACTGGCTTACTTCGGGGTTATATCTCCTGTTTGCATTGCCTCATAGGTTGGCAAAGAATCACTGGCTATCCCGAGACCATTTAAAGCCCCAGCTTCAATGGACAGATCAAATGTGATTTTTCAACAGCCTGTTTTTAAAATTACTTTGTTTCAGTCTGAAAGGCAGTGGCAGAGTTACATTACAGTTAGAAAACCGCCCACCACATAAATAGGTTAGAAATAAATGCCTTAGAAACAAGCTATCGCCTTTGCATTGAGTATCCCCTTGGCTTCCCCGCCCTTGTTAGGTATATTAAATGATACAAATTCATGAATGTCAGAGGGCAAAGGGATCTTAGAAATCCTCCACTCCAACTTCCACTTGCATGCACAGAGTCGAAGTTTTCCTAAAAAAATCACTAGTAAATGGCAAAAACAGAACTTAAAAATAGATCAACTCTATGGCTACTATGCCAGAAATATGATCTGCACTTTTTCCTAAAGAAATTTCAACCCAAAAGACATAATGAAAAGGGGGGGGGGCAGCAAGGGGGTTCTGGGTATACGGAAACAAAGAAAGAGCAATTTAAGGCAATGTTTAAGCAATTTAATGCAGATCACTTATGTTTTTTTTTTTTTTTTTTTTTTGAGACAGAGCCTCAAGCTGTCCCCCTGGGCAGAGTGCCGTGGCATTACAGCTCACAGCAACCTCCAACTCCTGGGCTCAAGCGAGTCTCCTGCCTCCGCCTCCCAAGTAGCTGGGACCACAGGCGCCCGCCACAACGCCCGGCTATTTTTTGGTTGCAGCCGTCATTGTTGTTTGGCGGGTCCAGGCTGGGGATTCGACCCCGCCACCTTAGGTGTACGTGGCTGGCGCCTTAGCCGGTTGAGCTATAGGCGCCGAGCCCAGATCACTTATGTTTTACACAAGTAATAGTTCAAAGAGAAGTATCAATATGAACTGCTGAGAATATGATTATCCCACTAGTAATTGAACTCTCTGCAAGAGAAAATACTACCCCCCCCCCTTTTTTAAGACAAGAGCATCACTATTTCACCCTCCGTACAGTGCTGAAGCATCACAGCTCACAGGAACCTCAAACTCTTGGGCTTAAGTGATTCTCTTGCCTCAGCCTCCAGAGTAGCTGGGACTACACATGCTGCCACAATGCCCAGGTATTTTTTTTTTTCTTGTCTTTGTCATTGTTGTTTGGCAGGCGTTGGCTGGGTTCGAACCCACCAGCCCCAGTGCATGTGGCCAGTGCCCTAACCACTGAGCTATGGGTGCCAAGCCACTACCCCAAATGTTTTGTGTCTCATAGCACTCAGCACAGTTAATAAAACAGTAAATGCCCACTACACCCCTGAGTGGATGAGTAGATACAGTGGTGTATGGATTTGTGGGTGGCTAGGTGTGTGGTCTAGAGTGAGAATGAGGGCCCTTAGGAAGAGGGTGGAAATTTGAAGGAGTTAGAATCAGAGGGACAGGGTAGAGGCTAAAGAATATGGAAATAAGCCTTATTTACCCAGAGGCCGTTGAGATAAACAACCTGCTTGTAGCACAAGACGCTTAGGACGAGGCAGCAGATGATGCTCGGGACACTGACATCTGAGCATGGTGAAGCTGCCCGCCACCTATTCCCATGACTTCACTGGGTTATGTTTAGATCGGTGTTGTAAGTGCAGGGAGAGTTTGAGAAACTTGTTAATGAATCCAGACTCCCACATACAAAATGAGATTTCTGAATGTGTGTGGTCGTCAGGATTCTGTTCTGTTCTTTTTCTACACAAACAGCAACAGATGGTAGGAGGGGGCCGGGAGGAGTGGGAATCCAGAGGAAAGTTTGAAGTGCCCCATTTCCCCTCTTGCTGGGTCTAACCTTGGGACAAAGGAAGATTGTAGAAGAGTCAAGTTTGGCTTTTTTTAGAGTCAAAAGGCTCACGGGTATCCACCCCTCTTAGTTGTCTCATAGAAAAGGATCTGGGAAATACAGAAAAATCACTTAATATCATCAATACCAGCTGTGTTAAGCAAAGTGACTCATGTTTTCTGTGCCTTTATTTCCTTATGTATATTTGGGAAATGTTAAGGTCTCATAGCAACTTAAGAAATAATTGAAATTACTACATTAAAGGGCCTTGATTTAGGGCCTGAGATAGAGTAATCAACTACTTTATGAGTATCAGGTTTAGTAGAGGTGATGAGGATGCTGGTGAGATTTGTATAAAAGATGCATTGATTTTCCAAGGAAATGTGCCTCGTGTTCAAAATTCTCCTTTCCTCCTCTCACTCCCATCTCCAAGCCCATCTCACTCACTGCAGCATGCTGGCCACTTTACAGCCTCTCCATCACAGGCTGGCTTCAGTCTCAGAGCTGGGGCGAATGCTGTTCTCTCTGCTTGGCACATCGCATGCAACTTTAAGCGGCTGCCTCTTGCTCATAATCTGGGTGTCAACTCAAAGAACACCTCCTCAAGGAAGCCTTGCCTAACATTAAATAAAGCAGATCCCTCCCCTCGGTGTCTCACTTGCACAAGGTTCTATTTTAATTTTCCCTTTATCAATCTCATCTATCACTGTGCCCCTGGGCCTAGAATGTGCCTGCAGATTGGAAGGGCCCGATAATCATTTGTAAACTATTGCTTGGCTGGCTGATGGACAAGAACAGGACTCCAAAGCATATCCAATTCAAACAGCGTTCGTGATAGCTTCAAAGAAGTTGTCCCATCCCATCAAAGGAATCTGACCCAAACTTCACACTGAAGGACAGCAGTAGGTTTTAGTGCAATTCTCTCTCTCTCTTCTTCTTCATTTTTTTTTCCTTTTCTTTTCAGCTTTGAGGTGAAATGTAAACGAGGGGAGGGCACTGGAAGTTGTAATGAATTTTCTCCATTTAAGGGGAACTCAAAAATTGAGAAAAGCTACAGGCATTTGAGATGGCCCTTGTCTGCATTTGGTCTGGTGAAATCAAGTTGTATTATGGAAGCTCAGCATCCCCTTCCTATTTTTTTCCCTTGCTTCTGGAGTACGAAGTGAAGAGAATCTACCAAACTGGGGTATGCTTGTGCTTCATACAAATTTAGACCAGCAGCCTGTACATGCCAGATGCTTAAATTCTGCTGGTCTTATTACTTGTATAAAATTCTAGAGGACCCAGAGACTTACACACGCTCCCTGGAAACTGTGGACTAAAGATTGGAAAGTCAATCTCTGAGCCTTCAGAAAATAAAGGTGCAGTTGAGCAACAGTTCAGGAATCTGAAGTCAGTTTAAGTATATGCCTAGCTGCTTCTATTGTGAAGATTGCTCTAACATCTAAATGGTGCTTCCTAGTTAAATACAATATTTTTAAATATTTATGGACTGCTACCTTAATTTTTAAATTTCTATTTTTATAAAAGGCAAGGGACAATTGAGCAGAAAAATGTTAAACTCTCTCTTTCCCGTTACTCACGCTGTGAAGCAACCTGTTTTACTGTATAAACCTGTGTTTGTTCTATTTCAATTGTGCAGAAGGAAATAGTTCTGCCACCTTTAAAAATCAAAGATCTATCACTCAACAGGAGAACACAGCAACCATAAGAAAGGGAATTATGAGAAACAGCAAAAAAGAATGCAGTGCTTTTATAACCTTATGGGGCTTGTGGATCCCTTGGGGATCTTGTAAAAATGTAGATTCTGCTTCAATATGGTATGCCTGGGGTGGGGCCCGAGACCCTGCATTTCCAACAAGCTATAGTTGATGCCTGTGCTATTGGTCCTCAGTGTTTATGGACGATACTGTTTGGTACATATGGCCTGAGAAATAAATCACTTTAGAGCACTTCATACTTAGAGTTACAGTGGGTGGTGCCTGTGGCTCAGTGAGTAGGACGCCAGCCCCATATACCAAGGGTGGTGGGTTCGAACCTGGTCCCGGCCAAACTTAGAGTTATAGTGACCTTAAACTATTTTACTTACTGCTATATTTAATCTGCAAAAAACCCCATAAATTCTTGCCCTGCCATTAAGACAGGGAGCCTATTTTTCTATTCCTTGAGTCAGGTTGACCATGGGATTAGCTTCAGTCAACAGACAATAACAATTTGTCTGTTGTCAAAGCCAGTGGTGAGGCTTGGAAAGTGTTTGTGCACTAGGACTTCTCTCCTGCTCCTCCCAGAACCCTGCAATCAACACACAATTGTGCCCAAGCTAGCCTTCTGGAGGATGAAGCAAAATGTAGATGAGAACCCAGGAACTCCATCCTAAAGCCAACAGGCTGCCAACTGCCAGCCCTGTGATTGACACCACCCTGGATCATCACATCCCCCCTAAGTTCCCAGTTAATCACAGACACGAGAGCAAGCAGCTCTCAGTCAGCCTGGTCTCCACAGATCTCCATAGTCAACACACAGAACCATGAACTAAATAAAACAATTACTGTTTAAACATCACATTTGGGGTGTCTTTGACTTTGCCTTTTATGCAGCCTATAAAGTAGGGACTGCTATCTAGAGAAGGTTCCATGAAGAGTGTGTGTAGCACGTAAGGCCATTTGTGCTTATGATTCTTTTTCCTTTGTGTCTTCAATATATATAGCATGATTTTGCCTTACATAATAGAAATTGGTAGAAGTAGTTATTATAACAATACTTTAATTTTTTTCCGTTTTTATAATTCAGTTCATTCTCCTATTGTAAAGACTTGTGCTTAGAGGTTAAGTCACTTGCCCAAATCACACAGCTTGTAAATGGTAGAACATTCTCCAGGTGGATACAAAAAATACAGAAATTTCAAAAAAGTCTTTTCACTAAGTTATTAGATGTCTTTGATTTTTCTGTTAAAAGGCAAATATAGATTTGCCTCTGAAGGACATGATCTTCAATGATCTTCAGCCATCACCCTGTTCCGTGTTGGAAAAGGTAACAGAAGGTCTATTCACCAAGGAATAATCTCACATTGATGTGAGGTGCCAGTGACAAACCTTCCTGGGGAAGGATGCTCAGTGCCAGACAGTCATTGACACAGGTCCCCTACAGAGACAGCAGCATCCTTACACTTTTTTTCTTCTTATTTGCAGGGTCACTCACTTTCAGCCTTCCCGCCCCAGGATTGGTAATCCTTTACTGTCTGGGTGTCCTCTCTGAATCTGTCAATTTTCAACTTTGACCACATTTTTTCCCTTTTTCCCAGCCATGTGAAAAAAGATATTAATGACAGTCCCAGGGCCATGCCTCTATATTAAAGGCTGCTTGCTATGGACGAGGGCAGTATTCCTCAATTTTATCGAATTGTAGCCCCCACTGAGAAGATCTCTACCTCTTCCATCCCTTCCTATTCTTCCTTGTTGCAAATCATCTCTTAAAAGAGGCTTTGCAAACTGGTATTCCTCATGCTAAATGCAGCCTGCAGAATCACTCTCTTAATAATAAAACAGAGTCTTTTGTTGTTGTTGTTGTTGTTGAGACAGAGTCTCACTTTGTCACCCTCTGTACAGTGTATGACGTCATAGCTCACAGCAACCTCAAACTCTTGGGCTCAAGTGATTCTCTTGTCTCAGCCTCCAAAGTAGCTGGGACTATAGGCACCTGCCACAATGTCCAGCTATTTTTTTTGTTGTTGTTGCTGTTGTTGTTTGTTTGTTTAGCAGGCCCAGGCCAGGCTCAAACCCACCATCCCCGGTGTATGTGGCCAGAGCCCTAATCACTGAGCTACAGGTGCTGAGCCGAAAACAGAGTCTTTAAAAATTAGCATTAGAGGGCAGTGCCTGTGGCTCAGTGAGAGGGCACTGGCCCCAGATACTGAGGGTGGCGGGTTCATACCTAGCCCTGGCCAAAGTGCAACAAAAAATAGCCGGGCATTGTGGTGGGCACCTGTGGTCCCAGCTACTCGGGAGGCTGAGGCAAGAGAATTACCCAAGCCCAAGAGCTGGAGGATGCTGTGAGCTGTGATGCCACAGAACTCTACCAAGGGTGACAAAGTGAGACTCTGTCTCTAAAAATAAATTAGAATTAGAATTAGGACACCTTTAATCAAAACATGCATTTTGTAAGCAACACGGGCCCTAGCACTGCCTTTCGAGCTGCTTCCCCATCCACATTATCTTGCTGGACTGTGAAAACTTTTACTTTTAATTGTATGCTGGATATATTCCAATCTTTCTTTCTTTTTTTTTTTTTTTTCCGCAGTTTTTGGCCAGAGCTGGGTTTGAACCTGCCACCTCTGGCATATGGGGCCGGTGCCCTACTCCTTTGAGCCACAGGCACCACCCATTCTAATCTTTCTTGTTATGGATTTGCATTACTGCTTCTACTATAACCAGCAAGCACATCCCAGGCATCCCCTTATCTGTATGTCCAGCCATAATGTCTGTTCAGATGATCACCAGCTTACTCTCCCAGTGTTAGAACTTGTTTTCACACCTTACTCTTCCTTGCCTCCCATCTACCCTATGACAATCCATTCCAATTGATATCACCTTTCTTAGAAAAACTGCTATTCAAAATAGTGTCAATCCCACCTTAGAACTATTATTGCACATGCCCCACATGGGCCATCTCTAATACTAATACATTCAGGCCCACACAATATCTCACAGGCAGATGTTGTAGCCTCCCCACAGCTCTCAGGGCTGCCAATATCCTTTTCCTTCCATTCATGCTCAAGATGATCATCAGAATTATATTCCTTGCAACAGCAATTTGGAAATCATCTTCCCAGCTGAAAGTCTTTCTAAACTGGCTCTAAACTAACATGCTGGTCTCATCTCTCCTTGCCCCTCTTCCTTCCCACTTGTGCTCCAGACACCCGATACCTCTCGGAAGACTTACTATTTCCTCCACCGACTTTGCCTGCTGACTAGAGTGGCCTTCTCCATCTGTCCATCTAGTCAACTTCTCTTCCTGTCCTCTCAGCTCCTCTGTTTGCCCTTGCTAAATTAGTGAAAGAAATCTCTCCAACCACAGCTCGTGTGTACATCTCTGCTGTGGCACGAGGACCATATGGTTTACTACTCATCACTTCCACGCCAGATCTTAGAACACTGAGAGCAGGCACCATATTTTATCTAACTCTGCATCTCATCAACTAAACCTCCATCTGACTTAAAATAACCTAACAAAAACAAATAAGAACAGCAACAAACATGCATGTTAAGTAATTAAAAGGCATTCTCAAGGTTCCTGATTAACAAGTTATTTCCCGAGAAGTGGAGACAGTTTAAATGAAGAGACAAATACATGCAAGGAGGCAGGTTAGTTTATGCCAGCAGACTCATTGCTTATGGATGGTGGGGGGTTTCTTATACCAAAGAGATTGGCAACAGGAGGCCACATACAAATGGCATCAATCTGCGTGACTTCAACTACAAAAGTTTCAACCTTCCTGGTTAATATTTTCTGACTGCAAGTCAATGTAATATAGAAGCTTTTTATATTTAGTTCAGATTCTATAGGCTATTGATTAGGTAAACATTCAGGCCAGTTAATAAACTTAATTCAAAAGGAGTTTCTATGAACCCAGAACTGTGCCAAACCCCAGGAGAAAAAAGGGCCATATTTACTATTGCTATTTGGTGATTCTTATGTCCTTTATATATGGCCTCTTATATCTGGCCTTTTGCTAGCTTTAGAGGTAGATATTAGAAGGATCTAAAAGCAGAAAATAATAGGTCTGCCCTTAGGGAGTTTCATCTTATCTGTGAGGACAAAGTGAGCGCATCTTTAAAATCCTATAAAACAAAATAATTAAGTATCAAAGTATAGCAGAAACAGAATTCACCGCAGAATTAAATTGGTTCCATTATTTGTGACTAGGATGAGGAGGCCAGAATTTGCTAATACCAAGCAGAAGAACTGTAATTGTCCAGCTGTTCCCCATAATTTCTTAGGCCCTACAAAAAACAGATTTCCATACCAACATTTGGCTATAATGCTTGAGATCTGAACCTTCGAATTGCTTCTTGGTCTGGTGATAGCCAATTTAAAGTCGAATGTACCTATGAACTACAGTTAAATAAAAGTTTTAAAAATGATGCCAGCCCATTGGTTTCATATTAATAAATATTCCCAAATAAATAGATATAGCAAGAGATAAAAGGGTGAAACCACAAGAAAAACATGATTTCTTATGATTGAGATAGTATATTGTGAATTTGGAACAAGAAAGCAGGGTCTCGTGCTTTTTGCAAGTGAATTTGAATACTCTCACTCTCCACAGAGCATCTTAAGTAATACTAGCTTAAACCATTTTCAGATATTAACACCTTTGTGGAAATTATTTGGCTGGCCAGCTACTCAATAAGATGCAGTAATTGAAAGCTCATGAACTCCTAGAAGAAAGCGGGAAAGCCCCAAAGTCCACCCCTCCTTCTGAAGTGGAAACTCTTTCTGAGAGATGAAGTGAGGAAATGGGTGTCAGAAGGGAGGACGGTTCCAAGGTACCAAGAACAGACAAAGGCAGGGACCTCATTAGGTGCATCCGGGAGAGGGGCCAAGGGTCGTTTTCATTTGTGGGACTTCTAACGAAAAGAGAAAGAAAGCAACAAAAGAGCTACTGAGAATAAAAAGTGTACAATTTTTTTTCTTTTGGTGGGGGGGACAATTTAGCATTGCATATTTCAAGTCTCTTAAAAGTCTCCACCCTTTGAATACTAATTCCACTTCTACAATCAGCATTTAAGGACATGGTCACCTGAATGTTTAAATATCTGATGTTCTTCACAGCATATTTTCAAATAGTTAAGAAACAGAAACAACCTAATAGTAAACAAAGGGGGACACAACTTTAAAGAATATATAGCACATACCCAGAGGTGAATAGTTTATCTCTGGGTAGTTGAATTTTAGGTGGCTTCATCTTCATTTAAATTTTTCTTTTATCTTCTTTTCTGTATTTTGCATTTTTTCTGTAATAAGAGTGTCCAGGAGCAGTAAGCACGTGCCATAGTGTAAGCCTGGCAGTGATGAGAGGGCTGAGGAGTAATGTAAGTAAACGGCATAGTTTTTCTGGGAAGACAATTCAATGCACCTTCAATCCACTTCCCCTCACTTGTCTCTGCTGTCCTGGCCCTTCCACAGTTGTATGTGTGAAGGAAAAAAAATACTGGGCTGCCCCATGGGATCAGTCCCTATGCAATTCTTCCTGATTTGGGAGTCTGTTAGCAAAGTCTTATGCCAGATGTCAGAACACCTTTACCCTGTAGGATAACACAAAAAGAAACCAGCCAAAAGATGCCTGACTCTAAAACGGGGAGGGCTGTACACTTCCTGCCACAACTGATTATAAAATCAGACTTTAAGAGCCCTGCTAAGTGTTTGGGACTGTGATAGATACAGACCTTGCATTCTATGAGTTTAAAATCCAATGGGAGAAAGAATAATTCCAAAAGTTTGGGTTTTTTGAAAATGTGCCACCAATTTAACCATTTAACATTTCTGTCCCTTCAAATGCTAGATTATAAAACTAGGGAATCTCTGATAACTAGGTTTCTGTTTCAGGTTGAAATTTGTAAGTGCTCAAAATTTAATGAATTACCTGAGTTCAGTGGTTAGATGAAGAGTTGATTCAATGGATTTGGAAAAACACCTAAGATTCTACATTTCTAACAATCTCCCGGGTTGCTGGTCTCACTTAATTTCTTTTTTTTTGCAGTTTTTGTTTTGTTGGCCAGGGCCAGGTTTGAACCCTCTACTCCCAGTATATGGGGCTGGCACCCTACTCCTTGAGCCATAGGCACCACCCTACATGACTTAATTTCATTCCCCAAAGTATCCTTTAAGATAGCTAAGCTTAGCCCTATTTGACTAACAAAGAAGTGATTTGGGTAGGGTCACAGTGATTTAAAAAAAGGGGGGGGGGCAACCCAGAAACCCCAATTGGGATCTTTTTATCTCCAAGATATTTAATGTCCCTTTCAGTTCTATACTATAATTAGAAATCACCACATCCATCCAAAGTGAACAGGACCACAGGACTGGTAAATGATAAACTCCTGCTCATGGAGTTCAGAAGAATGAGGGATCCTTTACATAAGGTAGAGGGCTGAGGGTCAGTTATGGAATCAGAGTAGAATGTGACATCAACCTTGAAAGATAGGATGAAGGTAAAGCAAAGATGGACAGACTATGCAACAACAGGTGCACCTCACCTGGTGTGATCAGAGCATGTGTCTGTACAGAGAAAACCTGGGGAGAGGGGCCCAGGACAGCAAGGCAGGCCTGATGGTTCACTTCCATTACTTACCTCATTCACTGAGCATGGGAAGTGCTTTCTCGATGCTATCTGTACCATGGCCCTATTTTTAGGATAAGGATAAAGTCTGATGAATAGAATGACCTCCCTTTTCCGACCCATTTCTCCTAAGCAGATCTCCTGAGAGAAGCCTTAAGGCTCTTGCTCTTAGGTAATGCATCTTCCTGGGCGCTCTGTAAAATGCCAGCTGTATGGTGTGTGCCCACAGTAACAACAGACTTAATTCTGTCCTTTTGAAATGATGACTCCCACCCTCCCCCAATTCCTCTCAATGTTCCCTTTTAAAGAAAAGCCATGGTTCGCTGCTACTGAAAATTAAAGACAACAGCATAAAGATCAAGGTCCAGGCTGGTGCTAGCGATGACAGAACATTAAAATCACCACTTGAATTTCTCTTTCCTTGAACATGGACAAAGACTATTAATGGAAAGCCAGTCCCCAGAATGCAGGTTCGTTTCAGACTTTTTGTGCTGGCCTCTTTTTGATCACGAATTATTTTAACTAATATGAACAAGTTGGGAGTGGACTTCAGGTGAGAGGAACCAGGAGAGATAAGGACATACCAGAAAAGATAAAAAAAAGTATGGGATGCTCCCCCACACACACACCGCTGTCACAATATGGAGTACCAAGAAAAAGCAGGAAGGTTTTGGAGGCACAGGCTAATTTATAAGTTGAGGACAGAAGGACTCAATCAACTCTCCCTCCCTAGGAGATCTTCTGGCCCCTCCTAACTGCACCCAGCTTGCTCCAGGAGCTTCTCGTCCACCTCCCCTTAGTTCCAGATTGTGTTTAGGCAACCAGATTCATAACTCTCCTACTTCTTCCTCTTCCAGACTTCTTTCCCATTTGCTAAATCAACATTTTCAATATACTAATTTTTTTTCTTACCCCAGATGGGGATCTGGCCTTATTTCCCAATTACATGTCGGCATAATGACTTGGAGTGGTATCCTTGGTGTCCTGCTACTAGAAGTGCGGTTAGGTGGTTCAGCTTGACGGCTCAAACACCTTCCTTACACAAACACGAAAAATGTCAAGGGTGTTTTAAAAATATGCAAAGTCTCGCTCATCAGGTATCTCATATCAAAGAAGACATTGCCAACAGAAATCTGCAGTTAGCTGAGGAGAAGAAATTGATCAAGTATATATAATAGCTACATTATATATAACCTGGTATATCAGATATTCTCACAAGATAGGTGCAGAGAAAGAAAAGAACAAACAAAGGAAGAGAAAACTTTAGGTGAGCTCTTCTCTCTCTATTTTTGTTGGTATTTTTTTTTAGTTGGTTGGACATTTAGAAGCATGAAATTAAAACGCGTGAAAAACAGCCATATCAACTTGGTGTGGTGACTCAAAAGTTGTCGTTTCTCGACTTAACTTTGCTAAAACACTTGATTCATGTTGTTCTTATTTAACCTAATTTGCATTGATTTAATCAGTGCTGGTATGCTTTAAATACATAATAAATTGAGATTCTGCAACTTAGATGACTTAGAATAGCTAAATTTCAATAATGCTCATCTCAATCTGTTAATGTATATGGTTCTGCCAAAAGGTTTAAAACTGTAGAAAGGATGCAAACTTGCCACATTAGAGGTGGGAAAGTTTTAAAGATACCATACAGATGAAGTGATTTGTAGGATAATAATGTGAAAAGCAGTGGGTACGTATACATATGTACTCTGTGTATGAATATGTGTGTGTGTCCGTGTGTGTGTGTGTGTTACAGCTTAATAGCCTAGAAGGATCTTTTAAGTTTTAGGTAGCAAACTTAGAAGAAAACTCATATATAAATGCAGTGAATTTAATTTTATTCTCTTTCTTTCTTGCCAACACTCAACTCTTTTCTGCCTCCCTGTACCAGCTCTACTAATCAAGTGACATCCAAAGTGGGACCTTGTCTTGCCCATTTGGCAGCCTCTGCCACTACTTTGCCAAGCTGCCTGCATTAGGAGGGTTTTCTTCCTAGCAGCCATGGGGATTGGGTGGCGCGTACTCACAGTTCTTACAGACTGGCTGGCTGCTGTTTGCTCCTGCCTGTCCCTGCCTGACACCCCTCCCCCCACCTCCCAACCTTTTTAGATTTTATGGCTCAATCAGCCAGACTGCTGTCAGGAATAATTGTCTTGGCTAGAGGTAAAAACACTTGGTGGTGAATTTGTTTGTCTGTCTGTTAAAGTGTTCTGCAGAAACTAGACTGGACCTGCAAATGTCCAGTCCAGAGTTAGGAAGGAGGCAAGAGGGACAGAGAGGCAAGTCTCAAGAACGACAAAGGAAGGACAGCATTTTGAGTAGGGACAGCCCAGAAACCATCTGTGCCAGCAACAGGCTGTGTGACCCTGGATAATCCCCTGACATCTCTCGGCTTTAGTTTCGTCATGTGCAAAATTAAGGGGGCTGATTTTCTAACGTCTCTTTTAGCTCCCAAGACAGCATGTGATGTCTAGGACACCTCAGATTTGTATTCTTTCCAATTAAATGATGCATCTCCGAGATGAATGACCAGGCCAGAGCTCAGACGAATACAAAGTGGAGTGATTCATGCCCCTGTTCATATAGCTTTTCCTGAAAAGTACCACCACTCTTTGGTGACTTTGATTCGATTGGTCGGTCTCGTCAGCTTAGATGCTAAGGACCAATCCAGTTACTTGCCCAGTCTGTCTACCCTGGTAATCCTTCCTCACTCCTATCAAAGTGAGCACATCCACATATAATGCCTACTTATTCTGAGTTCCTTAGAGGCAGAAATGATAGGAATTCAAAGAAAAGAGCTGGTAATTTACATTTGACTCCCTCTACCACCTCCTTGAGCATCTTTCAAGAAAAAAGGCTTGCCCACACTCCAGCAAGCTTTCTCAGCCCTCTTTGATTTGTATTTTAAACAGATGACCAACAGGTTCATGACAATAGCAAGGCAGACCCCCCCAACAGACCAGCTGGAACAAGAGGGAGGGTGAGCTCAAAGTAAGAACTCTTATCTATAAATAATTGTGAATGGAAATAATGACGCGAGTGATTCGGCTCCTTCTTAGAGGGAAAGTAGCACAATTTAGTACAGTCTCAAAGATTGATCAGAAGTGTGTTATACAAAGAGGGGTGGGCTTCATTATATCTTAAACTGTCCTTTCTTTGCACATTATCCAGGACTTCTCCTAAAGTGGAGTGCACTGCAGGGCCCCAACCTACCATGGACAGCACTCGTCAGGCTGAGCCCTCCCCATGTCAGACAGCAGAATCTTTCTTCAATCCACCCTGCACTCCGTAGATATTTCACCCAGACTGGTCAAGCCCCCAGAGGGAACTCGGGCGTCTCTAGACACAGACATACCTTTCTGCCACACTGGAACTCACATCAGGAGAACTAGGTTGGCATTCCAAACTGGGCAGGATTGAGAAGCATTCCCCCAGTCACCTCCAAAAAGGACTGGTTGGCTGCAAAATTCCAGTGCCTGAAAGGGGGAAAATCTCAGCCAAGCCCCAAATCATTGCCTTGCCATGTCTTCCCCCAAGTTGCTTTTCTAAAGCAGAGGACCAAAACGTTGGTTTCTCTGCAGATTCCTACGTATCTCTTAACACGTAGACAGCCTTAAAGGGGGCTGGGGGGTGGAATAGGAATATATATATATATATTCATTCCCAAAGGGAAGGGGGAGAGCGCAGGATATTTCAGTTTCCCACTTGGAAATATCTCGTCGCTGATGATGCTACCCTCCCTCCGTCCCTCCTCCCTCCTCCTCTGTTTTTGAAATATGGACAAAAAAGCTGAAAGTGTTTTCCGTTTCATCAAAGAATATATATTACTTTAGTGGTTCGGTAAAATGTTGGTTTTATGCCCACCCCTTTTCAATCTGCCCATGTCTGAGGTGCTGGCGAAGACGCACAATCGTGAGCAGCTTACGACACGCAGTGAGCAGTAGGTGCCTGTGCAAGCTCGCGCCGCACACTGCCTGGCGGAGGGAAGGAGCCCGGGCGCCGCTCGCCGCTCCCCGCGCCGCCGCCCGCACCGCCGCCCGCACCGCCCCGCCGCCCGCCGCCGCCGCAAAGCATGAGCGAGCCCGCTCTCCGCAGCTGCCCGGGGCGCGAATGGCAGGCGGTGTCCGCGGAGTAAAAGGTGGCGCCGGTCAGTGGTGGTTTCCAATGACGGACATTAACCAGACTGTCAAATCCTGGGGAGTCGCGAGCCCCGAGTTTGGAGTTTTTTTCCCCCACAACGTCACAGTCCGAACCGCAGAGGGAAAGGACGACGGCAGGAAGGCAAAGCCCGGGCTCCGGCACGTAGTTGGGAAACTTGCGGGTCCTAGAAGTCGCCTCCCCGCCTCGCCGGCCGCCCTTGCAGCCCCGAGCCGAGCAGCAAAGTGAGACATTGTGCGCCTGCCAGATCCGCCGGCCGCGGACCGGGGCTGCCTCGGAAACACAGAGGGGTCTTCTCTCGCCCTGCATATAATTAGCCTGCACACAAAGGGAGCAGCTGAATGGAGGTTGTCACTCTCTGGAAAAGGGTGGGTAAGACACTTTTTAATTAAATTCTTTCCCGAAGATTTTTTTTTCCTCCCTTTTCTTTGCTGCAGCATCTAACATGGAGCAAATCACCACCTCTTTGATCTTTCGTGGCTGTGAACTTTCTATGCTGCCCAGCTTTCTGCATGCTTAGAGGTGAACGTGCGGTTTTGGGGAGGGGGGGTCCTTCTTGATTTCTATATATTTATTTGATTTTTTTTGCCCTTTTCTCCCCCTCCCCCGCTCCCCCTCCCTCGGAATAAAATATGATGTAGATTTCTGACCGAGCGCTTCCAATGGACATTCTCCAGTCTCTCTGGAAAGATTCTCGCTAATGGATTTCCTGCTGCTCGGTCTCTGTCTATACTGGCTGCTGAGGAGGCCCTCGGGGGTGGTCTTGTGTCTGCTGGGGGCCTGCTTTCAGATGCTGCCCGCCGCCCCCAGCGGGTGCCCGCAGCTGTGCCGGTGCGAGGGGCGGCTGCTGTACTGCGAGGCGCTCAACCTCACCGAGACGCCCCACAACCTGTCCGGCCTGCTGGGCTTGTCCCTGCGCTACAACAGCCTCTCGGAGCTGCACGCCGGCCAGTTCACGGGGTTAATGCAGCTCACGTGGCTCTATCTGGATCACAATCACATCTGCTCGGTGCAGGGGGACGCCTTTCAGAAACTGCGCCGAGTTAAGGAACTCACGCTGAGTTCCAACCAGATCACCCAACTGGCCAACACCACCTTCCGGCCCATGCCCAACCTGCGCAGCGTGGACCTGTCCTACAACAAGCTGCAGGCGCTGGCGCCCGACCTCTTCCACGGGCTGCGGAAGCTCACCACGCTGCACATGCGGGCCAACGCCATCCAGTTCGTGCCGGTGCGCATCTTCCAGGACTGCCGCAGCCTCAAGTTTCTCGACATAGGATACAATCAACTCAAGAGTCTGGCGCGCAACTCTTTCGCCGGCTTGTTCAAGCTCACCGAGCTGCACCTGGAGCACAACGACTTGGTCAAGGTGAACTTCGCCCACTTCCCGCGCCTCATCTCCCTGCACTCGCTCTGTCTGCGGAGGAACAAGGTGGCCATTGTGGTCAGCTCGCTGGACTGGGTTTGGAACCTGGAGAAAATGGACTTGTCGGGCAACGAGATCGAGTACATGGAGCCCCATGTGTTCGAGACCGTGCCGCACCTGCAGACCCTGCAGCTGGACTCCAACCGCCTCACCTACGTCGAACCCCGGATCCTCAACTCCTGGAAGTCGCTGACGAGCATCACCCTGGCCGGGAACCTGTGGGACTGCGGGCGCAACGTGTGTGCCCTGGCCTCGTGGCTCAGCAACTTCCAGGGACGCTACGATAGCAACTTGCAGTGCGCCAGCCCGGAGTACGCACAGGGTGAGGATGTCCTGGACGCTGTTTATGCCTTCCACCTGTGCGAGGATGGGGCTGAGCCCACCAGCGGCCACCTGCTGTCGGCGGTCACCAACCGCAGTGATCTGGGTGCCCTAGCCAGCTCCGCCACCACGCTCGCAGACGGAGGGGAGGGGCAGAACGACGGCACTCCCGAACCTGCCACGGTGGCTCTCCCGGGCGGCGAGCACGCCGAGAATGCCGTGCAAATCCACAAGGTGGTCACGGGCACCATGGCCCTCATCTTCTCTTTCCTCATCGTGGTCCTGGTGCTGTACGTGTCCTGGAAGTGTTTCCCAGCCAGCCTCAGGCAGCTCAGACAGTGCTTCGTCACGCAGCGCAGAAAGCAGAAGCAGAAACAGACCATGCATCAGATGGCTGCCATGTCTGCCCAGGAATACTACGTTGATTACAAACCCAACCACATCGAGGGAGCCCTGGTGATCATCAACGAGTATGGCTCGTGCACTTGCCACCAGCAGCCCGCGAGGGAATGCGAAGTGTGATTGTCCCAGTGGCTTTCAACCCATGCGCTACCAAATACGCCTGGGCAGCCGGGACCGGCCGGCGGGCACCGGGCTGGGGTCTTCTTGTCTGTGCTCTGATTTGCTCCGTGACTGAAACTTTAAGGGGATCTCTCCCAGAGACTTGACATTTTAGCTTTATCGTGTCTTAAAAACAAACAAACAAAAAGAAAGAAATAAAAACACAACAAAAATCCCATTCCACAACCTTCAGGACAGTCTATCTTAAATTTCATATGAGAACTCCTTCCTCCCTTTGAAGATCTGTCCATATTCAGGAATCTGAGAGTGTAAAAAAGGTACCAATCATTGATTTTTTTTTTGTAAACTAAAATGTTTAAAATAAAATAGCATTTACAGTTTTTACAGACTGGTGTAACCTAAATGAATTGTTACTTGTGTTACAAGAGAAGCAACAGTTAAAATTCCCTGTAGGGAGGGGAAGTGGGGGAGGGGAGGTTCTCCAGTGGTAAGAACGAAAATCTAGAAATCCAGGAGCAAAGTAGTGCTGTGCAATTTGAAATTTTCAGAAGGGCAAACAAAGCTTATCAGTTTAATGAATCAGATTAAATTTCCCCACATGAATAAGGATGGAAAGAAAAATCCAGCAAGCTCCCGTATATTATTGAGGTGAGGACAGTGCAATCTAACCACCTTAAATTAGCAAGTGAGAGGACTAAGGACTGGGCATTACTGGTCAGCCTTTAAGGCAGAGACCATTGCAAACAGGCTTTGAAAAGGCAATGCCAGACAGTTTGTCCTATGCACAAGAAACATTTTTGTACCTAATGTAACCATCAGTCAAATCAACTCAAAATCTCACCCCCGAATAGCACTTGTTCCTAATTGTATGTCTTTCATTTGCTGCACTTAATAGCATTTGTGCCCTTTTCCCATATCCTTCTATGGCTAAGAGAGAGCACCTCAGCTCCTGCTCTCTGTGGTCTGGCTGAGGGAGGGAGGCAGAATCCCCATGTTGAGTGGGAAGAGAGACTGCAGCAAGCTTGGGTTCCCAACCAGTGATAGCACAGTCCTAGTTTCTATGGGGAAAGATGAGAAAACATGACCTCAGGAGAATGCCTACAGGGTAATGACTTGTAGCAAAAGACTTTAGGGGCAGACTGATACAGCTGTGATGGGGGTGGGAGAGTATCCTTATTTCACACTGTGTTTGCATATAACTGAGATGGGAATTGTTCCTTAACCCAGGACAGAAAAGCTGCCTCTTCTTGGAGTGCCCTTTTGTGTGATGCTCGCTCGCTTGCTCGCTCTCTCTGTTTTCTCTTGTGTGTGTGTGTGTTGGGATTGATGACTGCCTCTTCCCACCCTTCTGGGTCCATCACTGAGATTTCAGTTTTCTTATCAAACTAAAGAGTGAGAAGGTGGTGAGAATGGCAGTGGTGGGTGTAGGGAAGGGAAAGGGGAGGGGTGTGTGCATTGGATGGAGGGGTCCTTCACCAGATGACAATTTAAACAAATGTATGATTGAAATAAATTGTCATGGATGGCAGATGGTGACAACTAAACCAATGTTGCCCATGTCCTGAAGTCTTTCACTCCTCTAAATAATACTAAAGACTGTCATCTTTCTTTTTTCTCCCCCCACCTTTTAAAAAAGAGAAGCCCAAATAGGATGAGGGATAGGGAATAACACAAACCACCATCCCCCACAATGCAAATGTCTCCAACTTCCAACATTAAGAAGCAAAAACAGCTTTTTGAAATGCAGAGTGACACCCTAGTTTAAGGGTTCCTTAATCTAAAGATTGGTGGTAGCTTTCTCTTCTACCTATGGAGAAACCAATATGCCTAAAAATACGGCTTCTAAAAGGTTCTTTCAAGAGAAATATTTTGCAAATGTCTTTAAAATTTAAGCTTTGGAGACTGCTTACAACACACACACACACACACACACACACACACACACACTCATTCTTCCTAATCAGGAAACTTCATCTTGCCTTGTTTATAATTAAAACATGACATCGTGATACACACACCATGCATCTCACACCCATTCAGACTATTAATGTGTTACAGTAGAAGAGAAGTGCTTTGTTTGGTAACTTTGAGGAAGGGGTCTGGGATCTAGTCTAAGCATGATCCTTGGCTTTTCATTTATAAATAGCATACTACTAGGCTGAGGGCAGGATAGCAGGAATGAGGTTCTCTCAGGGATGTTGTGCCTTATGTCTGTAATTAAACTCCAAGGAGTAAGGAGACCTCCTCTAGAAGACATCATACCTATTTTTGGAAAAAAAATTCCAAATTGTGGCAGTTGAAGGAAGGCTCTTCGGATTCCATTAACTTAACCTCCTCATAGGAAAGCTCCTAGAATCCAGTGCCAAAGCTGCTCTGGCTTGGTGCATGAGAGGGCTGTGTGGGTGTGCTCACAGGGAACACTTCCAGAAGCAAAAGCTTTCTGGCAAACATCAGCACCACAGGTTCCCTGTAACCCCCTAGGAATATGAATATTGGGAAAAAACTGTACTTTTTTTCTTTCACTCTTCCTGTTTCAATGTGGCTATGAGAAAAAAAGAATCATCATGCCGCATTTTGTGCAACCCCTGCCCCACGGCCCATCACACATGTGGAAGATCTTCAGTCCCACGTACATCTCCTGAAAGATCATTAAAGACAGGCATCTACAATCTGGGGCCTTAAGAACAAATGTTAGGACCACAGAAAGCTGTATTCTCGCTTAGTGTGTGTGTCTGCATATTTCTGAGTTGTGTGTCTGTGTAGACAAGCAAATCCGTTTTCTACTCAGACAGGAATTTAGCTCACATCATTTCATGCCCACGAGGCTTCTGCTCAGAAGAATGGCAGAGGGAGGAAGATGGCAACAGCAAGAAGGGAAAGTTGGAGTTTTAACTAAGGTTTTGTGACACTTGAAATCTTTTCCTTCTCAAATTAATTAATTGTTAAGCTTCCAGAAACTTGCTCTGACCCCTCTAAGCAAACTAGGAAGCATTTAAAAGGGAATCTAATTTTTAAAGGTGTAGCACCTTTTTTTTTTTTTTTTTTTTTTTTTTTTTTTTTTTTGTTCTTCCCACAGAGTGCCGATCTCATTATTCTGAGCTTTCTAAAAAGAACTTAAGGCCACAATTCACGTCTCATCCTGGGCATTGTGATGGATTGACCCTCCATTTGCAGTACCTTCCCAGCAGATTAAAGTTCAGCAATCATATTGAAGTTTTTGGAATATTTATATAGAAAAAAAAGTCTTTTCACATGACAAATGGAAGTCTCGCACCAGTCTTAGCCCTGGTAGGGTTTTAGGTTGGGCCACAGGGAGCAAGTTAAATGAAACATATCCTTTGGCTGTGCTCAGAGAAAAGGCAGCAGCTGACTCTGAGACTTCAGCCCTGAGAGTTGAGACCACCTGCCTCACAACAAGGTCCATGTTCCCAAGCCTGCAAAGTTACCATCATAGAGGAAAGGTTATTTCAGTAACCGGGAATGGGTTTGCAGAAACCACATTCTCTATTCTCTCAGGCTTCTCTAAGGATCAAACGCCTTACCTTTTCTCTCTGTCTTTAGGAAGGCAGGCATTTGGTGTGGCTTAGCATCAACAACACATTTATGAGGATGTGTAAGTAATTAGAGGGGCACACGCCACTTGTTACTCCTCCCCAGTTTCCTAGGCAACTTCACACAGATAACTGGCGGGATTAGGGGCCACCTGTGTTTCTGGCTTATATTAATCCACTTGTCAGCCAGTTTGATGGCTATTTTATCTAGCATGGCTGAGTAGAAGGAGGGAGCGGTAGATCACACGTGATGGTGAAATTAAAGTCACAGGTAACCCTTTAACTGAGAAAATTACCAAAGGGCCAGAAATTATATCTGGTTTGGAGATTGACTGTCCTAGTGTTTCAGGATAGTCAACATAAGCATCAATTTTCTCCTTTAGATAGGTGGTTATGATTTGGGTTTGTACTGATGGAATATCAAATAACAAGAAATTATACTATTAAACTAGCTCTGAAACATATTTTGAGACATGTTGGGGGACAGACACACACTTACCTCCTCCCTCTTTATCTGTCTCCACACATACACAAACATACACAAACACGCATAATATGCACATGTATCTATAACCACACAGATAACCACACAAAAGTACGCACGCACATTTATAACTATAAATACACACACAGAGAAACATGATCACATTACATAACTGCCTTCCAGCACTAATTACCCTACTACTTTCTTTTTCCAATCAAACTTTTACTTAAGAAAGGACCTGACAAAAATCAGTCACCAAAAAGGACTTAGCTAGCTGATGGTATTTTCAGGCATCAGCTGATTCGCTGGTGCATCCTTAGCAGGCTGGGATCTTCTGGGTTCCTTATGCTGTGAAACATGCACACCTGCTGTCTAGTGGTAAGAGCCGCAAAAGGCAATGCATTCTTTTGAGAGTATTTTCCACCTCAAGGTTAAGAAACATTTCTCCATTAAGGAATACTCTACTATATGATTTTTCTATTCTTTTGGGGATTCAGGAGGCAATGTTCTTACTGCTGACTGAGCACCATCTCCTGTCCTTCCTCAAATGGATACAATGTCTGAAGGCCATTGCTCAAAGTGAAGGGTATGGTTGTTGCATGCTTCAGGTTTGGACAGAGACTAAAATGATGTGGAGAAATAAAATTTACTGTGCAGTTACTGGGAGGAGTGCTTGTACCCAGATCAAAGTATGTGAGGAAGGTACTAGCAACTTTATATAAGGAATCTGAAAATTAAAGAGGGAGTGCCAAGTTACCTAGCTGGTGATTGGGGGCACTGGGATTCAGTCTGGTGGCCTTTTTACTACACCCTATTTATTGCCCCTCCACTCCTACACACCGCAAAGAAACTAGCACTAGACTGGGCACAGGGTATATGCTTAACACATCCCACAGCAGTGCCGCAAGGTGCAATGCTGGAATCCAGATATTTTGACCATGATTTTGCTTTGGCTGATGGTACTTGAGTAATGCAGGACTCTTAATACAAAGAAGACTCTCAGAAGCTTCCAGAAGAAGAAATAGCCAGTAATCATTCAGTCTCACCTTTTTACAAAGAATTTTGGACTCAGAATAAAGCACGGGCATCTGTATCTGTCAGGGATGTATATGTCTTTCTTGGTGATTAATGGGACTATGTGTCTGTGGCAGGGAGGTTCTCAACCAGGTGCAAATTTGACATCCAGTGGACATTTGTTTAGTGATCTCTGGAGACATATGCATGTGTTACAGGTACCTACTGGCCAGAAGTCACAGATTCTGCTAAATATCCTACAATTCACAGGATATCATCTATATCAAAGAATCATTTGACCCAAATTGTCAAGAGTGCTGTGGTTAGAAAACCCTGCTCCATGGGGTAAAGTCATGGGGCCATCTGAACCAGCATGCTGTTTGCATGGAGTATTCTTTCTGAGTTAACTTTTGGTTCACCTAGACCGATTCCATTATAGTCTTCTTCCCTCTTACCTAGAAACTGGAAATCTAAATTAAAAACCCTCAGGTTGGTTGCTAATCGGTGAAAGGACCTGGAGTTAACACATGCTTCTGAAAGAACATATGGCAAAACTTAAATTAACTAGGACAAAACTAGTCAGAACCCTCAATTGACCCACTTTTTCTTTAGCAATACCTCCTTCAGGAAACAGGGGAAAACATCAAGTTAACAGTAGAGATCTAATTAAAAAGAAGGAAAATAAGAAACTTGATACTCCTTTTCCGAGGTATCCTGGAGTCTGAACAAATCCAGTCCACCTGCTTGTGCATTTTCCTTCCCCAAAGCAAGACCGGAATGTCCCTGAGGTGGAAATAAACCTCACTGTTAAAAATCACAGTGCTTAGTCTAGTAAAGAGGGTAGACATGTTAATTAGGGAAGTGATCTCAGACTGTAGGAATAGAATGGTTTACGCGACTTGCAACCTGACATCAATTTGGGGCCAGATTGACCCCCAAAATGAATAAAGCTCATGGGCAGATGACACTGCATGGGACTAGTGAGTTCACTTAAAAGAATCCAATTCACATTTGGCTGGTCCTGGTTAATCAGAACATCTCTGCGTGGCAGGTCCATTAACCGTTCTGGAAGAAACAGTGTCTTCAGGGCAGGAGTCCAGTCTTTAGACCTACTACCATTACTCACATGCCTGGGATCATCTGTTCATCACCCCACTTCAATTGGTCTCCGTCTCTTTGTTTCTGGAAGGACTCTTCCAGGTAATTCCCTAAAAACCTCCCAGTCCTGGGCTTCGATTTTACCGTTTTCCCCAACATCTTAATGTTACTCCTCCCAAGTTTCCTAGGCAACTTCAACATGAAACAATGGTGGTTTTCATTGCCAGTAAAGTGTTGCTTAACCAGAAAATTAAAATTGCCCTGAATTTTCATTCCCCAGACATTCTGATTCATCAGGCTTGCCTGCGTATGAATGAACAAAGGTAGACAAAAAAAAAAAAAAAAAAATCAGGGGCTTCAGAGAGGTAGGTGGAGATGCTGGAAAACAGAGGAGAAAGCTCAGGCAGGTGTGGGTGGGAGAATAGGGCTTTTAGAATGTGCGGGAAGAGACGAAAGGGAATCCTACGGAGGACGCGTGCACTCTCCCACACGTGAGACCCGAGACACGGAGCTACGCTGTGGAGTGGGCCCAGTTTAAAAAAAAAAAAAAAAAGCTGAGGAATATTACTAGTGGGAGGGGGGCAGGAAAGAACAGGAAAATATTTATTCGGAGTTCCTGAAATAACTTGCTATATTGTAAGTGGCCATAGTTAATATTAGGAGTTGAGAACAATCAAAAAGGATTGTGTATGGAGAGGGGGAGAGAGAGAGAGAGAGAAGGAAAGGGACAATGGGGGAGGGAGATGAGGGAAGAGAGGCCAAAAAAAAAAAAAAGAGAGAGAGCAAGAGAAGAAGAGTTTCAAGACTGTGCTTTATATTGCTCAAGAAATCATAAGGAGCTGGGATACACTCACTCCTCAATCCTTTTCACTCATTTCTTTCTTTATTCTGATCTACCAGCTCGGCCATTTGCTTCTTCTCGATGTTATATTAGAAAGTCGTTTTTCTTCCTGCATTATGAGGAAAAATAATTCATTCTCCAACTGAATCTTTTTTCCCTATTGCTTAGCTACAAGGTGCTTCTCAACTCTGGCCGTGCATTAGAAGCCCTTCATTCTTTGTCTTTTCTATTCATTCTTTTTCTTTTCTTTTCTTTTCCTTTCCTTTCCTTCTCTTTTCTTTCTTTCTTTTCTCTTTTTTTAGAGACTTGAAGAAGAATGGGAGCTTTAATATACACTGATAGCTGGACCTACCCCAAAGGATTTGGATTTAATTGGTGTGAGGTGTACCCTTGGAGAGGATATATATTTTTTCAAGCTTTCCAAGTGATTCCACAGGTCAGCCAGGGCCCAGAAGCACTGAGCTAAAGGATCACAAAAATCACAGCATGTGCAGGTCAACAATCTGCAAGATCGACAGATCTAAACGCAGCTCTCTGAAAATACCTGGCGGACTGGTGGCTGGGCTGAGTGGGGTCAGTTAAGTGGAAAGCCCCCTTCTGCCATTCCCAGTGACTGCACCTAGTGCACTGACAAGAAAAAGATACTCAGGCCTAGCTAAGCGTGCTTAGAACCTGTTCTGAATACTCTGTAGCTTAGGAAGTGCTGTTTAGGATTGTTATTTTGTTTTTATTCACCCAACAGTCACACAAGGCTGACATAAACTTGTCCCAGTCTTAAGCTTGTCTGAAGAAGTAGCTTGTCCAAGATCATTGCTCCTTCCAGGCTTGGCCCTTAAGCCACCTTTTCTAAATGCTGTGTTTGTCCCCTTCTACCACCTCCTTTTCCTTCTCTGATTAGCTCTGTGAGTATGAGGCAGGGTTGCTGGTTCAAATACACAAATCAGTAATTCTTCTGGGAGGAGTCCTGGAAAACACACCACACACACACACACACACCCACCCCTTTCCCTCCAACTGGAGTCTTGAAGGTGCAGAGTTTAGCATCCCAGTCTCATCCCTGTCTCATCCCTGCCCTCAGTGTGACCCTCTCGCACCCACCCTGTGCCTGATACACTTTGCTTCACCACATGAGTCCCATGACGCCCAGGAGACATCTAGGCAGATGTTCACACTTCCCTAATCCCCCAGCCCCAGCACACGCCCTTTCTGCTCAGCCTCCTGTCAGCAGGTTTGCCACCAGCTCATCCAAGAATGAGAAACCGAAATCCTAATTGGACACAGGTGGATGGGGTAGTGATAATTATTCTCAGGCATTTTTGCAGCTTCCAAAAGGATCTTTAGGGGAAATAACCTAAGGAAATCACTTGAGTGCTAGAATTTCAGGCAGTGGAACCTCTGGGTGATGTACATTTGGACAGGACAGGCTGCCTTGTTTCCCCTTAGGCGAAAGAACACGGGGGATGCTCAGGTTCAAGAGTGACTCGACAGCAGCGTATCAGGCTGAAAATAATGCCAGAATAAAGATCTGCCCATTTCCAGCCATTTTATCTCCTTAGAACAATGTCCTCTTTAAAAATCATGTACTTTTAGGTGTTCACCAGTGGCTCCAATTAAGAATTTTCAATATTGCAAACTACACATGGCAGAGACCTGTACCTCAGAGCTGTTACAGGCAGCCTTGAATAAAAGGGAAGAGGCACGAGAGCATGAGAAAGCTGGATTAGTCTGCCACGGAAAGGTCTGAAAAAGCCAAGTTATACACAATTAATGGAACAATGCAACAATCTGTCTTCAGCTGGCCAAGGCAACTCTGTCATCTGTCCCTCATTTGCAGAACAACCATGCACTCTATGATTTCGTCTCGTGTCTCTGCTCCATAGCGACTGAATTTGTGGTGAAATCCATATTTCCATGCAATGGAGTCTGAGGACATTTTTTTTTTTACTATTAAAGACATTTTTATTCTAAAAATAATGGTCCTTCTTGGGATTCTGCTTCATACCTTTGCTTGCTGTCTGGGTATTTTTATCTGAGTCTCATATTGATCTTTTCCTGTGCATTATTTTAAAAATCACAAAGGCACACAAAGAAAAGAACAATCACACTATAGGAAAGAGGAGGGGAAACTGCATTCTAATGGAAATGCAACTAAAGATAGCATCTTACTCAGATTAATTTACTTCTAATTATACTGCTCAAATCATTCATTCAAAGCAGCATTTCTTGTTCAGGAATTTAGTAAACATTTGTTGCGTGTACAATAGAACTACTTAGCTTGTAAATGATTGCACCTGTGAAGGTGAGGCACCATCACAAGGACTGTGCTGGTGTAGGTCTCCTAGACCCACCCGGAGAGGAGGCCTCACCTGCCTCACCTCCCTTCTGATGCACTTACAAATGTACCCCAACCACAGGAATGCCTGGCATATATTTTGAAAACTACATACCTGGAAGCCTATAAGTCCTTAACATTTTCTTCTTTAAATCCTGCAACAAAACTTTATCCATCTTTATCCAGAGTAGCATGAGCATCATTTTACAAATAGGTAAACTGAGGTTTGGGGATGTTCAAGGACTTGGTAGGGTATGTCAAAAGTGACACAGTGCAAGGGTTCAAATTCTGGCTGAGTGACATTGCCTAAGTTGAACCTTCTGATCCTCAGTTCCTTCATCTATAACATGGAGATAAAGTTGTTACGAGAATTAAATCTGTTATTATTGTGAATGAAATGAGTTATTCCTTCTCAAGTGCTCAGAACAGTAGTTGGCCTAAGGCAGGTACTACATAAGTTTTTTGTTTGATTTTTTAATAAAAGATCACTGAAGCAAGATCACACTGGTAGGGAGTGGCTGAGCCAGGACAGAACCAGAGGTGTCATTCTCCAAAGCCACACTGCTCCCTTTTCCTTTGTGATAGTATGACACCCCCAAACCTGAGTTCCTACAAGTACTGAGTCTGAAAGGAGAGGGTGAGGGCGCAGGGGGGAGAGTCTGGAGATACCAAAGGCACAGGTGGCTTCCCTGGGAGGGTTCCAACTGGCCAGGCCTTCGCCCGTTCAGCACTCACAGACTTTGCTCTGGATCTCTTTTGGCTTGGCTTTTGCACCGTGGTCACTGTGGTCTCTGTCTACATGAGTCTTTGATGATGCAGCAAAATTCATTTCCACATCGGAGCTGTTTGCTATCTGTAGTCAATTCCTGAAGGTGGAAAGCACGGCTACCCAGCTTGCAATTTTTACTCGACTCTTAAACTCTTATTTAATATCAGCAATATTAAATCATACTGGGCCCCAGGACAGTAAGCAGGTATCTTCAGCTGTAACAGATTTGCTGGTATTTATTTAAAGTGTTTTCTTTGTATACACACAGCCACAGTTTGACGCTGCCCAAGGAAATGTTATAAAGGATGAAGTGCACATCTGAGGTTGGTCTTGTCTTCTGGGGGAGGAAGTCTTGTATCAGGGGGCTGAATCTATGTTTCAGCTTTGACACTAATTTGCTCCTGACCCTTGAGCAAGTCAATTCCAACTGTCCAGGCCTTGCTTTCTTGTGTCTGTAGCAGTGAATTCTGGCTTTTCTTCTAGTTCTCTGATTTGGTAGGCAGAATGTGGAGTTAAAGCATGAAAGAAAAGTAAGAGTAATTTCCAACACATCCTCCTTCACTATCACTTATGAACAAGCAAGTGGTGAATTCATCACATTTCCCTCTAGGTAAGGCCCCTTGTCCTTAGAGACCTACCCAACTCTAAAAATAAAAACTGACTTTGATCAGAGTGAACATTCTCTTTTGTAACTAGGGAACTGGAAACTGGAACTTGAATCCCTTCCTAGACATACCCTGAGTTCTTTGTGATCCACTACCAGAATGATTAAAAACTTAAAGCATACTCTGTCCCAGCTTTGGATGGAAATCAATATTGGAAATACTTTGGCCGAGTGAAATTTCAAAACATGAATCTATACCACTGAGGAAGGCTACGGATGTTGGGAAATTGAGGCCCGTTTTTAGTTCAGTGTTCTATTTGTGTCTTTGCTGGCTTGTTTTTTCCTCCTCTCCCTTTCTCCATCCATCCTTCCTTCTTTTATCTTTTCTCAAACTTGACTCAGAATCATTAGCTACATCATACATTTTTAGCTAGGGTAATAGTGCACTAAGGAGGCAAAAATTTCTTATGTGGAGGAAAGACTTACTCATTTTAGATATAGAGCACAAATACATACATAGTACACAGGCAGAGACACCATATATCTATAGTATTAAAGCTTCAAGACGAAGGAGCAATTGGGGAAAAAAAGTCTCTAATGTTTTCTAGGGGGAGGAAAAGACCGGGAAACCCTGAGCTACACAACGAACATCACAGGGAAGAAACAGCAGCAAAATGTAACGTAACATGGCATCTCACCACTGGAAGCTTTGAGAAGCTCAGAGGTGATCCAGGTATTCTGATACTGAAAAGTAGGGCTGAGAGATTGGTTGGAGAGTCACAGTCTCCTTGGTGGGGGTTGGTCTTATCAGCCCCTCTTACACTCAACACGCCTTTTTATTTGGAGGTTCACCACGTATTAAAAAACTACTGAGTATGGAATTAATACACAGAGACCCAGTCCTGCTTCTACCATTTACTGGCTTAGATAAATCACCACCTTTCTGGACCTCAATTCCCTTGTCTATAAAATTCAGAAACTAATCCCTGCTCAGCCTACTTCACAAGGATCTGGTAAGGATCAAATGAGATAATGTGAGTGACAGAACTTTAAAAGCTGTGAGGTCCTGTGTGGAGATTTAGGGCAGTGGGAGGGGGAAGGAGGAGGTAGTGGTATGAGCTGCATGATCAGCCCCTCAACAGGGGGACTTTAGAGGGCCACATGTTTCAAATCCTGCTCCACAGGGACTTAAGTCCCCTTTGTTAGGAATTGCTCTCAACTAAGCTCCTCAGGACTCCTTCATCCAACCTGCACAGAGTGGAGACGCAACGAGACTGCTTGCTTCTTGACAGGAAGGTCTTGGTTTCATCTGACTTTTTCCCCATCACATAACACAGATTCTCACCCATGTGGACCAAATGGTCTTAGGCAGGTCATCACTTCGCTCTGTGAACCACAGTGTCCACATCTCTAAAGCAGACATACCAACAGCCGCCTTGCAAATTTTTAGAATGATTATCAGACAGAATGTGTGCATCGAGTTTGCCAAAATTCTGGCAAATAGTAAATTCTCAGTCAACATGAGTCTCACCTTGCGTCATCACCAATATAGAGTCACATGTTGCACTTAAGAAAATAGCCTTGGAGGGGAAAAGTGGATGGCAATAGAGCAATTGGTTTCTAGAAGCAGAAGCTAAGAGGCTTTAAGAGGTGCATTTGAAGAGAACACTAAATTGGTAATATAAAAATTATCTCAATTGAGGTGAGAGCTGGGGTAGAGATCAGTAGAGTAAAAGCAGTGTGGAATCATTAGTAGGGCAAATGGGAGCGACAGCACCTACTCTGGTAGTGGAAATCAGCTAGAATACTTAGGAAGTTACAAAGCTTTCCTGACATAGGGCCTGCCAGGACAGATGTTCTGAGACTTGCCTCAGGTGACTGCCTTATTTATTTTTTAATACAATGTTTCTTCCCAGTTCTGTCAACAGATCCAATTCCCAGCCTGCTTTCTTTGAGCATACTTCTCCTCAGTAGCACACACCTGCTAGATCTTCTGAGAACTTAAACAGAGACTTCTGGAAGAAGGTGGGAGCCGAAGTCCACACTCAATTTAATTATAACCACGTATTGCATCACATCACTGCCATCACAAGCACACGTGCTGCTTTCCTGAGCCCTTCTGCAAAGGCTGCCACTGTGGTCCCGTATCTGTCAGCCCACGAGACCCACAGCATTCTTGGACCTCACAGCAAAGCAGCCCTGAACTGCAGCAACATCCAGCACCACGGTTTGCAGTGAGCAGCCTGCTGGGCTCCACCGGTTTATCTTGGGCCACCAACCCCAAAGAACTGGGATGAAAGCAGATGTGAGAGAGGGAAAAGATCTGTTTTTGTTTTATTTTCTACCAGCCCCAGCTCTTTGAGGGGGAAGAAAAGAAAGAAGAGAAGAAGAATCCAGCTCCGAGCTGGTGCCCTGCCAAGCATCCTCCCCTCCCTTCCTAGTCCAAGCACTCCACCGTCTGTGCACACTGCATAACAGCAATTTCTGGAAACAGGCTGAGGAATCTGGGCCAGTCCAGAGGCAGTGGATTCTCAGACTCTGTGTGGTGGGGTTTTAGGGATTTTATTTTTCACCTTAATTCTTTTAACAACTGCCAGCTCTTTGAAGCACATCTGTTATCCACAGCTTCTGTTTGTAAAATGTGACTGAAGGTATCCTCTCCAGAGAAATTCCTGAGTCTTCTCTGTAGTTCAATGCTTCCACTAACAGTTTGGCTAACAAAATATAACTGTGGTAAATATTAAAGAATGTTAATACAAATGAGATAAAAAACATCTAGGGATCTTTTTCTCCCCCCGCCAAATTCTGCTTTGCTCACTACCAAAGTTAATCTTGACAGAAAATTTACTTCTCTGATCCACCTCATTTCCCAAAGCAATTTTCCAACAGCAAGCATAAATTTCTGGTGATCGCTAAGAGGTTTTCAATCCCTGTGCTAAGGAGGCCATGGGTTTCAACTGTTTGTCTTAACTCCAGGTAAATGTCCTTCACTCGGGATGCTAGCACTAAAGGACCCTTGGCAGAAACTAAGGGAAAAAGCCTGAAATTGAGTTTTTGGGTTTCCAGCAGAACCGGGGTTGGCAGGGAAAGATAGCTTGAGTATCAAGATTGAATCTTGAGAAGGCAATTAAATCATTAGCTAAGAAACTAATTGCCTAAGCCCACATATCTATGCTCTCAAATGGGATGAGGTATTAAACACACGTAATGCCTTTACACTGCTGAACTTTGAGCGGGTTAACACAGATTACAATTATACCCTATCAAAGTTGGGAGTTAAGCACATATCATGAGATAAACTTTGTGCTCTTCTCTCTGTTGTGTTTGCTTTGTCCTCAGTCTTTAGGGCTCTGGGGAATAAGTAATGAATGGACTTTGGAATAAAGTAGACCTGGATATGAGACCCACTTTGGACGCACACCATCTGTGTGATGTAGTGCAAGGGACTCAATCTCTATTAGTCTAGAGATGGTTTAAAATGTTTACTTAGGAGAATGAGTGGCACCTGTTGCTCAAAGGAGTAGGGCACTGGCCCCACATGCTGGAGATGGAGGGTTCAAGCCCAGCCCCGGCGAAAAATTGCCAAAAAAAAAAAAAAAAGTTTACCTAGAAGGTGTTGGGAGGATTAATATGGATGTATGTGAAACATTTTGCACACGCTGGGCACACAGGGAGTGTTTATTATCATTAGTATGATAATTCTCATACTACTTTTGGTACTTTTGGTACCAAACACTTCTGTTACCAGTGGAGTATACTTTGACTGGACACAGTGGATTTCCATTACAATGCTATTTGCAATAGAATGACATTTAGCCTATGGATTTCACTACATGGAATTACATAAAATAGTGTATGTGGTAGCACTTTATAAGCTTCAAAGATTTCTGAAAACATAAGGCATTGTTAGGTGGTTTCCTGAGGTATCCAAACTCACTCAAAGTCGCTGAAGTCATTTCTATGATCCTCCTTACTCTCATCCCTTCTCTGTACTCTTCTTTATCTTCTATTCATTCAAATTTTCATGATTCCATACCATTCAGTTCAAATTCTCAAGGCATGTACAAAGTCTTTCCCAGTGCCTTCAGCTCACTGTGGCCCACTCTCTTACCCCCCCTCCCCCCAGAAGGCATTAGGAAAGTCCAATGCCCCAACCCCCAGAAGGAATTAGAAAAGTCCATTGTCCTTAGCACCCATGTTTATCAGTCTGCCTGTGCCAGGGCATCACTTTTCATTGTTTATATTCTTAATTTACTTTATGTATGATGCATGTATATTTTGTGTCCCATTTATGTCTAGGTAACAACTCAATTCAATTCAGTTAGTTTCTAGGAGCCATAAGTGAAGCAGAAGGAGTGATACATAGTCCTGCTTTTAGTCCAATGGACCCAGTGTCAACACACATGCTGAAAACCAAAGGTGAAATGGATGCAGACTGTAACGCAGGTGCAGCAAAGTCTTCCCATGATGCAACGCAAGGAGTGGGTTTGCTCAATTCAGAAAATACGTGGGAGGTTGCCAAGGCCTTGAAGAAGAAGGGGACTGTGCACTAGATCTAAATAGGTGGGTGGCATTTGACAGGAAGAATGAAAGGAAAGAGTCTCCCAAGAGAACAATGCATGATCCACCTTGTACAATAGCATGGAGGCAGCCAAGTGCAGTGGTGAGGTACTCAACAGCATGTGCTGATTCGATTTTATATAAGTAGGTACTTAATCAGCAGGATAATCAAAAATCTAATTTTGTTCCATTTCAATATGGAATGTGTCCTCTCTGTAACAGGACAAGTTAGTGAGAAAAACAACTAACCACTCTTGTATCCTTCCCCTTCACTCAGCCTTAAAAGGAGGATAGAGCCCTAGTAGTGTTTCCTAAGATTCTCTCCCTGAGGGGAGAATCATTTCACAGGGGAAGAAACAGAAGGAAGTATTTGAAAGAGGATACTGGACATCCAGAGTAAAATGAGGTTTAAAGAACATGCTCTGAGAAGGAAGGATGATGTGGTCACAACCAGCAGGCATGTGGCAGGACTCCTTGAGAAGTGCTTATGAGAGGCTCCAGGGGATGCTGAGTCATTGGTACCACCAAGTCGGTTCATTATCAGAGAGGATTCTCATGACCAGATATGGCATGAGGCAGCAGTCTGCCTGCCTTTGAGGGACCATGAAGAAATAGATTATCAGTAGATAACTGGCGGTCAGAGGCCTAAAGAGCAGAGTACCATTCTTGAGAGTTTTGGACTAATATTTAACCTCTAGGACCACTGCACAAATAAGAGGGGTTGCCATGGTAGGTCACTCTTTATAGTGATTGGCAGTCAATTTTACTGGGAAGAGAGAGAGAGAGATTCAAGTGGATTAGATGCAGTTTTGAAAAGAAAGAAAGGAAAATAAAATATTTTTACCTTTGTGATGAAGTAAATTCTGTATCCATTATGTTGACTCTTATCACACAAGCCATGGCTATCAGACACCATGCAAACTGTGGTGGCTGAAATGTTACTGGTATGTTTTATAAATTCAAGTTTGAAGGTTTATTAGTCAGGAGACCATTTAATTCCAGATAAGACTTTGAGTGTTTGATGCACATCATGAAGGGTCCTTTCCTTAATTTGCATTCCCACTGGGAGTCTTGACTTCTCAAGTATTATTTATTTGTGTAAGTATCCAGTGGGGACCCTGAGACAAAATAAAGGGACAGATAAAGACTAAAGACTGGATCCCCAGACTACATCTCTTGTACGAAGTCCAGAAACAAAAGTGACTATCAACCTCTCCACTATGCCCTGCAAGACAAGAAAAGTCACTTGGCAATCTACTCAATAGCCTTTTCCCAGTTTCTTTATCCACAAACACAGTTTTCCAACATGATTAAGGATAAATTAGTTTTACCAGCTTCCCTGAAGCCAGGTCATGGCTAACCAGTCAGATAGATCTCTGCTAGAGAACTTCTTAGTAATACAGTAGAACCTCTGTAAGTTGACTACTCAAGAGATGGACTGTAACGAATTGATCAACATACAGAGGTGGTCAACATAAGAACTAGACCTACATATTGATGTGTACATGTGGTGCATGTCTGGTCTATGAACATGAGGTCAACTTAAGCACATGGTCAATGTAGAGAGGTGGTCAACTATAGAAGTTCTATGTATTTCACTTCCAGAAAAAAAAAAGTGATATGTAGAAGGAAATGCTCTTTCCTTTTGGCCTATGAGCAACCATCCTGATTTCTGCAATGAACAAATATAAGGACTAAGTGAAATCACAGAGCTTGATGACTCTACTGTGCCACTGAAAATTGAGAGACTGTATTGCTTACTACCATAAGTATCATAACTGATGTGACAACATTATATATAAAGTAGAATAGAGACAGGGAAGTTTAGAAAGCTAAAAGCATAAGGCCAATATCTTAAGGAACCAGGAAAACAACACCTTTTAGGGCATGGGGCTGAACCCTGCCTTGCCTCTGAGAAGGTTCTGAAGGATCCTCAGAGATAATGAAAAGAATGTGGCTGATGGTCAGAGACGATGAGACAGATGGTGTTAATGGCATCACAATAGTGGAAAGTCCCAACAATGAAGAGAAAACTACACTGAACAGGAAATGAAGAAGATGGAAGAGGAACCTGATTAGGGCCCTGCATAGCAGGATGAAGAGAGAAAAACCCCACACTTCTGTCCTGCCCAGGTTCAGTCGATGGAGCAGAGGTCGGAAGAACTATTCTGGGTAGGGTTCAGAGCTGAAAACTACAGCCAAAACCTTTGCAACTGTTAACCTTATTTCCTTGACTGCCTACTTTGAGATGGGTTGGCCTGCAGAATTGGGGTTCCTTCTGCCTTTAGAGGACAGTGGGGTCTAGTAGTACTATACCATCTAGGGTTAGGCCTCTTTACGCCCCCAATAAGTGCACTATGTTTTTATCCCATTGTTACTTCACCATCCTCATCTTCCCAAAAGCAGAATTCTTTACAAAGACATTGAAGTAAGCCAGTAACAACTTGAGTAGACCTGCTGAATTTATAAAGCCCCTTTCTATGAGCATTGCTGAAGCAGGGAGGCAAAATCCCTTGCACTTGTGTTGCCATGAATGGGATGATTCTACTGGCACTAATTGTGCCATGGTCAGGAAAATGAGATAATTCAAGTCAAATGCTTGGCATGATGCCTGAAATTAACCATTCAATAATTATGAGTCCAGCCCCTTTGCCTTCTCCTCACCCTTCCCCTTCCCTTCTGTCTCCTTTCTTTTATTACCTGTTTACTTTTATACCCTTCCTCTTCTCTCCCTTCTTCTATCCCCTCACTGTATATTCAGCATACGCAGCAGCAGCAGAATTGTCCTTCTCCCTCCCCCTCCAGCTCTGCACAGCAACTCCAACTTCCTTCCTCAGCTGCCTTTAGTTGCATGGGATGCAGGGGCAGCAAAACAACTTGTCATCATCTGTTGTAACTATGACACATCTTCCAATAGAAGAAATGCCATAAAAGTGGGTACATCCCTGGCCTATCAAACAATACATATCAAAAACTCAACTCAAACGCTTCCAAGTTCTATCCCTGGGGTCTTGTTTATGAGGTAATTATTTTTGCATGTTAGTCTCACATGCTAAGACTATCTCATGACATACACTTTGATTCTTTTTTAAAAATTTATGTTTTAAATTGACGTGCAACAATTGTACAGATTTATCGGGTACAGAGTGCTATTTTGATACCTGTATACAATATGTTGTGATTAAATTGAGATAATCAGTACATCTATCACCTCAGATCAATATTTCCTTAATATTATCAAACATCCAGACAGCATTCAGACACCCTGGATAATCTCTCTCCCTTTCCCTCCATTTTCTCTGTTTCAACCAGAATCACAAGGGGGTTCACAGTCTCTTTTAAATCTCTTTTAATCTACAGGTTCAATCACCAATCATCTATTTTTTTCCCTCTTGCAATTTATTCAATGATGAAACACAGTTATTTGTCCTATGGAATTAGTCATATTCCAAATTTTATTGATTCATATGACTTTTAAATGTCATTCTCAAACACCAAAAATTCTGCCTTCTTCAATCTAATCTTCATAAAATTACTTCCTCTTTTTTTAAAAAAAAAAACTTGCAACGTGTTGTCATTCCTTTGCTTGTTGTCTTGAGTATCCTCCAGCCCATATTTTGCCTGATTTTGACTAATATCCTTTCATTTTAATACTACCTATCAACACTTCTTCCTGAGAGAAGAGCCCACCTGGAGTGTTCTTTCAATCAGTTTTTAAAATGTGTCCTACTCTATTCACCCAGCAGGGCTTGTTCAACTTTCTCTAAGAGTACAAGACATAACCAGTTAACAGTAGGTGTTGATTTGATTTTAAAAACTGTTGCATATGAATATAATTTTAAAGGTACTTTCTTATTACAAATAAACACTGAAATATTTACTATGAGTTTATATATCTGGGATTTGCTTTAAAATAATGGGGGAGGGGAGATTGTGGTTTAGATGAAATGAGATGGGCCATGGTTAATATTGTTGAGGCTGGATAGCGCCTACAGGAGGGATCATCATATTATTCTATACTCTGCTGTTTAAATTTCATAATAAGAGGTAAAAATGAGTTACACTCCATTACCAAAAGTAAGCAATGAGGCATTTCATTATGGGGACCTAGATTGCAATACTTTTGCCAAGGATCATCAAAAAATCATGTCTGAGGAACAACATACTTGCTTTTCTCATTCTGCAAATCTAATTTGCCTAAAAACAAGTCTGATTTAAACTAAAAAAAATCAGCATATAAATAATATTTTAATAAAATGGGGAAATGATTTGGAATAAATGAAAATATAACTCATGTAGAGGTGGTTCATAGGTTCTGTGATTTGTCTACACTGCCTTTCTGAAAACTCTACTGTGGTTCAACTCATTGACATACTCCTGTAACCTGCCTATACATGGGTCGTTATGAAAGTTCTGAGATACCCAGAAATCACGAAATGTAAATTCCATGTGGACAGAAACAAATGAAGCCCCTCTTGCAGCAATGATAAGCTGAGGAAGTTGAAATTTGACCAGATGAATCAGAAAAGATGCTGTTGACGGTGTTTCTTCGAAGTAAAATAATGGACCATAACACAGTCTGTCTCTAAACTTTCGTAGCTGACAAGACTCCTGGAAGAAGAATGACAGCAAGACCCAAACTACTGGATTACCCCATAAGAAATCAATGCTAACATGGGTCATGAATGTTGCACTCACATGCTCTTCTTACTACAGTGCCAGGTTGACATGCAGCACTAGTCTCCCAAGGTGAAAGTCAAAAGCGAACCTTTCCAAAAGCCTATCATCTTCTCACTTGATTTTTCTTTATCCCATTCAACTATTGAGAAGATAGGAGAATTTATCTCCTTTTGCTTACATTAGCCACTTAGAAAATACCTTTTAACAACATATAGCTTTTATTAACAGTAATTTTTCTATTCCTCTATTAGTACCATATTTAATACAGTAATTTCATCAATAGTAATTAATTTTAACCACCTTCAGCTATGCAACAGCAAAATTCATAGTATGAATTTGCTTCAGTGTATCGTTCCTAAAACTGCATGAATTTAATATCATATATGCAAATTCTGGCTTGGTGCCTGTGGCTCAAGTGGCTAAGGCGCCAGCCACATACATCTAAGGTGGCGAGTTTGAATCCCCAGCCCGGGCCCGCCAAACAATGACGGCTGCAACCAAAAAATAGCCGGGCGTTGTGGCGGGCACCTGTGGTCCCAGCTACTTGGGAGGCTGAGGCAGGAGACTCGCTTGAGCCCAGGAGTTGGAGGTTGCTGTGAGCTATGATGCTACAGCACTCTACTCAGGGGGACAGCTTGAGGCTCTGTCAAAAAAAAAAAAAAAAATCATATATGCAAATTCTCAGTCCAGTTGAGGATAATTAAGGAAAAAGAGTAAGAGCTGGGGCATCTAAATAGAAAGGAAATAAAATTGATACAGAGACAGAGAAGATACTTTTGTATGAAGGCCAATAATACATAAGGGGAACCTGCCCTTTGATTCTTTACACCCACAAACACTAATACACACTCTATAGAAAACAACTTCTTAAACTACCTAGTGACTTATTTTAGTGATTAAAACCCTGACTCTCACGTTCTCTCCCCTTAAACCTAACTTGTGTACTTCAGATTAAACCTATTAGTAAGATGCTCCTTCCTGCTGCTCTCTCATCCTTCACATTTCCCTGGAGACTGATTTGGAGGATGGCATAGACTTGGCTTCTGTTGATTCATAAGCTGCCCTTTTAAGGAAATCTAAGGGCTTCACCTCCAGAAAAGAATTGCCTCTGCAAACCCTGGCTGGACAGACACAGTCTTTAATTTTCTGATGAGCTCAAACCATGGCCTGGGCCTTGACAATGCACTGGCTTAGCAGCACAGATACTGAGCAAGCATCCAGGGACATTTCTGAATATAATTTGTGTATAATTAATCTCTGGTCACCCTGGGGATCTCAAATCCCTTCAGATCAATGGAGCCAAGAGGCAGCATTTTAGCTAATAGCCAATAGCATTTTATGACTCTCCTGAGAAGGCAAAAAGAACTGATGGTATTTCTCTGCAGCATTTCAAAAAGAAACCTATCAAGGGGGGAAAATCAGCTCACCAAAGGAAAAAAATAACACTTTGTGTTCACCAAATGCTTTTCAGAAATCCTATAGTCCTACCCTTGCAATGGTGAGGACACATTCCACGACCCCTCGTGGATGCCTGCAACCAAAAAAAGTATATGTATGCTTAGTCTTTTTCCTATACAGTAATAGGCAGGTAGCATATACAGTGTGGACTGAGCAGAATGGTGTGAGATTGCATCACAGTCCTTAGAATGATGTGCAATGTAAAACCTAGGAATCATTTATTTCTGGAATTTTCCATTTAACATTTTCAGACTGCTATTGACTAACTGAAATCATGGAAAGCAAACACACAGATAAGGGAGGAGTTATGTATCTGAGAGTTTTTTGCGAATCAAAAATTTCCCTTTATTTTAAGAGGTAAAGGCAAGGACAGGAAGGAGGTAAGATCAGCACAAGATTATACAAAGTCCAAGGTACTCCGATATGCAAAGTAACACAGGGCTGAAAGATTGGATCTAAATATACCATTCTCTAAAAGGCTCAAATCTAGGGTAATACCTAGGTTTTTGTTACGTTCCTACTGAAGATGCCAGAACTGAAGTTGCTATGTATAGCCCCATCTATGTGTTGACCTCTGCTGGGAGCAGACAGGCAAGTGAGCAGAAGGTGTCAGTTGGTAAAACTTTACACTGGAGGCAAAGACCTGAGTACACTCCCAGTGCTGCCTCTAACACAGTGGGCAAGGAGAACCTTCTGGTATTTCCAAGATCCTGGAGCGTGAGCTGCTGTCAGTAATAATAATTCATTATCTGTTTCGTATTTTACAGTCACAGAAAGATGCAGCCAGCACACATGATCCTATTTGATCAGCTCTGCAAAAGGTGAAGGGAGGAAAGGAAAACAAATGTTGTCTGAAGTCACTCAAGGAGAGAGGCCTTGACTGTAGCCTGCTAGAACCCGATGCCGTTTACTCCTTAGGACAGTGCTATTAGATATTGCTGCTCTGACAAGAAGACCGAGGCTTGCAAAAAGTAAATGTACAACATCCCAGAGCTAATTCTATTTTTCATGTTCAGGATACAATAAATATTTCCATTTTAAAAGAAGTAGAAAGAGAAGCCTGATCCCTACCTGAGGGTGGGACCATCTCCTATTTTTACCAAGCAAATCTCCCAGGGGTCCAGGCCATGACATAGAAACCACAACACATTGACCATTGTATCTCACCTGGACAAGGAACAATTCAAGGCTCCCTGTGTGATAGAATGCAAGGGACCACAAAAAGCCTACCTATAGAAACAGACTCTATTGATATGATTTTTTGTTGTTAGTATTTCACGCCACCCATTGGTGGGAGCCATCAAAGCAACAAGCTGAGAGCTGAAGAGCCAGGAAAAAAGTTAGGTACAGTTTAAAAGGGAAAAAAGAAATAGCGTAGTATTGTAAAATTGTACAGTATCACAGTTGGAAGATACCTTTGAAATCACCAAATATAATGCCCTCATTAAACAGATGAAAAAGCAAAATGATTTGTCTGATCACTGAGATAAAACTAGCAGTGCCAGCACTAGACACTGCATGTAGGCCAGTACCTATATTGTAGATGGCACTCAACACATATTTGCAGCAGGAGGGGAAAAATGGAAGAAATGGACACCAGATTGTCTATAGGGAAAGTCTAGTACTCTTGCTTTCCATTATATCACTGGGGCCTGGATTGCTGGAGAGGTGGGTAGGCTGAGCTAGAGGCCCCTCTCTGGTCCTCCTGTCCATATGAGCATTAGGCTACTAAGGCCACTTGCCTAGGCATCTTTTCTCTAGGCCAATCCTAATTGGCCCTCAATTTTCCATTTTCTCTCTCTCTCTTTCTCTCTTTCTCATACACACACTAAGGTACAGAGTCATTAATGTACCAAACACAAATTCAGTCTCTCACAGAGTAATCCATCCTCCATTGGTGCCTTTAAAATACTTATTTTTTAGAGAGAGAATTTCAGTCTGAGACAGACTGCCAGAGGACTGTCTTTGACCACTAGGCAATAGCATATGTGACATGGAAGGCACATGTGCAGTAGGACAGGCTGTTTGGCTATACCTGTGAACCCTGGGCCCCTACTCCAGGCTGATGAGATGGATAACAAGAGGACCTGTCCAGAATCCGACAGAAGCTAGCCAACCAACAGACCATGAGAGAGTCCACCCAAGATCATCCGAACTCTGATGTGAGCCTAGCCCAAGATGAATCATAAACTGATTAAGTTACTTTATTTTAATTAAATTTTGGATATTTTTTGGTATTTTATGTGTGTGTGTTTATAACCTTACTAATAGATAATATATACATATACATTAAATATTTACCACATATTGGTCACTGTCTTGAGAGTTTTGCTTGCATTATTTCATAGAATTTTTACTATATGCTGTGAGGGAGTTATTAACATCCCTACTTAAAAGAGGAAGAAACTGAGGTTCAAAGAGGTTAATTAACCTACACATTTGGTAAATGGCAGGTGTCAAACCTCAATCTCTACTGTCACAGAAGACTCTCAGAACTTACACCCAATCCAGAAAGATAATTTTAATGACTGGGAAACTCAGAACCACATGTTCTGAGGATGGGGCAAGAATTGGTTGGTTTAACCTGTGGAAATTAGACACTCAGGGGTCATACAATAAACTTTCACTATTTTATTGACCATATTTTGAAAAGCAAAACAGAGCTCTGAGGAGAAGTTAGCGGTGCGTCCACTTTGCTAGTGACAAGGAAAAACATTCTAGCAAAAGGGAAGGTGAAGACTGGAACAAGTCTGCTCAAAAGAAAGAGTTTCCAAGGAAATTTAAACCATTCCTCAACAACATAACTTATTTCTGTCTCACATTTCCTCATTTTGCTTCTCTTACCAGGAAGGTCTTTCTCTTTTTTTTTTTTTTTTTTGGAGACATAGTTTCACTCTGTTGCCCAGTATACAGTGCCATGGTATCAGCCTAGCTCACAGCAACCTCAAACTCCTAGATTCAAACAATCCTCCTGGGCTTAGTCTCCCAAGTATTTAGGACTATAGACCACAATGTCTGTCTATTTAGGACTATTAGACCACAATGTCTGTCTAATTTTTTCTATGTTTAGTAGAGACTAGGTCTTTTTCTTGCTCAGGCTGGTCTTGAACTCCTGACCTCAAGTAAACTTCTTGCCTTGGCCTCCCAGAGGGCTAGGATTACAGGAATAAGGTCTCCATTTTCTTCTTTTAGGATCCAGCTTCTACACTTGTTTTAAGGCCTGGTTGAAGTCCAACCTTTTTCACTACACCTTCTCTAATTTTTCCTCCCTCACTGAGCTCTATTTCTCTGAGTTTGTACTAATAAGGCCAGTTTTCTGTACCTCTCAATATAGCAAAATTCTTATCTACACTGTTAATGTGGAAAAGTGGAAAACTGATTTTGGAATTGGACAGACTTGCATGCAAATCTAATAGTGTGTTTTTACTTCTCTGAACTACTTTATGAAGCTATTATGAAGATACAATGAGAATATATATGCAAAAGCTTGGCATGGAATGTTCTTAGTATCATGGTGTTTCCCATGCTAATCGTGTCTCCTGAAATAGACACCACTTGGCAAGAACGTGCCTTAACTTTACAAACCCAGCCCCTCCCAAGATTGGCCATAAGCATGTACAAGACATCTAGAAAATAATATTTGAACTGATAAGATAACCATTCAAAAAGCCAAATCTAAAACCTTTTTACAAAATAAGTCTGTGGTATAATAAAGATGTATCTTGAATCTTATCTAAGAACTTTAAAAACTCTTAGAAATTCCTAAGTGATAGAAATGTCTATTTATGCTAATGAGGGGAGGATTCCGGATAGCTTTATGATGGGAGATGGTCACCACGAAGGCTAACCAGACATCTAGGGAGGGAAGGAGAACCAGAGATCAAGTTCAATCACGTGACTGTTGGTGACTGTTGATTCAGTCCATTATTCGTATGTAATGAAACCATAGTAAAAACTCTGAACAACAAGGCTCTCAGGACCTTTCTGGTTTGGCAGACACATTGAGCTGCTAGAAGATTCCACCCACAGTAGAGGGCAGAGAAGCTCTGTATCCCCAACATTGCCATCATTGTCCTATTCATTTTCCCCATTTGGTTGTTCGCAATGCATATCCTTTATAATAAAACTATAATCTTAACTATAACACTTTTAGTGAATTCTGTGAGTTGTAGTGAATGTTTGAATCTAGTGAGTTTTCAAAATCTTAGCCAGTTGATCAGAAGCTTGGGGGCCTTGAGGCCTATAGCTATCTAAGGTGGCGACAGTCTTGTGAAAGACTTTGTCTTTAACCCCTGGGATCTGGGTTAACTCTGGGTGGTGTCAGAACATGATTAAATCCATCCAACTGAGGCAAAGATGAAGCATTTTGGTATTTGTAGCCAGCTGGGCAACAGCACAAGCGGTTTGGGGACAAACACCCCAAACTTGTGTCTGGCATTTCAAATGAGCACAGTCTTGGGAAGAACTTTGCTTTCAACTTATGGAGTAAGTGCTTGAGAGGAGGGGGTCAGCATCAGAATTGAATTGAATACTCTGTTCATGTCAGAGAATTGGTTTGGAACCTAGAGCCAAACAACTAAAGCATTTCTTAGTTATCACATTGTCTCTTCTTGGATCAGAAAAAAACACACACACAGAATTCCAACATGCTGTATTAAATATACATACACTTAGAAGAGCTTTCTTTAGATTCCCAACATTAATTGCCTAAAATTATTTCCTCTATTATCAAGTTAGTATTTAGCATTCCAAAGGATGTCACTGATGAGAATGAAAACTCTCCTAATAAAATTCACAACCAAGAAATTATTATGACATACAACTTAAAGTATCACTTATTAATTTGAAGAAAGAGAAAATATATATGCTATTAAACAAATTCTGATATTTCTACAATATGCCATAATATAGACCAGGGGTTCTCAAACTTTTTAAACAGGGGGCCAGTTCACTGTCCCTCAGACCATTGGAGGGTCGGACTGCGGGCCCCGGGATGAGTCGGCTGCTAAGCAGGACAGGCAGCAGCAGCAAAAACACCCGGTGGGCCAGATAAATGTCCTAGGTAGGCCACATGTGGCCCACGGGCCATAGTTTAAGGATGCCTGATATAGACCATGCATTTTCTTTAACCAATTATGTTTACTTGTATGCTGTAACTTACTATAATTTACAATTTCTCCTTTTAAAGCTTATACACTGGGCAGGTGGAGTGGGGGGGTTATGGTGTGTGACACACCTCTTGAGGGTGAGACACAATATAAAAGGGAATTTACCTCACAAATGCAATCAGCATAACCTGTTCTTGGTGCCCTCAGTGAATCCCAAACAATAATAAATAAATAAATAAAATAAAGCTTATACACCTTTATTCTCTCTCTCTCTGAATAAATTCTTGTAAAAAGTGACAGACTAATATTCTTTGTAATAGTGTTCTTGGGGTAATGAAGTGTCAGGTTCCACACTAATTCATCACTTATTAATTAACAATATCAACAACTCCTTTTTCATTACTGATAACACATTTACTGACTACCAGAAGGGTTTTTTTATTATGAAACTTATCTCAAAGGCTCTTTCCTGTTATCTACTGCAATAATAAAAAAAATCATCATTCAATCATCATTTTAATGACTGATCATTTTCCCCTCACTAAAATTAAATCATAAAATCCATTTAATTAAATCAAATGGTAATTGAATGACTTTAATCATGCAAAGAATTAAAATGAGGGATACTTTCTTTGAATGCCTGACAACATGTAATGACATGGTTTGACCAATGGGGCAGATCCTAAGAGGAAGCGTGTTGATAATTGTCTTGCCTTTTGGCATGACCAACAAAAGTGCTACTTTTAGAAAAACATGTTTCTTCTAGCTCTAGAACAGAGTTCAACCAACACATCTGTCTGCACAGGAATAATGTCATGGGGTTTGACTTAACAGAGGGTCTTACAATGAACCAAAAAAAGGGAAAGCCGTTATCTGCAGAGAACTATATAGTCAGAAGCATGAATCGCTTTCTCTGAACTTCCCAAACTAAATCACCTAATATAGATTTCTTATATATATTCTGTATGGTATACTTGGTGGTAGAGATGCAAAGATGCCCTCTCAATCTTCTGAGCAAGACAGATATGCCAACAAATCATTATAATATGATAAGGTCAGTGATGCAACAAAGGTATGTGCAAAGTGCTATGAGATTCTAGAGGAAGGAACAATAAGTGCCTTCTTGAGAAATTAAGAAAATTTACCAAAGAGCTGACATTTGAGTTGAATTTTGAGAGCTGGGAAGTCATTCTAGGCTATAAAGACCACTCTGGAAAGTGGTCTTTAAAAATTCATGGAGAAGTTCAGATTAACCAGCCCGTAGGAAGGACTAAATGGAGAGCAGGGGAGGTGAAATTTATTACCAATAGGTGAAAATCACGATTTAAAAGGCTTTCCCCCATTTTTTTAAATTGCAATAATTTATTTAAAAAGCCATTACTCCATAATGACATGGTTTGACTAGTTTCTTAGTGGGATCTTCTTGAAATCAGTGTACTAAGGAGCCTAGAAAGAAAGACTAGAGAATAGAGAAGAAGAGAACAGAGAAAAGGATGGCAGAAAGACAAGCCGCCATTGCACTCTGTATAATGATCCCCACAGCAGAGAGCAAACCTCACTTTCAATTATCCTGATGTCTTTCTACATCCTGGTGATCGCAGAGAGCTCCAGAGTGCAGACTATGGATGTGCAGGGTATTACTTTCACAGCAATCAGATAAATATTCCTCATCTATGCATCTTCTGCAAGCAGAGGAGGCAATCACAAAACTCTGGAGGCAGGAGTATGATTGGAACAGTGGGGGATGTGCAAGAGGTCCAGTGAAAAGGAACACGGAAACCACTGTAGGTGTGGAACTCAGAGAGGTACAATGGAGGGGTGTGGAACTGACCTTATAGAACTGTTAGAACTCGACCTGAGTCCTGTAAAGGTTTTAAATGATATTTTCAGATTTAGCTTTCAACAAGATTCATCAGGATGCTGTGGAAAGGTGATGATGGTGGTAGTAGCTCAAGGCTACTACAATACTTCTGGTGAGAAAGATTGGTGGATATGATAGGAAATAGATCCTGCTTATATTTTAAAGGTAGAACTGACAGCATTTATTGTCAGATTGAAATTGGAATGGGAAAGAAACAGAAGTGAAAAATAATTCCCTGATTTTTGGCTTGAGTGACCGAAAGTGTAGAGTTGACAAGTTGTAATCTTCTCCACCCCTCCTACTCACTTTTAGATTCATGGTTTGAGATAATTAAAAATAATAAAAGAAAATAAAGCAGCTACTGTGCTTTAATCCTACTCCTTTCCTTCTTCCCTCTTTGCTTCTGCCAAAATTGTGGGTACAGAGAACAAATGTCACCTATATGTTCTAAATTTGGATATAGCAGAAAGGCTTTCCCAACTGAAACTTCTCTACTAGCTACCTTCCAAGCATGCCCAAAGTTCTACCTACAGAGATACAGTTGGGGGCATCTCAAAGAGTTTGGTATTTAAGTACTTTTTAGTTAAGATAATTATACCTTCAGAAAGAGCAAATTTGACCCTATTTTTTCAACAAATATCTTGGGAAAATAGTTGTCTTGTAGCTTGAATTGGTAGATTTAATAAATACAACTACAGGACACTCAGTTAAATGTGAGTTTTGGATAAGCAATGAATTATTTTTAGTATAAGTATGTCTCAAATATTGCATGGGATATACTTACACTGAAAAATAATTCATTGATTATCCAAAACTCAAATATAACTGGCTATCATGTATTTTATCTGACAGCTCTATTTTCAGGTGAAGATACATAAAGCTGTTCTCAGCTAAACCAGGACTGCAGCAGGGACATAGGAAAGGAGAAGAGAGATCACACAATTTTCCCTATTTCTCTCTTTTCCCTATGTCCAACTCCTAACCCTTGGGTCCTTTATAGCCAGGGGTTCTAAAACTGAAATTTGCAAACACCAGGATAGTCCCAGATAGTCCTTGGAGGAAATAAACATAGAAAGAATTTAAATAAAACTTTCAGCCTTTGGAAATCACATTTTGAAAATGTAGCCAACTCTGTAATTAAGTTCCAAATTATTTGGTATAGTCAGTTTGGCTAACAGATGGAGCGGTATTTTTGTTCATCCTTCATCCCTGGAGTGAGTTTCCAGAAATCCTGAGTGGGGCATTTCTAGATTATTGCCTGAGTGACAGTTACAAGTGCCTAATAATTTACTAGAATCAATGGATTTCTTTAAATGAATTTAGTGAACTGTTATTTATATAGATATGAATAATACATTTATAAGGGGAAGAGAAGCCTTTGGAAAATACTTTTTAAAATGATGCACTGCGGTAATGATAAGTAATTACTTGCTGATAAGATTTAACGAGCTCTATTTCAAAAAATGTTTCCTTCCATGGTTCACCGCGACTCATATCTCTGTGGAATCCATGATCTAAACGGGTGGCCTCCATCTACAAGGCATAGAGCATTCACTAAAGGACTCTCCTATAGATCAGTCTGATAGAAAACCTTAGCCAGATGTGAACCTCCCAGGCTTTAAATTGGCTTGTTTTAATTTGATCCTTCTCTGGGCTTTTCTCCAAGATATTTCCCGTGTGTCATGTACCCCTTACGGCCCTGTGAGGTAGTCATTCCTCGCATCTCCATCTTATGGAAAAAAGGAAAATGAGACGTTGAGCATAAAGAAGCTTGCTCGATGTGGGATAATTTTTAATTACAAGAGCTTTCTTCGGACTACATTATATTATTGGAGCTAACCAATGGGGATAGTTCCCAATCTTAGTGTAAACACATGTATATAAACCCCACCATCACCACTGTCGCCACCTACCTTATAAATGTATTTCTCAGTCTTGCATAAGCCAAGGGGAGATAGACAAAGGTTCCTTTTTCTTGAGGTTAGACATAAATTCATTTTCCTAGATATATGTCTTTCCACTATATTGAAACCTTCTAGCATTCCACTAATAGCAAAATAAGCCCACATCGACTAGAGGGGCATCTCACATGACAGCATTGGGATGGAGAAATTGCATGTAAGCATGATCTTGTGCTTTCTTGGGAGGGGGGGACTTCAAATTTTCAAAGCTACCTTTTTTGGCAGTAGCTTCGAATTGCATTTTTTCAGCCTCCATATATCCACTCACTCCCACTCTCGAATTGCTGAAGTCCCATAAACAATTATCTGAATATATCAGAGTGGCTAGCATTTAATTATTAAATCCTTTGGTAAGCAGAAATAACTGTTATTGTGAATGTCCTCTCCAAACTTTATCTGTTCATTCCATTTATTGTAAATTATATTTTCCTAAAGAAACTCCCTTTGAAGCTTGAAACATGTTTACCTGGCAGGTTATGTTGAATTGTCTGAGATTGGCATCACTGAGTTGAAAAGTGTATTATTCAAGAAAATTATAGTGCTACCTCTAGTATGCCAATTTTTGTCAGACTCAGGAACAGTGATTTGAAGAGACTGTCACATAAGTTGGAGTAAACCATCAAGGGCTCTATGAAGACATTTTAGCTATACTTCTATTAAATTGAATCTAAAACTTTTTCTCCATGAAATAAAGACTATGATTTGGGTTTAAGCCAGTTATTTTGAATTCCATAGATTCATAATCTATTACACTAAGATAATCAGTTCTCTCCTGAGTAAGATAGATGGTTTAAAAGCTACACTCCACTAGTGTCAAAGAAAGCCTTGTAGTACCGGAAAAAAATCTCTAAGGCTTCTCTTCTCTATCTTCTGAGGCAGTGTTCAAATTACAAAATGTTGGAAAGAAACTGAAAAACAAACATTCCCTAAAATACTAGAAAGTTTTAATATAGTTTGGACTGAATGCGAAGAAAAACTCAGTTGCCCATAGGGGCTAAGCTGGAAGCATAAGTGCGTGCCTAGGGCAAAGCGTAAGGCAATAGGGAATGGTGGGGCCTTAGGCAGAGGGATACTATTTTCCCTGTCTGAAGAAATGCATCTCCATATTTAAATACAAATTATATCAGCCAAATAAACACACCTGGATTAGGCTGCTCACAGTGAGTTTTACAAGCCTGGTTTATGACCCTGATTATAGCCTCTTGTTTACAACCCCTTTTTTATTAGGTTAGCACTCCTGCTGAGTTGGTCAGAACCACCTTGGTTGCTGGCCACTTTAACTCAAATGGAGCTCACAGCACTCTAAGAAAATGCTAGAGAAGTTTCTATTCCACGTTGACATATATAAATAACTCACCAAAAAATACTAGGTTTTAAACATGTTTTAGTTATAATAAATTAAAATTTAAAAAAATGAATGGCAAAACTACCCCTATGTGTCAGATTGTCTGCTAGAAAAGAACACTCAGAACTTTCAATTTTACATGGAAGGATCTTTTGATGGCATTCAGATTGTATAGTTCTTACACATAAGCAACTTTCTGAACTGACGAAAGTAGAAATTTCATAGTTAAATCTTCTAAGCTTGGGATCAAGGGGATACAGCACATCATGGTTTTATCTGAACGACATAGAACAATACTGAAATTTTCTTGAGGAATATCTGAATTGCAGCAGTGATGAAATCAAAATTTTATATTCTTTTAATATTAAAATTCAAGCACCAGCTCAGAAAATGAGATAATACAATTTGTTAAGGCTTTATGCTACAGCCGTGAAAACTTGCTTGTTGTCTTGAACAGATAGTTATTTCTTCTGCTACTACACTGAAATATTTGGACATCCCCTCACTGGTGAGAAAATACTTTGTAACTTTAAAGATGTTCTTGAAAAGTAATAATTTTCCATAAAAGGTTGCAGGCTCGCCACAGAGCACCCAGCATTTCCAACATCCTGACTGATTCTAGCTGTGTTCATCAATTTCTGGCCTTGGACTATAAAATGGTCACCTGTTTATATAAAAAAGCTGGAAAAAATAGATTTCTCTTTTCAGTGCAATATTGTGCCCTCCTAAGAGTTGTCATATGTATCCCATACCAATGATTCAGAGCACAATAAATAGATCTAATGGGACTGAACTAAATTAAATCTTTCTTCGATGATTTACAAGGCAGCATGAGATTATTCTTGGGGATATAAATTTTCATTATATAGGAGTTGAGATAGTAAAGTATGTGTAAGAAAGACCAAATCTTGTCTGAGATTTATTTGTCTGGACTTTCTGATTTCAGTTTTCTTGTCATTTGTCTCTGAATGGAAGATGTGGTCTCTAATTAGAAGGTGACCCCTAAATGAGAATCAATAGGAAAACTAGGAAGAATATGGTCTGTGACCTTGAACTTGGGCAACCACTTGACTTCTCTGTTAATATGGTTTTGTCCCTGTAAAGTAGAGATGTCCTATGGATATCAAATGAAATAAAAATAGATGTAGGACAGGTTTGCAAATTTAAAAACACGTCAATTGAAAGCAGAGATCTCTTTAGGTCTGACAGCATTCTACACCCGTCCAGTCGGTGCCCAGCCCCTTTCTATTCTTGGGTTATAATTTTGCTTTAAAATAGTACCCGTCTGCACTTGCATCTGGGGTCCAGGACTATGAGCACAGCCGTGTCTGGCATGAACACAACCTTTAGGGCAGCAGCTGCAATTCCAGCACTCGGTCCAGTGGAAGTTTTCAGAAAAGCAAGAGTTGGGCTTACAGTCCTTGAACAGCCCGGGCTTACTGTCCATTTACTAAAGCAGAGTGCAGCCACTTCAATGCATAAACGCAATTCCACATCTATCTGGTGTTCACCAGGAACCTCTACGGTGGTAGTAGGAAGACATCTTTAGTAAAGAGGCAGCCCCTTGGTAAATTCCACAGGAATAAACAGTCTTGCTCTTCCTCCTACTCCCAAGAGTGACCAACCCATGGCCTGTAGGCCACATGCAGATTCGTTGAGGACTGTTTTCTTACCTGTGGTGTCAGATATTGAGAAAGTATTCTTTTGCTCATCGCCTTTTGTTAGTGTTCATGTATTTAATGTGTGAATCAAGACAATGCTTCTTCCAATGTGTAGCAGAAAATGAAAAAAGTTCGTACACCCTTGCTTCATCCTCCCTGAACAATCCACCATCTCAGCTTCTATTTATTCAGCCAGGAACTCTCCACTCACCCTTTGGTCCTGGTCACCTCTTACATGCATCTATTCATCCTCCAGGTATCTCCTCAAATGTACCTTCCTTGGCAAAGCTTTTCCTGGCCCCCCAGACCAGCCCAACACCCTACACGCAGAGTCATCTGTAGCTGAGCACCTGGGTGGCGATTCCACTCCATCTGTTTCCTGGGTAGACTACAGGCTCCTGAGGAAAGGGGCTGTGGTATCTCTTTGCCTCATCATTATAGCCCAGATCCCAGGGCAGCCCCCATACAAGAGTGTTACCAGTTATGTGTCAGGTGTGGGGTCCAAGATTTTTCTCTCTCTTGGTATAAGACAGTCTTATTCTCAGCTTTCTCTTAATCTTTTTTTTTTTTTCGCTTTTTCCATCTTGCTACTCTCCACCATGGTGTATTTATCTGATTCTCAGAATGCTGCCCACAGACTTAATATATTTGCTAAAGTTCTCCCCCTCCCTATGCTATCTCTCCTCCTAGAAGTTGGGGGACTGAAGGGGTAGGATGGGAAGCCATTGGGAGGAGCAGTGGACTTCATGGGTGACTACATGGGAAGGGAGACCTCTGGGGACAGGGAAGCCTATCTTAGGTGTTTTTCAGCAGAGTTATTCCTTATCTTCAGAATACATAAAACGACTTTTTCTTACAATTGTCCCAGTGATGGTACATAAATAATAGCAGTCAAGATGTATAAGAGAAAAGTTAATTCTTTATATACAGTTAATACCTCAAGGCATTAGGACTTGACCCACTTGCAGAAGCCAGCCAGGGAGTCAAGACATCTAGGGAATGATGTCTGCTCTGTGCTGGGGCACGCGGTAGGACCCTGGTATACTGATGGGGAAGTTAAGCCTCAGGTTTCCTGCTCTGTATAAGTGTCTCAACCCTTGGTTCACTTTCCAATCTAGTTCAGTACCAACAATACAAATGACTTCTGATGAAATACACTCAGGAAACTAATAAAACTGTTTTGTTTTTTTTTTCTTAGACAATGGACATCAATTTCCCTTTATCTTTAAACAAGGAGTTCTCTGTCAGGGAAATTCCTACTAGATCCCCATGGAGGAAGAGTGCATAGCAAAACTGTGTAAAGAATCACTAAGCTTGCAGCTCACCTGAGGCGTGGCTCCGGCACCAAGGAGGCCTTGTGGGCGAAAAGTTGGCAAAGGCAGGGGCACAGCTGACGCTGGCCCACAGGCGTCTGAAGAGAGCCCCCCACACACTCTCTTAGCCACCCACCACCATCTGGTGCTCCACATAGAACTCTCGACCACACTTGCCTGTGGGCGCTGGCATTGGCCATGAGCTGCCTCTGACTATGTGCCCACCCAGCCTCCCCACCCGGAGAATCTCCAGCCAAGGGAACCCTACCAGGGAGAGTGACAGGGAACATTAGTGTGAAGACTGGAAGGTCATACTGTTGGGGAAAAATCATGCAGACACTACTCCTAGGATAGGGAATTAATTACAACCCAGGAAATACCCTCGTCTGGCCAAATGCCATGATGAACATGACCTCAGACTTCAACTACTTCAATACTGTAACTTCCCAAGTGGGAAAACCAGGGCCCTGAAAGTTAAGTGCCCTGGTAAGACCACTGAGTCAGAAAAGACCAGAAGGAAGAATCAGAAACTTTGTCCTTAGTTTAACCCACCTCACTGGCCACCAGAATTGGATGACATTAAAGCCCATACATTGCTGGACTTTCCATTCTAGAGCTACCTAAGGTAGGGATGGAACGTTGTTACTACACATCTCTTACTATGCCCAGGTAATTGGTCAAATGGAAATACTCCCCTAGACTGTCCTCATGTCAGCTGTTATTTGTGTCCACAGAGGATGCAAAAGTAAGGTAAGCAACCTCTCCAACTTCTGGAAGCTTACATATAAGCTGAGGAGATTAGGCAGAGAGGAAGGAGAGCAGTCCTGTGGCAACATAGAGTTGTGGGTAATGACTGGGTTCAGTAGGAACTGCAGGAGTAGCAACCAGTGCAAGTCCAATGAGCAGACGAGGGGTACTCTGGGTTTCAAGGATTGGACTCTGAATCATTTAAGATGAAACAGGGGAATGAGTAAAGTGTCTGCAAACTCCCTGTGCACTTTTCTATTCTCCATGCCTCTGCCACCATCTCCGTTCTGATGCTTGAAATTCTCTGTTTTGGTTTTAGGTTTAGGTTCCTAACTGTGTCCCAGCCTCGAGTATCACCCTTCTCCAGCCTGTCCTCCATATTGTTACTAGAGACATTTCTCATAAGGACAAAGCTGTTGTGGTTCTTCTTTACCTAAAACTTTTCCATATTCCCTCTCACTTGTAATTGAAAGAGTAAAATATTTATAAATGTTTTCAAATGAAGCCAGGAGTTCAAGAGAAGCCTAGGGAATATAGTAAGACCTCCCCCCATCTCTACCAAAACTACTACTAATAAAAATTAGCTGAGCATGGTGGTGCACTCCTGTTGTCCCAGCTACTTCGGAGAGTGAGGCAAGAAGCGTATTTGAGTCCAGAAATTTAAGGTTACAGTGAGCTAGGATTGTGCCACTGCACTCCAGCCTGCGTAACAGAATGAGACCCTGTCTTAAAAAATAAGAAGAAAGTAAATGCGTTTAGGACCTTTCTCAATCTGGTTTTGGTTCTTTCTTTAGCTTTATTTTCATTGCTGTCCCTACATACCTTAAGTTCTATGTGAAGAAAATATTTTCTCTTTCTCAGTAATATTTTGATGTTTTTGCATATTTTTTCATAGGGAATGTGCCTATCACTACCTCCATCCTCCGTTTTCAATTTTCACATAGACAATAGACATATATCCTTCAAGTCCCAGTTGAAATGTCATCTCTTAATATTAATAGTACTCGATCCCAGAGATATTTTCATTTTTAGTAGGAAGGAAAGTTGAGGAATTCCAGGCTAAACTAAGCCTGAGATTCCAGGCATCAAACAGTAATGAGAGGGACACTGGTGGGCATTGAAGCCACTGAAATCGCAGCTTCTAATCAGTTGCCTTTTTTTGCCAAGAAGTAATAAAGTCAAAATCAAATGGAGAAAGATATGAATGTCAGGGCATAAAACAACTTCTAATGCATTTTACCTGGAACAATGGCAAACACCTTGTATGATTGGTGAAGATACAGATATTGACACTGTTGGGCTTGAGATTCAAATCCAGATTCAATTTTTGAACTCATTTATGGAAATAGGTAAGCTGGAAAATGCAATTACTATTTGTAAATCATTTTGCTATAACCTTCTCCTCCAATATCGGTAAACAGCAAAATGCAACTGATGCTATGTTCACGACAAGCAGAAGAAAGTAAATTGTTGTGGCAACATGCATCATTCAAGGGATCTGATTTTCTCCAAAATAGTCCTTGGTATTAAACAAACAATCTTTTACTTCTAAAAGAGATTCTCATTGACATGTATGAGCTAAGCACTCTATTATTTATGGTTAAGTGCAAATTGATACATTTAAGAAAGATGCAAAATTAAGGGGCATGTGTATTAAAAGACCTAATGTGGTAATTATGCATCCTGTCTGCATAATTTATATATAGTGACATTGCAATATGTTTTAATAAACTAAGGTGTGACTTTAGAATGCAAGAACGCATTGCTTTCAAAAGGACTGCATGTGATGTTATAATAAGCAGGGTCACTCTGCAAGGCATTCAGTGGCTGTGAAATGTTTCAATGAAACAATGGAACCAATGTTATCCTGGTGGTTATAAAGCAGAGCTGTTCTAATAGAACTTTCTTTTCTTTTCTTTTTTTTTCTGAAACAGGGCTTAATAGTATTTATTATTATTATTATTATTTTTTTTGTAGAGACAGAGTCTCACTTCATCTCCCTTTTGTAGAGTGCCATATGGCGTCACATTGCTCATAGCAACCTCCAACTCCTGGGCTTAGGTGATTCTCTTGCCTCAGCCTCCCAAGTAGCTGGGATTACAGGCGCCTGCCACAACGCCCAGCTATTTTTTTGTTGCAGTTTGGCCAGGGCCAGGTTTGAACCCGCCACCCTAGGTATATGGGGCCAGCACCCTACCCACTGAGCCACAGGTGCTGCCCTATTTTTTTTTATTTAAAAAAATTATTTCAGATTAATATGAAGGCACAAATGATTAGGTTACATTGCTTGCATTTATTAAGTAAAGATCAAGTTATAGTTGAGCCCTTCACCCAGTCGTATGCTATATACTCTTACATTGTGCCCATTAGGGAAGAGCTTCCCTTCCTCCCCCTTCCTCCCCTTTCTCTTCTCTGCCACTCACCACACTTGAATTTAATTCTGTTTTTCTCTTGTATAGGCATGTAGTTGTTTATCTATTGGTTTCACGTTAGTATTGAGTATATTGAATACTTGTTTTTTCTATTCTCATGATACTTTGCTAAGAAAAATATATTTCAACTCTATCCAGGTAAATACAAAAGATGTGAAGTCTCCATCTTTTTTATGACTGAATAGTGTTCTATTGTATACATGTACCACAGTTTATTACTCCATTCATGTGTTGATGGCCACTTGGGTTGATTCCACATCTTGGCAACTGTGAATTGAGCTTCAGTGAACATTCTAGTGCAAACATCCTTATGGCAAAAATGATTTTTTCCTTCTGGGTAGAGGGCTAGTAATGGGATTATGGTATCAAATGGAAAGTTTACATGATCAAGCTAAAAAGTTTCTGCACAGCTAAGAGTACAACACTAAAGCGTACAGACAAAATTTCAGAATGGGAGAAGAAATTTTCATGCTACAAATCTGACAAAGGGCTGATAACCAGAATACTTTAACTAATCAATAAGATCAAACAATTCCATTTATAAGTGGGCAAGAGAGATGAACAGAACTTTCTCTGAAGAAAACAGACAATTGGCCAACAAACACATAAAAAAAATTGCTCATGTCCCTCATCATCAGAGTAATTCAAAACAAAGCCACACTGAGATATCGCCTAACCCCAGAATGGCCCACATCACAAAGAATGGCCCACATCAGGAAGTCTCAAAGCTGCAGATGCTGGTATGCATGTTGAGAGAAGGGAACACTTTTACACCACAGGTGGGACAGCAAACTAGTACAGCCTCTATGGAAAGAAGTGTGGAGAATCCATAAAGAGCTAATAAAACTTTCTATGATAATAAAAAGTTCTATATTTATACAGTGCAATATGGCATTGATTAAAACATGTGACTATCAAACATGTGGCTAGAGAGACTAAGGACCTGAATTTTAAATGTTGTTTAATTTACATTACGATTTTTTTTTTTTTTTTGAGACAGGGTCTCACTCTGTTGCCTAGGCTCACCTCAAACTAATTTCTAAACTCGAAAGATCCTCCTGCCTCAGCCTCCTAAGTAGCTGGGACTATAAGTGGGTATTCCATACCCTGGATTAAACTAAAGATTTAAATTTAATCTCATGTACCAAAGACTGAAATTTAGGCTTAGCTTTCCTTTATTTTTATTTACTTACTTAGTTATATTTTTGAGAGAAAGTCTTGCTCTGTTGCCCTGGGTAGAGTGCTATAGCATCATAGCTCACAGCAACCTCAATCTCTTGGGCTTCAGCAATCCTCTGGCCTCAGCCTCCCTAGTAGTTGGGACTACAGATGCCTGCTACCACAGCCATAGGGGTCTCACTCTTTTTCAGGCTGGTCTCGAACTCCTGAACTCAAGAAATCCACCCGCCTCAGCCTCCTAGAATGCTAGAATTATAAAGGTGTGAGCCACTGCACCTGTCCATAGGCTCAGGTTTAATATGAAATTCATTACAAAAAAAAAAAAATCTCTTAATCTTTTCAGTCCTTAATTTTCTCATGTGAAGAACAGTTTTAACAAAATATTATCTAACATTCTGTGGATTTATAGATTTTTAATTCTTCCCATTCCCCCAAACCCACTAATACATCGAGTGAAAGAGAAAACAAATTAAAATCAATAAGGACAGCTTTCTGGGACCAAGAACTTGATTGGACAATTATGTTATCATCTCTCCCTGTTCCACCATGGCCCTAGCGAACACCCAGTTAAAAGAGTGTTCTGAAATTAGTCTAAGGAAATTGAAATTCCATTTCTGAGGGTCAGGTTATATAGTCCCTGTCTGGCACACGGCACATTGGAATTTGCATTAGGCATTATTATTATCATTTTTAATTGTTTCCATGTTACTGTTGATAGCATAGGCAGAATTTATCTTAACCATTTGAAAATTTTATAGAGCAACCTGATTTTTAGTTCTTAAGAAACTTCTGGAGGCTTGAGCTGAGGACATATTGATAATTAATAGGCATAATACAGAAGGCAGACAGGAAGAAAGCAGGGATGGAAATGACCTTCCTATCTGGTTGACTGAGAGGCTACTAGGTCCCCAGGATCTGTCTGCATGGGTGCCCTGAGAAGGGTGTTGGATGACACTGTAGCTATTAGTCTCTCTGTGCTGCACAGCCACATGGGGACTCCTCAGAGAAAGTTAGTACTGAAAGAAGCAGGGCCAGAGACAAACTCCTAGCGGTTCCATTTAAAAAAGTTCCCATAAGGAAATAAATTCAAAATTGTGCACAGATGTATGCATAAAGTTGTATACACACAAGCATCGTTACAGTAATGAAATCCTGGAAACCGTCCATGTGCTTAACAAGAGGGAATTGGTCAGTGGTCAATCCATCCAAAACAACACTCTGCAGCCAATAAAACTCATATCCAGAAAGAATGAAGAAATGGGGTGTTTCCAAAATTTACTGTCTAGTTAGTTTAAAATAAGTGGAAATAGGTATTGAGAGATAGGAGGGATATACAAGCCCTGATAACTAAGTCACAAACTCATCCTAAAAAGAAGTATTACTTCCCTCATTGCTGAGTATCAGCCAGGTCAGCAGGTGGCCAAGGGAGGACCTCGAAGGTGACCCTAGGAAGCCATGCACCAATGCCAGCACCTAGTTCATCCTTTAAAGAGCTTTTTTCTAGTATGAATTTGCAAACTTAATTGTCAGACCACATAAGATGACAGCTCTGACAGCAATCCCAGAAAAAGAGTTCCAAAATTGCTTTGAAGGGTAGACTAGGTGCTGGCATCAAAGCACAGCTTCCCAAGGGGAGCACTTTGAAGATGACTGAAGTAATATTCACAATGAGATATGCAGCACTTATTCTAGGGTGAGTTTGAGAACTTGAATGTCCGACCCCCCCCCCCCAGGTAACTCAAAAGTATATAAACAGGTACCAAAAAGTTAGCATTTTTAATATATTAGGATCCCTGTATATATAATGAATAGTATGGAAATGTTAATCATAGTTCTTTCCTGGTCTAGGATCATGGTAACTTAATGCTCTTTTATATATTTATTCTAGTTTTTCGGGAGTCATTGTGTACTTCTAAAGTCAAGTAAAAGAAAAATAATTAACATTATTTTAAAATCAATTTTCCTAGAAGTTGAACTTCTTAATGCACTAACAAAATAGTAAATAGTGAGCTTAGCTGATGTCACCATATTTATGTATAGCTGATATCACCATATTTATTTATATGCTGGGATGTTCATTAGGTATGTGTAATAACAAGTTTTCAGGTACCACTAAAGGGTTAATAGTCCTCTTAAAACAGTCTGTTTACACATGGGGATAATATCAACCTCATTCAATGTTGGATGCATACTAATAATAGCAATAAATATTTATCAATATCTGTTGCCTTTAGTTTTATGTAAACCGTAAATACCATTTTCAAATCACTATTTATTTGCCCCTAGAAAAAGCAATGGCTACTACAGTGATCTCTGTGTAGCAACAGAGTTGACTGCTGCAGCTTTCAAATTGTCACATCTGACCATTGGTACTGAAGACCCCCAAACACCTGGGCACTGCAGGGTTCTATTTCAGTGATGATTTTTACCTTGGCCATTTAAACAAGCCAAATCCGTCTCTATTGCTATCCAGAAATAGTTCAAGATAGCTACAAACTGGTGTTAAAAAATATATTAGGCAGTGCTTGAGAGCACGCAAAGTGCTCTGTAATGAAGTCATTAAGCTGGATGAAGCTAATTTCTGAGGTACATCCTAACCTACAACCCAAGCCAGCAAGTGGAAGTCAATAAACTTTTATGGGGTTCTGTAACCAAGCCATTCCTAGGAGCTAAATTACCAAAGCCCATTACAAGGTGTGTTTGACCTGCAAGATCTGAACTGACATTTACAGCACGCACACAAATAAAGTTAGCAAATGCACATCTAAATGCTCTACTAACTCCACAGGTAGAGGTGTCATCTGAGGAGAGCTATATTTATGTATGAATAGGGAAGCAAATACCACATCCTATTTTGAACAATTAACATAAAGTCAAGCAATTCAATCAAGGCTCACAAAACAAGTCCTGAAAATGTTTAGAACTGTGCCTACTTTGACTGTAGCAGTGGTGCCACCCAGTACTTGGCTGGGCCACTACACCACCAGCATCACGAAAGCAGAGACTGGATCTATCCTCCCAAATTTGGTTCCCAGCACCTGTGCTGGGTCTGGCAGGCAACAGATGTTACCTAAATATTTTGGAAGGATGGACTTGGTGGTCATCAGAAAAAGGTCTAACTCAAATGCTTAGTTCAATTACAAACTGTCAGTTGACTTCTCTCTTAACCCTTTGTATCTCTACTAAACAGACGAAATGGAGCTTAGTAAGGCAATGTGTGATGTAGGGGGGCCCTGCTCGTGGCTGATCTGCATGCTTTACTTACCCTTCCTGCTCTGAGAACTTGATAATGATTTCCCAACCTCTGACCTATCCAGGAGTCTCAGTGTTTCTGTGTTCTTTTACTGGTTTCTATGAATCAGATCAGAGCTGCTACTTTAAAGACCCATCTTAAAAAATAAAACAGCAAAAGAACCAAATAGGGAGTGACGTTCCCTCAGTTAGTGGAGATTAACAGAGGCAGAGTCTGCTTTGTGCAAATACCAGGAAACACGGGGCTAGAAAAGACCCTACCATGTCAGCCAATCCATTCCAGAGCCCCCAGGCTAAGAGAGTTCTAGCCACCAGTAAATGAGATATATTTAGACATTAAAATTCTTGAGAAATAGTGCCATGGCTCTGTGAACAATTTCTAAAAAATATACAATGCCTGGCTGACCCTTCACCATCGTTCCTTATTGTCAGATTAAAGGAGGAACATCAGTCTTCCAGGTCATTGATTACTAATGTTATTATTAATTGCCTCATTAATAAGAGAAAGCATAGTATGATGGTTAAGAGTGTAGCCTCAGGGGTATGTCAAGATTTGAATACTGGAGTTATGATGTAACTGGAATACGAGGGAAATTTTTAAGTATGGTAAGTGTCCATAATTTGGGAAAATAATAAAATGATAATGGTGTCAAACTTGTTGGGTTATTGTAATGATTAAAAGAGATGAAATGTAAAAAGTATTCCAGGACACAGTACCTAGAATAGAGTTAAGGGCTCACAAGGTAGCAATTGCTCTGATTCTTATTGGCCACACATTGCTGTTGTGGTCTGAGATTATAAAACATGCCTTTTAATTTTCCAACCATTTGCACAGCCATGATCTCATTTAACACTCCTAACAGCTGGGCCATTTAGACAGGGGAGATATTAAGAGAAAGAAGTAGGCTCATGCCTGTAATCCTAGCACTCTTGGAAGCCGAGGCAGGAGGATTGCTTGAGCTCAAGAGCTTGAAACCAGCCTATACAAGAGCAAAACACTGTCTCTACAAAAAATAGGAAAATTAGCTAGGTTTTGGGGCAGGCATCTGTAGTCCACGCTACTCAGGACGGTGAGGCAAGAGGATCACTTGAGCCCAGGAGTTTGAAGTTGCAGTGAGTTATGATGACACCCCGGCGCTCTAGCCAGGACAACAAAGGGAGACTCTGTCTCAAAAAATAAAAAAGCAAATCTGTCCATTATTACATAGTAACTTAGTTGAAGAATGAGGGAATGAACCTTAAAACCTGTATCTTCTAGATCACTGCTTAATCCCTCTTTCTGACAGACAAGGCTGAAAAGAACTGAAACTTAAAAAGCAGATTATTGGGACAAAGCTACTGGAAAAGGAGATTCTTGGGTTTCAGGACATCCCAAGAAAACCCTGAGGGACCCACAGAGAATGTGATGAGTGGCCCAAACCTTCTGGCAAAGATTCAGAGCTACCCACTGAGGACTGTAGGAGAGTCAAGGTGCTAGGAAGGAAGGGTGCGCTGCACAGGGATGGTGGCTCAGTGCCTGAGGCGGCTTGCAGGATCCTCTGGCCTCCCTCAGCTCTGCACATCCTCAGAGGCTGGGCAGGTATCCAGGGAAGATCAAGCACACGGCAGGGGGGTTGGCTGTGCAAGTCAGGAGCCTCATTCCTCAGTGCAGTTCCCTCTCCCCCTGGCCCTGGTGTTGTGCTCGCATCTTCCCCAAACCCTGACATGCAGTGAGCAGTGGAATAAATGAGGTCAGTGTTAGAGATAATGTCTGACAATCCACATCCTGCTCATCGTGCTACTGGTGGCAGCTCCTCAGTATCCAGATATTGTTGGACATAAAAATCAAGAGCTGGGTTCTCACTCTAATTAGGGCCATGAACCAGGTGTGCCCGGAACTATTATCAGGTATTCCAGAATAACTCAGAGACTGGAACCCCAGGTTTTAGAAGTACTGACTCCTGCCCAGTTCCCAGTTCTGCCCCTGACTCAGAGAAGGCTGCTAACTAGACATTCATCAAAGCATTTCTCCTATCTAAATGTTAAAATGGGGGCCTCCTTCTCTACAGAAGTAGACTTAGTTATAATGGTAATAACGTTTAGCATAGGTCCCACTGACGCTGGGTAACGAGGACGTGAAAGCAGAGTCCTGCCAGTCCTGCCAAACTTAAAATGCATCCCTTTGCTCAGTGGAACAACCAGGCTCAATCAGCAACCGTCTGGCCATCAGGGTTGTGGCTAACAGGGGGATCCTGGGGGCCTTGCTGTCAGGTTATGGAGTTGACACCTGTGAAAATATTCCCTGAAGAGGGTCCCACAGAAGCAGTCCTCAAATATGCAAATATGCGAAAGAGATTCAATTTCGCGCAGTAGGACTGCTTCCTGCTTGATCAAGCCTGTTTCAACTCCTCCTCCATCGCATGCCCAGCCCCACTCGCACTTTGCTGCTTGCTGCCTTCTGCTTCCTGATGTTGTGTGTCTGGGGACCCCATCTTTTACTTCCCTTAGGACTGGACTCTGCAAACACATGTTGAATAAGTTAAGTTGCCTTTGCAGATAATGGATTTACTTTTATTTAGGAGCAGCTGAAAGTTTCCCAAGTTCCCCCTAAGAACAAATAAAAAAACTTGAGATCCTGAAGGTTGGAAGGTTTGTAAAAGGAAGTTCTGCTCACTTCGTTCCAAGGATTGGCTGTCACTGTGCCCAAGGTAGGAAGAGCCCACACACGGAGCTCACAGAAAGCACAGTTAAAATGCTTGAAAGCAAGAACAATTTATCCTTTTAGTGATCCCATACAACGCTGTACCTCACTTCCATCTATTAGAATCATATTGTAAAAAGTTAGATTGTGAAAACAAGATGTTTTAGGAAATTTGTCCTGCTTGCCATAGACAACTCTAGGACATCTATGGTGAGTAGGATGCAGTCAAACCTTGTTCAGTGTGCAGCCTCCACAACTGTACATGACAATATTGAATTTAACCACAGACCAGATCATTTACTCCTGCCATGAGCATCATTAGATTTAGAATACAAGTTGCAGTGTAATTGACGGCACTGATGACTTCCGGGGCGTGGACTTTGCCACGAGCCTGTCGTATTCATGGGCACCAGTCTCTGCCCTCTTTGTTCCATGGTTGCTTCTCTCTGACAGAATGCCCATGGCATAACTGTAATGCACCAGTGGGAAGAGCGCTTAAGGAGGAGACAGTCAGAGCGACAGGAATTGCTGACACTGAGCAGCACTGTGCTCAGTAACTCACCGTGCGCGGACTGACGGAGCACACGCTCACTAGAACTCTCCTTGAAGGGCTGTCTACCTTTCAGCCTCTCCCCAGCACCATGTTCATCAGAGTGCCTCTTCTGAAGCCCACCGAATGTGATAAAAAGTCCTTTTTTTTCTGTCTGCCCTTTCCTATAGCAGAGACAATCATTAACATTCACAGGGTTCTTTATACTTGAAAGAGTCCTTTGACCACATGTATCATCTCAAAATTTGCTCCCCATGGTGATGCTCCAGGGTAGGTCTCATTACCATTCCCACTTTAAAGACCACGTAAACGACTTGCTGAGTCTGACACAGCTTTTGGTTTAAAAATGAGGATGTCTGACTCTAAATTATTATACATTATATATTTATATATTTCTGTACACATATTTTATACATATATATTTTAATTATCATCATCTATCTCATAATTATAATATGAAGCAGCAGAAAGGGTAGCTGAGACCAAGTGGATGCTTACAGAGGCAAGGCAGGGCTGAAATGCTGAGTAAAATCCCCTCTTAATGGGGCAATGGGGAGAACTTTCCAGAGCAGAGAGACTGTCTTTAAATATGATGTGTCAGTTTTAACTAAAGATGAAATATTAGGTGATATTCATTGGCACAGTGAAAGGGAGGTCATTTTTGATTCTACATGAAGCCTCCATAAGATGTTTGCTGAATTGAATGCTCCTTGAATCAACAGGGCACTCCAGACAGAACAGCTTCTAGGAAGAGCCCAGAAGTGACTAACTGGTTGTCTCGACTCCAGTCTGTTTGACAGGGCTAGTGGACACAGTGGTTTGCAGTAATCTGTCCTGTGTCCAGATGCAGCAAAACTGCGAAGTTTCTGTTTAGAAAAGAGGCATGTGTTTAACATTCCAGAGTTCCCGATGCCGGGCTGCTGTTCCTCTGGATCTGCGTGATTCTGCTTCACCTAAGTGGTTCAAGTGGGAGGCTGGAAGACCACTTTCTAGGGATGATGTGAGTCACCGCCCCCCCGGGGAGGATACTTGAATTGATGGCATATTTCTATTGAGAAGTAGGGGTTTCTCCTACATGGAACAACAAATGTCTTAGCAACAAAGTACTAATGGTTTTCTAGAAGGATCCTGGTTGTTTCTGGGAAGGAGAGGTTCTTTTCTTACTGTGTTCTCTTAGTGTCTAATGAGTTTATATTCAGATGTGTCACAGCTGTCTCAACTTCCGGGGAGATGAAAGCATCACAGAGGGGTCACTAAAACATCCACTAGCAAATGGACTGTGGTGTACGACTTAAAATACAGAGCACATGAGAGAGTGGTGCTGGCTAGATAGAGCCCACGCATGTGCTCTTGAGAAGAATTTCTCCTGACACAGAGGATGAAAACTGAATTCACATTGTGTGGCTGAGGTCAGCAACAATAGACTGTGCCTTTTTAATGGGTTTCTGAAAATACTGCATCCCAGCCCTTGGCAAAAGAAGCCCATTAATAAAGGGTGGGTGGCTGGTAACCAGACACAGATAGTGGGGCCACGCTGCTCGCTGTGATTAGGTGTCTTGCTGTACTTAAAAGATCCCCTATACACAATGAAACAGCTTCATTCACTAAAACAGGATTACTGCTGACACGATGTATTAAAAAGTGGGCATCAGCAGGAGTTTAAAATATTTGGGAATATTCCACCTGCTTGGGGGAAGGGTGGCAGAAAGCTACAGAACATATATTTTATTACAGAAATCTGGTTCCAGCATTCCCTTGGACTCTAAAAGACGGCCAGTGGCATGTTGTTCCTGCTAATGTCAATACAGATTGTGAGTATAAAATACCCCTCGTGTGTACGTATGTGCATGTGGGTGCATATGGACATGTACTCTTTAGCTAAAGCAATTTGCCCTTTCACCCTTTCCTGGAACAATGGAAATTTCTTAGCTTGCCAATGTAGCATTCTTTTAAAAGCATTATTTTTATCTCAGGGAAATGTAGGGCATTTGATTCAGACGTGACAAAATCTAAGTGGGGGAGGAAAAAAAGTATTGACTCTCAAGAAAACGCACAAGAAGAGTTTGATGAACAAATTTTCTCTTTGAAACAAGTTAGTCATTTATCTCCTGGGATAATTCATTACAGACAAGGCTCAGAAATCACTCTGAAAAAAAAAAGTCAGCATTATAAAATATAAATATAAGACTGAAGCCCAGCCAGTAGAGCTCATTTAGACGAGTCTGCATTTTTTTTTTCTTTCTGAAGGGAGAAAGAGAGGAAACAGTGTGGTGGGCCCTGGGAGAAAGGCACCACAGCCCTTATTGAATCACTGCATGACCAGGAGGCGTTGTGCAGAAAATGAGGATAATAACACTTTCAGCTTTCAGTCCCTTGGGTTCATGTGAGGATTCAAACTGATACTGTGGGTGAAATTATTTTGAAAGGGCAACACAAAATTGTAAGATGTATCTAAATTTTCTGGTAACCAGGAAAAGATTGAGAAATCAATGTGTTCAAACACAGAACTGCGGAAGGAAAATGAGTGGAGATTTAGGAAGGCTGGTAGGGGGCATGTGGAAAAGGAGGGATGTGTTTCAGGGGTTCCTGTGGTGTGTCAGGAGCAATTCACACTCCTGGCTCGGCTCAGGACAACTCTGGAAGTTTGGGTTTGCTATGCCCAAACAGCAGGAGAAGAGGAAGATTAGAAAACGCGTCTAACTTATATGGATCGTAATAGTTGCCAAATACTCACTGTGTGATCTCCACCAAGTCAATGTCTTCCTTTGAAAAACAAAGGAATTTCCCCAAATTTGAATAATGCTTTCATGACTTATGCTAAATCCATGTACTACCCAGCCTATCTATTATTTAATACTTTTCTAAACTGAATAAGAAAAACTCATTACTCCTGTAAATGGGAAATCAGTATTTTTATAATACATTAAGATACACAACAATTTTTCTGACATATATTAAAATGCCTACCTATGACTTGGGGAAACATTAGGTCACATGATCTTTAGCTCTGCTCAGCTCTGGAAACCTGTACTCTATTGTGGAGCAAACAGACCAGCACAGAGTACCTGTACCAGGTCCTCACACCCTGACTTCTCTCTTATAGTCAGTGGCTTCTTATTTTGTTTCAAACATTTGCCTCCCTCCTTTCTTTCTTGTTTTTCTATAGTCCTTCCATCTCTTAACTTCTGGCCATATTCAGTGCAAATTTCTGCAAGCTTTTTCTGAGACTCAATGTGGGCAGAAGCATGTGGTAGGTGTTATCGGGGCTTATAAAATAAATGAATACACATAATATATATGAGTCAAGTCAAGGCAGATGAAGCAGCTTAAGAAAAAAACTTACAAGTTAACTTACTGTTAAAACGGAATATTGTAATGCAGTCTAACATAGAGTTGAAGAACAGATATTTAAAGATTGACTATTAGAAATGAAAGGGACCATAACCCCACCAAATTCAGAACCTGAATATCAGCAGTCTAGGATCTCCATTCCACTGGCAAGCATGTTGGCCTTCACATGCCAATTACTTTAAAAAGAAATATTGGACCACCTCTTGTCTCCTTTAGAATGATCTTATTCTAAAACTATTTCACTCACTTATATGCTCTACCTTTCCATGTAAATGTTTGAAAATACATTACATGTTCTCTGAAAATATGATATATGTTCAGCCACCACCCTTACCTTCAAGTTATTACACAAAAGTAGGAAAGTGAGGCCTAAGGGGGCTCATGGCCTTGCTGTTGTGGCAGATCTGGGACCAGAATTTTACATCTGTCAATTATCAGTGAAATCTCTTATTAAATGCAATCTACAAGGATGCTTCCAGAATGCATCAGTCTTACATAGCATCATCTTAAAAGAAAAGATAATGAATCAAATCTTGAAAGAAGAGATATTGGTTGAGAAAGCTTATAAATAAAAGAGGTTGAGGAGCAAAATATAAGATTTGGAAAAGGAGATACTAAAACCAAGAAAGTGCAAAAGAACAAGTAGATAAATAAGAAGGCTGAACCACTTCCTAAGGCCCAGAAGGTAAGGAAGATTAAGACAGGCCAGATGAGAACGAGCGCCCAATTGGAGAGTCCAGGAACGACCTAAAAGACTCAAATATTATTGTAAGAAATACGAGGCAGGTAGAAAATGATGTATCTGTACATTGTCTGCTTTAGAACAGGAAACCAGGCTGGAAAAGCTGGATGGCCCAGAGAAATAGCAGGACTTGAAAACTAATTGAGGGGCCTGAGTGTATTTATTTAGTTACTATGTTGTGCAAACTTATTCTTTTCCAGAAAAGACAACAGCCCCCAAAAGATTAGGCAACTTGTTTGAGTTGGCCTGGCTGGGTAGAGACAGAGAGATGCGAGAACTTGGCTTTCATACTTCCGATTTGTTGTATTTTTCCACTTCCTTTGGGTTGGGTTGGGTTTGGTTGGGTTTAATATAATAGGTAATAGAGAGAATGGTGATGTGAAGATATAATTTGAGTAAGTGAAATTTGCAACCATCCAAAGAAGAGATTGGAGCAGAAAGTAAGGGGGGAAAGAGACTTACGTTGGCAGCTACTGCTGTCCGGCCACGGCTTCTTTGTTGTAGTTACCAATATCATTATGCCTCTTTTCAAGAATGTGATATATGAAATTTAAAACCAACTCTCTTCTTTGCAAAAGTCATCAACTTACCACTCCCACCCACCCTGCCCATTATGCCTCCTGCAGATACATCACCTTGCAAGCAAGTTGCCTCCTACAAGTCCTCCTATAACCTCATGAGCTTGCATAATTCCTATTATAATACCATCAAGTGAAGGAACAGTCAACTACTAGTCATGCCACAGAGCACCTAGGACATATTTTTGAGCAATTACAGGGCAATTTATTTTCTGTCTGCCCGGATCTATGTCAACAGTTCACTTTCTGACTTTTGAAATCACAAAGAGTTTCTGTTGACCAGAATTTATCGAGCTATTTTAGAAAACACCTAATGTCAGCAAAGGGAACTATTTTTATCACTGTATGTTGTTTAACAGCCCTTGATGGCGATCAAATTTACTGCACCTATAAAAGGCAGGACAACCCAGGAGGCTGAGCCACGAACTTTGAATTTCTAAAGAATTAAGCATTACCCAGCAAAGATTCCAGTTTGTACCTCACAAAGCAGGGGAAAAAATGATAGCACTAAATAGCAACGTAAAGTCGTAAAGAATCAGAAATATAGCCAGGTGGGTAAGTATTTGTCTTCTGAATATCAACCCCTCCTTAAAGTTTAGTAATCCAGAAAACACCTGCCGAACAGTTCCTATACACAAGATTCTGTTTTGGATATTGAGAGGGTCAGAACATCAAACAAGACTTAGTACCTTTCTCTCAACGGCTCCCCTATTAGTGAACTTACTGTAATGTCTAGTGGGATGTTTTAAGCGTTGTAATAGAGGCTCAAGCAACATGCTGAAGCCACCCAGATGAATTGATTGAAGAATGTTTTTAAAGTTTCTTGATTGTATAAACAAAATGTAACAAATTATAAGCAATGATGTGGATTAAATCAACTTCGTTTGACTGAAAATTAATTAAGACAACTAAAACTGCAGCCATTTACAATGTTGGACTTTTATCTATAAGTTTATTAATAAGATAGAGCTTTAAAATTGTGAAGTCAATTTTCTTGTGAATATTGGCAATTCTCCAGAAAGGGGAGAAGCCATTAGCTTTAATGACTCTTAAAAGTTTCTAGGTAGTGTGGATTTCTGCAGGTGATCAGACTGACAGGGGCCCAAACCACGTTTTGCTGTCTAGCATTTTCTTTTCTTTTTTTATTTTTTGCCTCCCAATAATTTAGAAATGAACAATCATTGAATAAAAAGGAGAGAGCCAATTGGATGTAGAAGATCCTGGAGGAAGGATCATTGGCTGGGCTGGCTTTCTTTACAAAGTAATGGGAATCATCAGCCTGACTGTTTCTACAGGCGCCCACACGAGTGGGTTTTCACTGCACAGTCTGGCAGGGTTCAGCTAAGTTCCCCTCTCTGTCTGAATTTCCATTTTTTTCAGACGGGGAAGTGGGGGAACCTCTGAACAGAGGACAGTGAGTAGAGGGGAAGAACACCAAACAGGAATGATGTCAAGCCTTTGAGAACACTTTCTCTGTGATAACAATCAGGACTGTTGTGATAAAGATTTATTACTTAGAAAATTGCATTAGGAAATTGAAGAAACCAAGATGTCAAATTTAAGGAATATAGCAGGCATCATTAAAATTGCCCACGAACGTCTGGGAAGAAACACTATTGATGAGACATTAAAAAGCTATAATATACACCATATACTAATCTCACATAACTAAAAATAAAGTACACAAGTTTTCAGGATAGGGCAGCTCACGTAGCTCAGTGGGTAGGGCACCGGTCACATATACAGAGGCTGGAGGGTTCGAACCCAGCCTGGGCCAGCTAAACAACAATGACAATTGCAACAACAAAAATATCCAGGTGTCAGGCATCATGGCAGGTGCCCATAGTCCCAGCTACTTGGGAGGCTGAGGCAAGAGAATTGCTTAAGTCAAATTTGAGGTTGCTGTGAGCTGTGATGCCATGACACCCTACCTAGGGTGACAGCTTGAGACTCTGTCTCCATAAATAAATAAATAAGTTGTCAGAATAGCAACAGAGGCCCAGATACTTGACCTCCCTTACAACTCACTTAGTTAACAATTTGAGAATAAATCTAGGGTCAGTGTGTCCCCTGAAGTATTTGTTTTAGGTGATTGGAAGAAGCTTAATACCTACCAATATCATGGTACACTAGGGTGAACAGATGTCCCGCTTTTGGCGGAACAGTCCCGATTTTTAACAATTTGTCCTGCGTCCAGCGGCATTTTAAAAAAGTCCCGATTTTTGGAAAGAATGCAGGAACGGGTGGGAGAACATTAGGGGAATATATGGTTTTTGGCTGTCACGTGGCTATTTCGCCAGGATATGAGTTTTATATTATTTTTGTTAATGTTATAATGTTAAACTGTAATAATAACAAATAATTGTTGAGAAGTGATTATTGAGAACTGCTTATCAAAGTTTGCATTGTT
>NW_003852598.1:1665285-1675005 GCF_000181295.1 Otolemur garnettii | reverse complement strand
GGAACTGGAGTATATTTTAGAAAGATACAATAACTTGGTTCCTAAATTGCACAGCTCAGGAAACTGAATCTTGGAAAGAGGAAGTATTGTCCTAGGTTACTAAGTAGCTAGTGCTAAAGCCAGAACTAGAATCTCAGCCTGTTGATGGTCACAGAGAGAAGGAACAGGCTACCTCTGGACTTTTTAGTTTGTCCTCAGCTACAGCTGTGTCCTGCTTGCTCACTATCCCCGTGGAACGATGCTTGCTAATGTCCTCACTGGTTGATAGCATCAGATCCAGAAGACACTGTCCAGTCATGTTCTCTGAAACATTCCACCTGCCTGGAACTCTGTTCCATCTAAGGGCACGGCCCTTTTCTCCCAATTTTCCCCAATTTCTCTGACTACTTTTCCTCATTTCCTAACATTGGCTTTTCAAATATTGATGTTCACTGGAATCCCAATCCTCAGTCCGATTCTTCTGTGTCTTTACGTTACTCCCTGAGGAATTTCCAGCTTTCCACTGTGGGTCAGATGCTAATAATTTATGAAAGAATATTAATAAGCCAGGCTTGACCCCTGAGCTGGTCTCTGGGGCCTTTCCATGTGGACTTCCTATGGCCATTCAAATTTAATAAACTTAATGGGCTACGAAACACACACACACATACCCCACTCACTCTCTCTATGTACTATCTACCTACAGATATGTATGTGTGTATCCTATTATGTCAGAGGTGCTATGATAAAGTTGTGAAAAGTGTTTTGAACCTCAAGTTAAAGACACAGAGACAAAGAAAAGGGATGAGAAAAAGAAACAAGGAGACAAACGACTCCATGTTATATTTAGGGGAGGGAGGCTGGAATATGATCCAACCTCTGGCACCGATAATGAGGTAAATGTAAGTTGCAAACTGCTCCAGAAAATAATAGAAATACAACAGAATAAACAGAGGGAAAAGAACAGAAAGAAAATATCAGGGAAATGTAAAAAACAAACAACCTGAAGCAGGATATAAGAAGATTATAAAGCTATAAATATGATTATGAAGATTTTTTTTTTAAACAGAGTCTCACTTTGTCACCTTTGGTAGAGTACTGTGATGTCACAGCTCACAGCAACCTCAAACTCTTGGGCTTTAAGCGATTGTCTTGCCTCAGACTCCCAAGTAGGTGGGACTACAGGTGACCACGACAACACTCAGCTATTTTTAGAGACAGGGTCTCACTCTTGCTCAGGCTGGTCTTGAACTTGTGAGCTCAAGGGACCACTCGCCATGACCTCCCAGAGGGCTAGGATTAACAGGCATGAGCCATTGCACCTGGCCTAATTATGAAGAATTTTTAATAAGATGTATGCTATAGTTTTTCATAACCTGGGATCCTTAATGGAAAAAGCAGGCTACAAAATTGCATGCACAAGGATCCCAATTATGTCTAACAAGCCAGAACACCGATAGGCAGCTGCATATAGAAGTTTGGAATATATGTCTTAGAAGCCCCCAGATTTAGATCTGAATTCCCAATTCATGATTCATCAACTGTGTGACTTGAACCTACTATCAAGGCCCAGTGTACCTCTATTTCCTCTTTTTAAAAAATTAGTATAATAATGTTGATAGTTTGGGGGTGAATATAAAGTTACAGCTGTCTGCAAGCTTCAGAAAAGTGCCAGACACCAAGTGTATGCTCAGTCCATGGTAACGAGGAGCACACTCTCTATTCCTTGATGAACAACTTGTCTTTGTCTCATTCCCAAGTGCTTTCTTGCAAAGCAATATGCAGGATGGATCTTGGAAGACAAGTGAGGAGGCCTGAATCCTGGTCCTCAATCTGTTAATCTCTTTTAGCTCTGTGATTCTGAGGAATCCATGTGAACGCCTGTGCATTGGAGCCGGTCTTCTGCAGGTTAATATTCTACCATGATGGTCAGAGGAAGGACAAATAAAAAGGAGGAGGACCACCTTCCCAAACATGGATTCTGACACTCTCTCTGTGTGGTTAGGTTTGCCTGGCCTGCAGGTTCTTCTGGGTAGAAATAAGAACAGGCTATGGAAATGAAACCACATTACTACCCTTTCTGTAGGAGGAGCCTGTCGTGATGGAGGAGAGAGAGAAAGGGGTTGGAGGCTCCTTTTCTGTTCAGTCTGATCAGAAAAGAACATCAGGCTGAGCCACCTGACAACACGTCCCAATGTTGAGCATGTGAACTGCATGGATGTCCACTTTTATCGAACAATCCCCCTTCACCTTCATTATTTCTTCATCAGTGTCAATACCAGTGAGATCTGAAGGTCGGACATTGTAGTTCTTGAGTAACTTTTTACAAAATAATTAAAGTTCACTACTTCACTAGTAAACTGAGATTTTTAGCTGTCTCTTCATTCTGGAGGCCAATAGCTTTATGTTTGAGAGACACGTTTGCCACCACCCGAAGTGAAAAGGGAGCCAGCCAGTAACAGCCAGGTCCACTGAGAGAAATAGCACCTCCCTGGGACTAGTCCTCAGGATCCAAACAGGAGCTGGTGCTGGTCAGGTGCTCCAGAGAAGTGGTACGATGGCTGGAAATGGCAGACAGAACTGGGCTACCAAGCAGCTGTGTTTGTTTTTAATAAACATGACTAAATGGGCCACTATAATAATAAAATAATTCTTAGTGCACAAGCCTTGAGAAATAAAAGAAGACCCTGCAAACTTTGGGTCAGATGTTACAGGTAAAGCACAAATCAAGGATCAGAACTGTAGACCCGCTCCTACCCAACAACAAATAACGGTTTTTAATTTCCTCTGGCAAGAGATTGATGATCACATCTGAAACAACAAGAAGAATTTGTGAGCTGTTTCCAAAGCAGATGGAGAGAGGCCGCACTTCAGAATAAGTCTAAAATTCCATCTATCTTGACAAGGGCTTGCTAACCAACTGAAGGATGAACTTCTGCTTGGGAGGCCAGGCATAAAAGAGGCTATGACAGGACCAGTAAGAGATCCTTTTAAATAATACAGGCAGACAGAAACACCCATTAGTTAGCCCAAGCCTCTCAGAGATAAGGAGGTCACAGGTAGAGTCACAATTCCCATTACGAAGTTCAAAGTCCAGAAAAACCAACACCAAAAAGACAAAAAAAAAAAAAGAGAGAGAGAGAGAGAGAGGAAAAAAAACTTACACGAGTGCCAGTTTTATAGGGTTTTTACAATTCCAACATGCAGATTGCTTTGGTGAGAAATTTTAGATTTCAATAACCTGCAGAGTAAGACCACTTGGGATATTTATTCTGGGTTTCTGGTTTCCAACCAATATAAGAATCAATTTAGTTCCTCTAATTTTATTTTCCTTCAGACTTCAGGCCTTATTAAATCTTGGATATCCCCTTACATAATCTAAGTTACACAAGCCTATGGGTGTTTCGTACATGCCAAAGAAAATTCATTTAGAAGGGATCTCAGCGCTGGACACAAACAACTCAGGAAAGACAGCACAGAGAATTCTAAGAAGAAAGGATAAATAAGTCTTCAGGGAGCAGAAGATTCTGATGAGGAGAAGTGAGAAAAGAAGAAAAGGAAAAAGCCACTGAGCGATCTCTCTAGTCACAGACGGGTGGACTTGTTCAAGGCGTGATGCTGAACTGGCTAAGTGCCAGCCTCGGAGGTCCGGGAAGGCTGGTGGGCTCAAAAGAAGGCAAATGATAGAGGTTCACACAAGGAGATCTGGGTAACTGATGAGAAACAATGGTAAGGCTTAACATTTCCGAAAGGTCAGGTGCTCCAGCCTTCTCTTTTAAAAGGCAAGGAAATCGAGCTTCAAATGTACTGCTCAAAGTTATACAGCAAACACTATATTTGTGCTTGTTGAGTGCTAACGGCAAGAGGCAATAGGGACTCCCACACTCCCCAATGTCATGGGAAAGTGGTCTTTTCTCCACCGAGTACCATCAGACATCAGCGTACACACCTCATGCTCATCCTCGTATTCTCTGAGCTGTCTTCAGTTTGTAAGAGACTTTTTGAAGATCTAAAGGCTTCCTCCATCCTTCCCTGGTCCTGTGCCCCTTTACCTCGGTTTCCTTCCTAACTCTGACCTCTCCCTTCCATTGCCTCCTCTACTAATCCTGCCCCTGAAGCATGTAAGTTTTCTAGCCTCCCTTTCTTGGTCCTCTCTTGTCTTGTGACACATATTCCTTGTAGAATCTAATAATCTACAATTTTACAGTTCACACCCACAGGACCCAAACAGCTTTCATTTCACGATCCCAATCTAGGCCACGGCAGTGGGCGTGTGGGTGGATATGCTGTCGGGCCTGCCTCATGTTTCGCTTTCTAGTGTTTGTGTCTTGTGTTGACGTCTCACCCCATTCGCAGACTCACACACCTGTAGATAAGTGGCATTCGATGTCTTTTGCACTTTCTCTAGTCATGTACCAAACCTACAACTCTCATTAAAGTTCTTCTTACACTTTAGTTTTGTAAACATCGCTAGGTTCCTTGTTAAAATGCAGGCTTTTCATCTCCAGTCTCCCTCCTTCCGAGATTTTGATAATTCAGTGGTGCCTGAGGCTTGTATTTTATATGCACTTCTGGGAGATTCAGATTTGGAAGGAGTTACAGATTGACATAGGACATGTATTTTAAGCTGTCACGTCGAGTGTGAGTGTGTCATGGGTGCATGGCTCTGTCTCATGTTCCATCGCTGCTCTTAGTAATATACTGTGCACAGTACAGAACTCACTAAGTGATGGTCTATTGAAGAAGAGGTGCTTATCAAAAGACCTGACGAACCAGTGAAATATTTCCCATTCTGAATGTAAGAGCCTGTGCAGAGTAATAAGTGGAATTGTGTTTCAGAGGATATACTAAGGTACCATTGGCCTTGGTTCCTGGAACCCAGAATCTTAGAGTCTCAGGGGTTCTGTAATTAACCAGTTAATGTTGGTGGCCCCGAGTGAAGGCTGGGAAATGTGTGCAGATGCCCGGAATGAGTGCCTGAGCAATTCGTTCCTTTTCATAGTGTTTACTGTTTGCAAAGCAATTCCGGATCTAGCACGATGCCCAGTGCACCCAAGTGGGTATCTCATTGTTCAGTGGGCTGCAGAGAGCAGCATCACATTTATGACATGTCCTGGGGTATTACATCACCACCACATAGCTGTGGTTTGGCTTCCTGTGAGCTATGTATCCCCTTGGGTATAAAACTACCTAACACGTCCTTATACTGCCCTTGTAGTGATTTTACAAAAACCTTCCATCCAATGCTCTAATTATCTGCTATATTCAAGTTATGCCCAATTCGTTTGTTCAGTTTTCATTAAACAAGTTATTTCTGTACTAGCAAAAGGTCAATTTAATTGCACCAATAACTTTCAAAAAGACAGTCCAATCAATACAATTGTATTATACGTGGATTAAAATTTACCTTGCTACTTCCAGTAGCAAATTGCAAACAGTAGCAATTATCAGCAATTTATTCCTGCTTTTCAGGAACTCCCTCACTTCTCAGTTTCATTAAACAAACTCGTGAGACCATTCTTACAGCAGGGATTGAAATCAGCGCTCTCTCTCCCACTCACTGAGCCAGTTGAGAAACAGCCACCAAGGAAATGGGATGAAATACGTTCCGGGTACTCCTCACCTTCAACAGATGATTATTCAGTAGCACCTTTTTATCAAGTCATTGTTCGATCAACTAAGGAAATACTTCTGTCTCGTGGAAAGTCAAGGACTTGATGCTGTGATAGACAGCAAAGGGGGGAGGAACAGAGCCCTGGATCTGAAGGAGTACCCGGCCTACTCACAGAGGCAAGATATAGACGGGTAAAAAGTTACAGAGGGTAACAAGTTCAAATCATTGTTCACGACTAGAAATAGAAGGAATATCATGAAGCACCATCTGATTAGCTGTTGGATTAAAAGAATAGAAAATAATTGTCATAGGGAGTTAGGGAAAGAGCACTCTCTTCGGGATTTGGTGGACATTATAAGCCTTGGCGAAGGGGCAGGAATTTGGACACTGAACGCAAAGCAGGATTGGGATGGACAAAAGAAAGAAGAATATGTGAGGAAAGGCACAGGAGACAGAAGTGAAAATGGTTATTTCTAATTGCTGAGACTATGAGACAAGTAACCTACTGGGATAGTGGCCGTGAAAGGACTCTGTGGATATGATCTTGATATTCACTCCCTGATTAGAATACTTCAAATATAAAAATGATTGTGAAAATGCAAATGATACCAGTTTAGGGAAAGTACTAATAAAGTACTCCAGACAAAGCCAGCTTGCCACAATACATGCTGCTAATGTGCCCTAAATTCCTATTTCAGGTAGGGCTCTCATTTGCCACGGTCTAGAATAAAAGAGAGAGTTCCTTGACAAAGACTTTACAAAGAACAAAGCTGGTTCTGAACGCTGCTGCCTTTGCAGGTAATTCCCAGAAACTTCAAGTAATAACAACACACATTTTCAGCTCAGCTGCCCTGGCTTTCTAAACTAAATGCAGCCTTGAGATAATGAATTCAAAAAGGGGAACTCAACTGTGAACACTCTGCAAGGCTCGGCAGCGTGAAAAATCCTCTTGTGCACTTTATAATTTTCTGTTTGTTTTAATCTCTACGCAGTAAAACCACCCACTTTGTCACATGCACACAAACTAGTTTTAGGGGCAGGTGAAGAGTCTCCCACCTGGTTCCGACTCGGAGGCACAGCACATTCTGCACGTGGATTTCCTCGCTTCTCTGCTGAGACGTGTGATGCGGTGAGGAAATAATAGCAGGAACTCTTAATATTTCTCTGCGAGCACCATGCTGAGGATGGTCAAATCTTCATTTTCTGAGATAAGTAAGCTGCAAAGCTGGGATCCCAGTGGCCCTTGGACCTTCTGGGGTTCAATCCTTTTTTCATCCTGCTAATATTCCATCTGGCCCAGCCCTGGAACTTGGGGACAACATTGTCAAGGACGGGGGTGAAGGGGGCGTTAAGTTTTGAGGGCAACTCACCAAAAAGGCAGAATCAGTGTTTTATGTTTAGAACTATGACGTCCTCTTTTTATCATTATTTCCCAAACATTGATGCCAAATACCTAAAATTATTATCATTGATACTAGAAAAAAGCCTTAATGTTTTCTGAGCCTTAATGCTTAACTTGGCTCAAAATCTTAACCTAAGTTTGTGTCTTTGGGAAAATTCTTTATTTTCTTTGTCTATTGAATGGAGATAATGATAAATATGGCACAGATTTGAAGAACAAGTTTAATTAGATCAATTAGAAAGTATAGTAATTACGAAATAACAAACATGCATTCTCTTTCTATATGCTCTTCTCTGTGGACATTTATTTAAAATTACATTATATGTTTGTGAACTTCATCTTAGAACTTCAAAAGGACATTATTTTGATCATGCAATCATGTAATAGTAAATAAGGTAATTTGTATTAAATAATACACAAATATATAATGCTTGGTTAGAGTTGCTTACGAAATTCTGTAAAATGTTACAACCAGTGCTCCTGGATCTTGGGCAAAACTTGTTCCAATAAATGATTATGAAAGAAAAAATCACAGTGGAACAAATGTGGAAGTTCCCAGAGAGCTGTGTTCAGATACATTTCTATTCTCTGACATTAGCGAAAGCTTTAGCCCCTCACTTGATCACTGTGCTCAAGCAAGACCATAGGAAGCAGATGTCCCACCAGCCCCAGCCCACTTAACTTTTCTACCAGAAAGGCTATGTCCTGCCCTGCTTTTTTGGCACGATGCTTTAACTTAAGAAGAAAATGATGAAGTTATCAGCACAATCATCCCAATCTTCCAAAGATTTTCTCTACACTTCCTGTAGGGAACATATAAAAGACCCCCACAATCATTCCAAAATCTCCTCTCTCTCTCTCTCTCACACACACACACACACACAACTTCTCCAGTCACCACAGGAGGGCCTGACAGTAGCTATCATTTTTTGTTCTGATTTGAGTTTCTACACACAGTAAGCAGTACCAGAAGAAAACATAGGGAGAGTGAGAAAAATACATATAAATATCCCAAAGGCGATGGTTTCAGCTAGTGCTTTATTGTTGTATTTTTTATAAGACAGTATCCTGTTGTGGTGGGTTTGATGATGTAGAGAAAGGCGTATAGTCACATAACACACACATGCTGGAAGAACACATGCTTCAGACTTAACCATAAATGGATTTCCTCTGTTTGACATGCGACAGTAGCACTGACTCAGGTTCTAAAGAGCCCCAGGTTTCAGCCCCACTTCTACCACCACTAGTATGGCCTCAGCCAGGCGCAGATCCTATCATTTCTTGAGGTCTCATGCACTTTGTCTGAAGTATGAGAAGTAGACCGCACCAATGGTTTCCTTTTTCTTTCTTTCCTTGTTCTTTTTTTTCTTTTGTTTCCCTTTAAAGTAGTGAGATCCTATTTAAAGATACACTTGTGTGTAAGGTCTACTTCTAAAGGACATGGTCAAAAATCCAATTCTAGTTGATACCTTTCTTTTACACGTCCATCCAATTCCAAAGCTGGCTCCCAAGGACACCAGTTTAAAGATGTCAGATTCATGTGCAGACCTAGATGATCTCTAAGATATTAATTGGCTATATAATTTTAAGATGCATAAAATGAAATAAGCAGAAGAGATGCTATTGTCTAAAGTCTGACTTGGGTTGCTTATACTACCGACTGTCTCTGATTGAGCAGTGCTGGGTAGACCATCTGTTTTTGAGTGACTACTTCACACGCCCAGGTGAATCGTCACTAACATTCCTGAGATAAAAACCTGTTCCATGAACAGAACTATTGACCAGAGATAGGCTTTCCCAGGACCAGTGAGCTTTGTGGCCACTTGGTGTGTTCCAATAAGGTATAGGAGAGATTTCTGCTGTAGGCATGTGAGCTAAAGGGTCACCCTTGGAACCATGTTTTTCTTAGTGAGGAATAATCTAAAGTACATTTTCTATCTCTGAGGATCAAATTCTAGTCAATCTATGAGCAACATTCACTGGAGATTGCAAAGGGAAAGCCAAAATTTATCTACTCTCTTTTCTTCTTACAGAATAATGGTCAGGAATTTTAACCCGCATTAATTTATTACCACCATGGTTCTGACTCAAACCATACTGCAAAAGTTCTTTAGTTTTCTGGAATATCACAAAGTAGATGCTTCCTGTTAACTGGTTATTGTTGGATCATTAATAAACCTGTGTCCAGTATTTTTCTCCTTATCCTTCCTTTGACTCTGACATGTGGCCACAGGTAAGAGGCCAAGATAGATGGAGATGGCCTTGCAGGCTGCTGTGACACTCCCCTGCCCCAGTAGGATTACAAGGAAAAGGCAGCCAGGTGTAGAGGGCCTAGGACTCTCAGTCAGTGAGACTATAAAATGGCCTCTCTGGAAAAGAGTTTAGTAGTTTCTCAAAAACTTTCATATGTTTCATATTTCACCTATCAACCCCCCTTGTCTCTACTGAAATGCAGCTACTCTATTTCTTTGCATTAAACCAGGAGAAATAAAGGCACGCAAAAGCCCGTATACAGATGTTCCTAGCACCTTTATTTGTAATGGCCTCAAATTGGGGACAACCCCAACGTCCATTATCAGAAAAACACACTGTAGTATATCTGCACAGGGGAATGAGGGGAAGACGCTGCATAAAAAGAGCACCTCCTGTGTGCTCTTTTAGGAAGTGGAGAAAATACAAACTAATTTACAGTAACATGGACTAGATCAGTGGCTGCCTGAAGACG
>NW_003852598.1:1663194-1665183 GCF_000181295.1 Otolemur garnettii | reverse complement strand
ACTTTAAATGCGTTTAGTTTATATGTCAATTACATCTCAAAAAAGCAAATTTTTTACAAGTGTAGGGAAAGAGCCAGAAAGACAAAGGAAGAGCCACAGAATTCCTCCCACACGATCTGTGGGGTGACCACCAATCAATCTTCTTTCTAATTGCACCTGAAATCAAAACTTAAACCAAGTAACATTCTCATGTTTAAAGAAGCACATTCACACAATAATATCCTATCTGAACACCTTGCTCTTTTCTCCAAACCAACCTGCCCACTACTCATGAAGATTCGCTTTAGTTCTGAGCCTCATTCTAACCTGCACTCGAGCCTGTATTGAAACTATTTCTCTTTTACGCCTTCAGAAATTTTTTGCCTCCCTCTGCTGCTTCCTCTGCATCTTTCCTCTGTGATCCCAGTTGAAACCCAGAGGCCGGGCCCTGGTGATAGCAAAGCTATTCTGCTCCATCTAGTGGGATCCCTGAAGAACGAAGAAGCGGCCCAGAGTCACCATCCGAAGAGGAACAGATCCAGCCTGGCAAAAGACCAGCCCAGGCCAGCCTGCTACTCAGCTTCCTATCTGGACAAGAGAGGCATCTGGGGAGACGGAGCTGCACTCTGCACGGGAAATGCTGTCGTTTGACTTGATCCTTAGACAGTGAGGGCTGGGACAGATGTAAATGTTTCCTGCCGCAGCACAAAATGGACAGATCACAGGAGGCTGGCACCTTTGATTTGGCTCTCACGGCACCACAAGGTAAGCCAGCAATGCCGGGCTATTTTTAACGTTCAAAGGGCCTAGCAAAAGATTTATGACTACAAATATGTAGTGTGGGAGAGATAAATTGGAGCAGGGCTCTCCCAGCTCCAACAGAGGAGTCAGCCTGCCAGCCTGGTCAATAAAGTATTTAAACCCTGAGTGCCGTGTGGTTTGTCATAGATTAAAGTTTGAAAATCTTTTATGGTGTAACAAGGTCCTTAATTATAACTCTGGGCTTTGGAATCATTTGCAGGTTGTGCAAACAGCAAGAGTTATGCCACAGTGAACATCCTTGGACACCATAGCCTTTAAATTCAATGCCGGGAGAGAAACACTCCAGTTCAGAATTACATTCCCAGAATAAAGGAAACTGAGTTTTCCCATAAAATTCTCCTATGTCTCAATTGGATTTGATATTTCTTTCTACTATAGAATTCATAGACTCTAATAAGCTGTCTGAAATTTCAAGGTGATTTTTTTTGTTTTTTTGAACCACTTCACCTTTGTTAACAAAACTGCTAAAACATCCTTCCTCTTTCTGAAATTTAAGATGCACGATCATTTCATTTGCTGAGGATTTCAGCTGCTGACTAATGTCTTCAGCTAATAGTCACTAAGTCAGCAACTTCTTTTGGAACAAAAGATTCTTGAATCTATAGCTAGCAGGATTCAATTAGCAAAATATCTAACTATAATCAACAGATAACACTGCAGTCATTTTTGGGTTTTGTTTTTTGAGACAAAGTCTCACAGCAACCTGGGCTCACTAAATCCTCTTGCCTCAGCCTCCAGAGTACCTGGGCCTACAGGCACCTGCCACAATATCTGACTAGTTTTTCTGTTTTTAGTAGCAATGGGATCTCTCTCTTGCTTACCTTGGTCTGGAACTCCTGAGTTGAAGCTATCCACCCGCCTCAGCCTCCCAGAGTTCTAGGATTACTGGCGTGAGCCACTGCACTTGGCCTCACACTGCAGTAGTTTGATTCTTGAAGAATTATTGGTATTAATCTACAGCGAAGTTAACATTATCCACAGGTTTAATGCTTGAGACTTTTTACCCAGAGATATAGGCCACTACAGATGAGTGTTATCTGATAAAACAGACACTATATATCAGCCTAAGTGTAATGCAGATAGATATATAGATACAGACATAAATGAACATATATGTAAGGCAGAGGGAAAGGTATTCACGGACCTGTCTAACTCACAATGAATATATGTGTTTTATCAAGGCCTATA
>NW_003852598.1:1652866-1663090 GCF_000181295.1 Otolemur garnettii | reverse complement strand
CAAAAAAAATTTTATGACATTTTCATTTCATATATATTTCTTAATTTTCCTGCTCATTGAGCAAACAAATACTGCGGTAAGTAGCACTAAAAAAAGGGAGCTCTGTGAACGCAGATGTATTTGTTGTGAAAATAATTTTTAATTAGTTAGGTATGAATTTTTGAAGATGGAACAATTTTTATAACTAACTGGCCTTTCAATGTGACAGCAGACTAGATAAGACAAAGTGGGTGTCTCTGGGGGCTGATTTCACAGTGTACAGTTGCAAGGAATGGTGGTGATGGTATAAAAGATGTGTTTGCCCCAGGAGCAGCTGGTGCCACCTGGCGTCACTTTAGGGTATTTACCTTCGGCCAGACCAAATCAGAACTCCTTGATCTGCCTGAAGTGACAACCGCCTTCCATTGCTATCTTCCCTGTCTTTCCCACTTACCACTTGAACAAAGGGGAATGTAGGGTAGTGGGGGGAGTATTCATGGACTGTTGAGGGTGTCCAACTTTTTTTTTTCTTTGCCCCACATTGGAAGAATGAGTTGTCTTGGGCTGCACATTAAATATGCAAACACTAAGAAAAGCTTATTAGAAAAAAAAAAAGTCTGTGCATATGTCCAACACCACAGATAAACAAAAAAAGTTCTCACAAAATCCACTGAGCTGTAGGTTGGACATGCCTGGTTGTCCCTAGCTCATAAAAGGCCTCTCAGCCTCAGGGTTCTACCTATGTTCACATATGAACCGAAGGACAAACTCTTAAACAGAAACACCCTGAAGCTACTTCAGGAGACATACCCCATGCCTCCATGTCCTACAGATTGATTCTCTTGAACAGGCAAATCCTACCTCTTCCTAATGGCCCAGGTCAAACATTGATGCTTTTAATCATCTTACGCTCCTGCATCAACTCTTCTCGCCTCTGTACCTCTAAATTACACGATGGTAATACACTATTAGTATGGATGATGAAAGAGCAAGACAAAATGAAATCATGGGTGTAATAGAGTGAAAAAAATCCTCCCCTCCCCAAGGTGTTATGCTGTATGGAGACGAAAGAGAAACAAGGATTTGGGCATGAAATGAGCAAGAATATACGTTAATGTGCTGTGGAAGCCAAAGAGATTGGGGAGATGATACAGGACTACACTTAAGAGAGAGTGTGAGCAAGTAAGGTGGATTAAGGTGCACACACCTGTACGGATGGGTGGAGGCAGGAACTGTAAGCTATTTACCAAGGGGAAAGCACCAAAGGTAGGGTGCTGCTGGCATTAGCATTATGTAAGGTCTTCAATCTCAAGTCCAAGTTATTTTGTATATTCTCTAAAATATCCTAAAAGCAAGACCACATGAAGACTTACACTGTTGGTCATTATCTCATGCATGTCTTAGAGCCTCTATTTAGATTGCATAGAGAACCCTTCTATAATATGTATCCCTCATCAGGGTGAACCAGAACTCAGTTCACTGAGGGAGTCCCATCTTAATTGCTAAATTGCCTCAATACCCTCTGAGAAGTATGTAGGAATGCCACGCAGTACCCCCCTTCATCTATACTTTCCCTTTCTAGGGTTTACATTTGGTTAATTGTGGTTGCAAAATATGAAACAGAAAATCTCAGAGATAAACACTTATATAACATTTATTAGAACATATAGCTGTGATTATTCTATTTTGCTACCATTTACCGTTAATCTTTTACTGTGCCTAATTTATAATCTAAATTTTATCAAAAGTATGGAAGTATAGGAAAAATCATATACATAGTACTATCTGTGGTATTAGGCATCCACCAGGGCCTTGGAGCACATCCCCTATGAGAAGGGAGGACTACAGTAATCTCTTCAGTATAAATTATATATATATCCACATATTACACACAACCACAGATGTCTCTCCCCTATCAGTGGATGCCTATCTCACAGTCATTCCACTTTTGCATAGCTAAGTTGAGTGGTCACCTAGTTCTTAACCCCATGGCCAAAAGTTATTTTCTGTGTACACCAATAATTCTCCCAGCATAAGAGCACTCTTTTCAGATATGTCAAAAGTAGGATTTCATGGAATAACTACATCCAGAACATTTTTAAAACAGCATAATAATTATAATCTCCAAATACATACATGGATTGAAGATATACAAAGGGTTACTATATTCAATTACCCTCATAGTCAAGATCATCTAATCCTGAGTTGGCTGAATTTTTGAAAGCAAAGTTATATTGTTATCGTGCTGGAAATCTTCTCCTGCTGTGACATATCTTTGCTCTCTCTATCTCCTATTTATATAGCAATTAGTTCTATTATGAATGAGGACCGCATTTAGCCTCCAGCAACCCAGGGCTCACAGAAAAGCACACTGTTCGGCCTCTGCCACAAGGTGTCCAGAACTAATTGATCTGACTCATCCCTGAGGAGTGAATTCCATAGAGTGAGTCCTGGAGACATTTCTGCATGTTCCCACTGCCTTAACGTCTTGGGGCTGCTGAAGCCAGTCTTACTTACCCCATGCCTGTGTTACTTCCCTTCACTCCATTCTTCTACTTCTCTCTCAGAGCAAAGTGCTTCTTCACCCAGGTGCCAGTCCCAGGGCGAGTTTCATAAATCCAGAGGTTCACTTTCGTAAAGCTAAGCCAAGTGACTTGTCAGGAACTGTCTCATGTTCATGTTCTTATTTCTCCAAGATCTTGGGACTCCTGAGCAGGCTATCATTATGCTGGGGCCTCTTTCCATACACCGTATTCAAAATCTTCTTTATATCACTTGGTTAAATATCCTCACTGCTTTCCTCCCATCCCCTTCCCCAACTTCATAATGAAAAGGCATAGCAGCCTGTAACAAATGCTTGTCAAGACTCAAGGGCTTCTAATTAATTCCTTGTAATGCTATTTCTTATATCAATTAAGTCCTGAGGAACCAGCGACTCCCTGTCAAGACCAGCTCTCTACAACTGCACAGTGACAGACTTTCTGTGCAAAAAAACAGCTATGGGGCCTTAACTGAACAAACGCCTTCCAGCCCCTCCTTGCTTCTACCATGGGGTCATTCTCCCTTGCTCTGGGGCTTCAAATGAGCTTGAGTAAAGTCACTCCTGAGGTTACACAGTCAGGAATGGAATTTTGTTCCCAGACGCTTCTTGTAAGAATGTATTATGATACCCCAGAATGGTGATGGAGCAGGGGGAGGAGTCCACTAGTTCCTTCCTCTGGATAAGATGTACTCCAAGTTCTTGGAAGACACAGACACCAAGACATAGGTCTAGGAGACAAGAAAGAGAGTGGCCATGGAGACCAAGGAAACAAAGTGTCAAGTTGGAGAAGGTGCTGTGCCCACTGATTGACTATCCAGAACAAGCAGCAGTGGTGGGATTAAAACCAGCTGAACCCACCAACACTTTTCCCAGGACATAGAATTCTCACAAAGCTGAACTCTCCCTTTTCTTACTTCATTTCCTAATCCCCAGCTTTATATTCAGAATATTCTGAGAACTCATCCCTATGAAAAATCAACATGGACCCTCAGAACCTTGTATTTGCAGGTGGTTTTCAAAGTCTTGCTGCACAGGCCAGGAATAGACAGGTATCTGTTCCACAGAGGCTGTCTCCTGCAAAGCCCACCTTATCCCACCACACTCTTTAGGAAACTTCTATGGCAAAGGCCAGGCTCATTTTCGGAGTTAACAACAACAAAAGAAACAAAGAGGTATCTCTCCCAAGACTATCATCTAGCCCTGCCATTCAGAAAACACAATAATCCATCTTCACAATAATTCTTCATAATCCAAAACACAATAATTCATCTTTCTTTAAAATTTTATGTAGATGCTCCTCAGCTTAGTTGGGGTTATGACCCAATAAATCCACCATAAATTGAAAATATCCAAACTAGAAAGAGCATCTTATACTCTGATAAACCCACCCTAATGTAAAAAAAAAAAAAAGTTAAGTGAACCATTGTTAAGATGAGGACTTTTGAACAGTCACATTCAACTTTTCATGAACAATACATACATGAAGTAACATGCCAAAACCACCAAGTTGGACAATGGCAGGGCTGGGACTAGGATCTCCATGTGCTTGACTCAACTGTATAGATTATCGCTTCTCTGATATGACTTGTAAGACACTTTTTCAGAACTCACGTCTTTATGACTGTGTTTTCTGATACGTGCATAAGGATTATATTACATGGGTGATAATGGGATGGGATTCTTGACAATCCAGGGCAATACTAGCTTCTGAGATGGCACATGAAAATTGTGCATTTCTTCCTAAATGTTGTTGCTATACAGGGGGATGAAAGGTCCTTTAGCAAGGTCCCTTTCCTTGTGTCACAGTAAACACCATAAAATATAGAAAGAGGTGCTGGCTCATATTCAGGAGCGAGGAGAATCCTAACATTTTGGATTCTCTGTGATTACCCACAAATTTTCCTTTTCTAGGAATGAGCCCCAGAAAACTCTATGTTAATTTTCCTAGTGATTTTACAGACTTAAGGCTCTTTGGCAAACTGGTTCAGGGCAACCAGCACAAGTACAGATGACAAGCTAAAGGCCTACTTCACTGTGGTTTTAGACTGACTCGTTGGTTACTTAATCTATTTCTCTTTCCTCGTGCACGTATCAGTGGATTACATCTCCCAGTGCCCCGTACAAGTGGCTACTCATCTGCAAGCAGAGCAAGGAGGAGAAGACACCAAGGAATAATAAGGTACAGGGGGGAAAGCAGGAGGAGAAACAGTGGGCTGTGTGGAAGGGACCACCCGCCCGCCAGCTGTACTCTACTCCACCACTGATTTGACCAATATCACCAATTCTCGTGAGAATCTGAGTGCAGGATACATAAAAGGAGTTTATTATTTACCAAGAAGGGTGGAAGCAGAAATAGTGGAAGCCATGGATGTACATTTAATTTACAAGCTTAAGGTATGAGAGGTGACCAAAAGACTAGCACTCAGGTACTTGATTCTCTACTGGACTGTGGTTCTAGTTTTCTCTTCAAGTGGACATGAGGCTCCTTCTGGGGTCCCATGAAGGTGAATGGTAACCATTCCAATCTTCTTATAATAAACCTCCACTCCATGAATTTACCTGAATGAGTCTATATTACCCACAACCAAAGGACTCTCCCAATTAGTGCAAATAAGCTACCAGTCACATTGTCTCTCTTGCTTCCTGCAACCTGCCCAGCCACTGTTGTGTCACTGATCACCACATGGCCCTCCACTTGGCCCTGACTAGCTTTTACTGTCACCAGTCTTTTCAGTGATTGACAGTTCCAAGTGCAGGAGGCCCATACTTGAAAACTCTTCCAGCGTGTTTAGTATAACGTCAGGGTCTCCAATCCACAGAATCGCACTGTCATTTTCAGGGCTCATGGTTCCCAGAGTTAATTATTGGCATCCATCTTTCACGGAAAAAGTATGTTAAGCTTAATTCTATGCACCAAACAAATTTGCTTTCATGTGTACAGATTTGGGCATTTACAATGTTATTAAAATAATAACAGACAAATATGAAAAAATATCATTAAGCTTACAAAGGGAGTTAATAATCTTCAGAACTCCAATCCATTCCATATTTTAATAAATCTAAGAGTTGGGTTTGAACCAGACACATCGTGTGTCAAGTAATGTAGTACTTATTTTTAATAACAGATTCTATAAACAAGTGATTAAATATCCTTAGGGCCAAATCAGTAACCATCTTTTTTGATAAGTAAATATTTATTGAAACACAGTCATGCCCATTTATTTATTATTATTTCTGGCTCTTTATGGCTGAATTAAATGTCTGTGACAAAAGCTGTCTGACTCACAAAGCTAAAAATATTTACTATTTACTAATTAACCTGCCGATTGCCGGATTAGAAGGAATATCATATTAGCCATTTTCCCTGTCTTCATAATATTTCCTATCACTGTGTCCTCTTTTTTTCATCCTGCTATTTCTACCCTAGTCCAGATGCTTGGTTCTGCTCCTATTGCCTGCAGGTCTACCTTTTAATTCATCTCCTCTTATCCCTCCTCACCCTCCTGCCTGAGCCTCTGTCTATGATAATCTCTTCTATAAAGACCCAATCAGCTAAAATACTTTCAAGAGCATCAGTCCAACTTCCAAAATGACAGGATCCTGGCTTTGACTGTAGTCTGAGAGGTCATGAGCAACAGAAAGAATCCTTCCCAAATGAAGATTACAAGAGTATAATAGAAGGCAGGTTAAAGAAATATTAACTGAAGTATTTTCCCCGGAAGTACCTAAAAAGAGGATGGGAAAGGGTTGGAGGTGGGGGAGGTGATACAGAAATATAATACCTTCTTACAGGCACGGTTTCTCTATATGTAATATCTCTTTTAAAACATAGACTGTTACTATCCTTTACTTGTACATGGAGGTGAAGAAAAATTAGTGTAACAATCTACTTACTAGAAGTTGTGATATTATACAACAAATGTTTTATTTATCATTTTTACAGCAACTTTAAAGACCAAAATAATGAGATATAGCCTCATACAAGATAATAACAATTCATATTATTAGAAGTCTTTTCTTGTTCTGACATGCATTGAAACACTTTTTCAAGGCGATTAACTCAAGTCTAGGTGGAATTAATAGCATTCAATCCCGGACTGTGTGGGTGTCCTAAAGATATGAATGACATTTGGCTGTGAAGATATTTCTCCATGGCCATGTTTCCAAAATCTGACTGATAACTGTAACCACTCATACACAGACGCCTTTTCTAGCAAAACATGATAACTCAAGTCCATGTCAATATAATTAAGTTTCATCTGTCTGCCATATCGCAGACAATGGCTGGGTGGATTTTCATTAAATTCGGAGGCTATGTGTCATGTGTTAAAATCAATTTGAGGGACTTGTGGAAGGGGAGTTGCTATTCTCTAGAGCGGCTTCAATTGAGATAAGATGGAAGGTTTAGAAGCTTCTCAGATAGGAGACACAGGCCACAGGTATTAAAATGCCATGACAGAGAAAACAAGCAGTGGCTTCAAATGAGTCTCAAATCGACACACCCAGGGAAGCTGCTCCTTTTCAGTGGGGCTGCGTCTCATGTAGACAACACTGAATAGGAGTTTCTGGGCAGGTAGATCAGCAGACATTTATTTAACAATAATTAATCATTTTCATAGCACTGCCAAGGCCAGCAAGTCCTCAGCAATTTAAAGAAAAGACTCTTGCTATCATTACTTAAGTATGCAGACCTATAGGGATTGTTATTAAGTTTACTACTGCGTTTGCAGTCTGGCCGTCTGTAATCCATTCAGTTATCATTCAAGCTGTCACAAAGAGCTAAAAAATAATTCTATTTTCTCTAATATCTGGTGAGCAATGATCGCAGAATATTTAGGAATAAAATAAATGAATTGGTCTTTTTACTTAACCAGTAAGTGAAATGGCAAAAAATGAAGGTTATAAAGTTAGAAAAACTGGGCTAAATCTCAGCTTGCTATAAATCAGCTTTGGTTCATCTTTCTCGCCATTGGTTGCATCACCTATAAACTGAGATGAATTAGAAGGAATTAGAAGATGCCCAAGGCTACCTAAGGAAAAGGGGACATTGGAACTGAATACAAGGACGAGAAGATAGGCCATCCCCCACGTGCACCCTGACCAGGAAGCAGAGGCCTGGCTTTCTGGAAAGCTTTTCTTTCAGTGTCTGGGTCCTACTTTGCTTTTGCTGACCAGCTTTCTTTGGTTTGGTATGCACATGATAGAAAATATGCCAACCCAACCTTATAGCCCAGCTAACTTTACAGTCCTAACAGAAAACTTCTATACTGGATTCACTAGAGAGATACTCTGATTGCTCATCTCTGTTACAATTCAGTCTCTCACCCCTGGCCCAGTTGGGACTGGATGTGAGGGGCAGAGAGGAGGGAAGAGGCTGGAGAAAGAGACTCACATCTTATGAGTTGAGCGGCCAAGACTGGGCAGGATGGATTGCCTAAGAAGGAGAAGTGGCAGTTTGGGAGGCCAAGGCAGGTGGATTGCTTGAGCTCAGAAGTTTAAGACCAGCCTTAACAAGAGAAAGACCCCATCTCTACGAAAAATAGAAAAATTAGCTGGGCATTGCAGTGGGTGTTTATAATCTCAGCTACTTAGGAGGCTGAGGCAGAAGGATTGTTTGAGCCCAAGAGTTTGAGGTTGCTGTGAACTATGATGTTTGAAGTCACAGCACTCTAGCCTGGGGCAACAGAGTGGGATTCTGTTTCAAAGAAAAAAAAATGGAAAAGTGGGACCTTGCCTGGGTAGTGGGAGAATGACATGAGGATGGATGCATGTTGTCCCATCACCAGCCATTTCAAAGGTGATATCCGGGAGCCCCTGTGACTCAGCCGGATGAGCAGAGTGATAACACACCAGGAATACACTCACTCGACCCTACTTCTATACTGTGTCAGCTGAGAAGGATTTGGCTGAAAGTAAGAGAAAATCCAATTCAACCTGGCATAAAGAATACACATTTTTATTGGCTCATAGAATCGAAGTACAAAAGTGACGCAAGCTGTGAGAATAAAATCTAAGGCCAGGCATGGTGGCTCATGCCTGAAATCCTAGCACTCTGGGAGGCTGAGGCAGGTGCATTGCCTGAGATCATAAGACCACATCTCTAAAAATAGATTGTGGTGGGCATTGTGGTGGGAGCCTTAGTCCCAGCTACTGGGGGCTGAGGCAAGGGATCACTTGAACGCAAGAGTTTGAAGTTGTTGTGAGCTATGTCACCACGTCACTCTACTGAGGGGTGATAAAGTGAAACTCTGTCTAAAAAACAAACAAAACAACAAAAAATCGTCTAGTGGTTCCAGTTCTGGATCCTTGAATTCTCCACTATCTTCACACGTGAACTTCATCTTCCTCTTTATAATAACAAACAAAGAGCTGCAGAAGTTCTAAGCCTTGTAACCACATATGATAATGCCCAGCAGAAAAGAGAAAACTTCTGTTCTGTGGCTTTCTCTTAAGAGAAAGGACTCTTTTCATGAAGGCCCAGAAAACTTTCCCTTCTCTGTTAGCTTTTTCAAATTGGAACAAGTGTTCATTCATGAGCTACTCCCTGTGATCAGAAGCTGATAAATACCACAAGCTGATTGGCTTATAACTGGATTCCTAGAACAACCCAGAGATGTGAAGTATGGAGATTGAAGATTAGAAAATGCCCAGAGTGTCAATTACTCTGATATTTATAATAAGAAATATAAAAAGTTATGCATCACTTAGTAACAAGGGATACATTCTTGTTGTATGACAAGAAGAAGTAGACAATATTAGACAATTTTATTTTTGTATGACCATCATAGAGTATGCTTAATAGAAACCTAATGGTACTGTGAACTACTACCCACCTAGGCCATGTGGTATATAGTCCAGTGCTTCTAGGCAACACACCTGTATAGTATGTTACTGAACTGTGGGTAGCTGTAAGACAGTGGCAGGGATTTGAGTATCAAACCATATCTAAACATATTAAGGTAGTATATAAATACAATATTGTACTTTATGGAACCACCACTGGGTATGGAGTCTATCTTTTTAATTGATTTATGCTGAGAGCTCCTAAAACTTTTGGAATTTTCTAAGCAATAAAAGCAGGAAAAGTGAAAGGAGGCTCTTTTGTTATTCAACAAGGTCCTTTCAACCACATCAGAATTTACATTAATGAAATGACTTCCAGAAAGCCCATAAGGAGATAGGGGTCATTGTCTGGGGAACTGATCACTTGATCTCATGGGATTAGAGGACTGGAACTTTCAACCTCCTGTTCCACTACAATTGGCCAGTGATTTAATCATGCCCCAACAATAAAGTTTCCATAAAAAGCCAAAAGGAACACTTGGAGGTGCTGGCAAGATGGCACAGAAGCTCCACATGCTTCCCTCACACTTTGCCTTTGTTTCTCTTCCATTTGCTATTTATGAGTTGTATCCTTTCATAATAAACTGGTAATCTAGTAAGTAAGCTCTCTTCTTGACTTTTGTAAGGCATTCTAGTAAATTATAAAACCTGAGGAGAGGATCACGGGAACCTCTGATTAACAGCCATTCAGTCAGATGCACAGGTGACAACCTGGACTTGCAGTCAGCAGCTGAAATGGGAGCAGTCTTATATGACTGAAACCTAGCCAATGGGATTGCAGGACAGTCTTATATGACTGAAACCTAGGTAATGGGATTGCAGGCCAGTCTTATGTAACTGAAATATAGCCAATGGGATTG
>NW_003852598.1:1642449-1652846 GCF_000181295.1 Otolemur garnettii | reverse complement strand
AGGCCAGTCTTGTCTGACTGAAATATAGCCAATGGGATTGCAGGCCAGTCTTGTGTGACTGAACCCTAACCAATGGGATCACAGGCCAGTCTTGCGTGACTGAAACCTAGCTAATGGGATTGCAGGACAGTCTTGTGTGACTGAACCCTAGCCAATGGGATTGCAGGCCAGTCTTATGTGATTGAACTCGAGCCAATGGGATTGCAGGCCATCTCCAGATACATAGCGTCAGTACTGAGTTAAATTTTAGAATATCCTGTTAGTGTCCACAAAAGATCGATGATTTGTTTGACATGAAAAAAGTCCCCACACATCTGATATCAGAAGTGAAGTGCTGAGTATAATATTAGTGTGTCACAGAGAAGAAAAGAAATTTCCTTTCAATTATACACTCTCATCTATCTGATTTCTCTTACCACAGAAAGGGATCCTCTTTATAAGACAGAAAAATCTATTTGTTTGTTACAGGGGAAGAATTAAGAAATTATTCTCTTCCATCAGTTGTATGTCTAAAATTCCTTCTTCATGAAATAACCAATGATTATCTACTCTTAGAAAACAGGGCTGGGAATTTTCATTTAAAATGTGTGCACATGAAAGGTCTAAATGGCAAACTTAAAATTTAGAGTTTATGTTTGCTGTTACAGAATAAGAACGAACATGAGAAGAAGAACAAAATACTGTATTCAAGGCTAGTCCAGTCTCAAGAGACTAAGCAGTACACAAACCCTAACTGGTGCTACTTTCTAAACTCTCTAGCCCTTGTCTTCAGTACTGCTCTGGCTATATCCAGCTTTATTCCTGTATTCTAACTTATGTTTTTCTCTCTCTACTGGTCCTCAGTGTGCACTGAACAATGATGCTGGCATTTTGGACTCAAATGGTGACCTCAGAATTTCTAGGAATGAGTCCTCCCAACAGTCATGGGAACTTTTTTGCATGATGCCAAAATGAGGTAACACCACCAGTCCAGTTAAAGAAGTAACAGGAGAGGGGACAGGCCCATGGGACCAAGACCTGAGGGATATGATGGCACCTATGTTCCAAATGTTTGCATGCTTCTACCCCAGATTCATGAGCTAAAACATAATCCTTAGTGTAGTGGTGTTAGGAGGCAGGGTCTTTGGGTGATAATTAGGTGCTAATGATATTAGTGCTCATATAAAAGAGGCCCAAGGAAGCTTTTTCACCCCTTCTTCCATGTAAAGACCCAGAGAGGACATCACCTATGAAACAGAGAGTGAATTCTCATCAGACACCAGATTTTATGGTACTTTGATTTTGGACTTTGCAGCCTCCAGCACTGTGAGCAATACATCTGTATTGTTTATAAATTACCTGGTCTGAAGCAATTTGTTACAGAAGCCCAGCCCTTTAAGACAATGGCCAATCCTACTGATAATACACTTTTATTGAACACTGTGCTGGCTGTGTGCATTAATGGAAAGACTTTCCAAATTGGGAAGTTTGGTTTTAATGGTCAGAAAAAACCTTAGTCTGCTTAGGCCTCAAACACAGGATACTTTGTACACTAACCACTGACTATACCAACCAACCCTACATCAAAGAGCATAGTTTGGATAAGAAGATCCCTAGGCAACTTTCCTTTCTCAAATTTGCCCATGCTTCCCAGTGTCTTGCCAGGCATCCTCAAACTGTGGCCCGCCTAGGACATTTATCCGGCCCCCTGGGTCTTTTTGCCACTGCTTCCTGTCCTGCTTAGCAGCCAACTCATCCCAGGGCCCACAGTCTGGCCCTCCAATGGTCTGAGGGACAGTGAACTGGCCCCCTATTTAAAAAGTTTGAGGACCCCTGGTCTTGACCATATAGTAAGTTAATAAAGCACATAGCTCTTCTCCATTGGGGTGCTGCAATAGATGCTCTGTCTTTGGGAATTTGTCTTTATACACTAGGAAACTGCCAAACACTGAACTTTCTCCTGGATCCCTCAGACAAGGCATAAATGTCATCTTCACTATGTTTCGTCATCAATCTTGTCCACATCCATAGCCTAGTGAAGTGAAACCCTGGCAGAATGCCAAGCAGCTGGAGTCTGCCCTGTGCATGTCATGAGCACCCAGGTGACATTCTTGGGTAATGAGCACCAAAGGCACAACTTGGGCTCACACCCATGGACAGAAAGAGCCATCACCAAAAGCAAGAATCAACTTCTGTCTGTGCCTCTACTGAGAAGGATAATTATCTGATAGCATGACTAAATGCCTGGAAATATCACTGGCAGGGGGTTGGGAGGGATCACAACAGGAGATGAAAATTCACAAACTCAGGAGTCAGAACAAATGTGGACAGGCTTCTTGTGCTTCATTTATAAATGGAAATTACGCCACTCCCTTTATGAACATTACACCATCCTCCTTATAGCACTGTGGGAAGAAAGAAATAAATCAGAAAAAAAATTTGAAAATTTATCATTCAGCACCTGACATCTGCTAAGCATTGAAAAAAGCAGTAGCATTTATTATTATTTTACAAAATAATATACTAAAGTTTTTCCCTTTCTTGATACATGGGTCCATGAAAATCTATCCATAGTTGTGAAAATAAACTAATTTGTATTAACTAAGTAATAAGATATAATGAAGGGGACCCTAAGAGGAGGCTTGGAGTAGATGATATCTATATTCAAATATACCATATCCTGGGCGGTGCCTGTGGCTCAAAGGAGTAGGGTACTGGCCCCATATACCAAAGGTGAGGGGCTTGGACCCAGTCCTGTCCAAACTGCAACAACCAAAAGAAAAAAAAAATAGCCAGGCATTGTGGTGGGTGCCTGTAGTCCCAGCTACTTGGGAGGCTGAGGCTAGAGAATAGCCTAAGCCCAGGTGTTAGAGGTTGCTGTGAGCTGTGATGCCATGGCACTCTACCAAGGGTGATAAAATGAGACTCTATCTCCAAAAAACACATAAACAAACAAATAAAAAAACCCAAAACAAATATTCCATATCCTCCTAAAATGGGGGTGGCATTTGACAACTGCTATGTTCATGTAATCCTGTGAATAAATTTGTTATAAGATATATCCAGAAGCTGTTGTTAACTCAGGTTCAGCATCCATGATAATACACCTAATGCTTCCAAAAGCAGGAAGATTCTAGGGTTGATTTTGTGGAAATGAAAGAAAAGTGAAATGGGGTTCTGCTTTGGGCACAGGAAAGGAACTGTACCCAGAGAGACTTGGGAGGTTAAGAGGCCAGAGCAGAGGGGCGGGGAGGGATTTGAGAAAAGAGGTAGATCATTTTGTTGAATATTTTAGTCATGTCTCTGGATTTCAGGTTACTTTGGTCACCAAGGTCACGAAGTAACTCTGAGAAATATGTCACATAGGTGCACTCATCAAGCCTTTCCTACGTGGAAAGGCTTCCCAAATTCAAGCCCAGGAATGGGGGGAAATAAGGCAGAGGAAAGCATGGCTGTTGTGTAGAGGTGTGCAAGCTGTGCACTACGGCATTCCAGGGAGCCCATCACATCAGAGTGCCCTAGGGCGCTGAATCCAGGAATATGGGCAAAACCACAGGCAGGAACACTCTCAGTGACTGGTGCCGACATAGTGCCACTAATAAACAAATCTGTACAGCTGGCATCCCAAATCACAGAGCTGCTGTGTGACCTTGAACCTCTCGTAAATGCTTATAAGATCCAACCATCACTGGAAGGGTCCCCAGTCCCTCAAAGATGTTCTGTTCTCACCAATTACTCATCCCTTCATCATGAAGTCATAGCTGTGTTTTATTTGTCTGATTGGACATAGATTGAAATCACAGGGCTATTTAGAGAAAACAACTAAAATTATCCAAATAAGCCACTTGTCTTTAACCCAAGCAATCCAGGTAAGTTCCACGAAACACATAGTCCCATTAGCTGAAGTCACTGAAGGCCATCCTGAGGATGGATGTCTTGATGCTCATCTGATAATGAATGCCACGGGGGGAAAAATATTAAACTATTTCAGGAACTCAATGTTGGGAATGGTCAATTAAAAACCAGAATATAGAACAAATTTATTAGACAGGAAAGGGATAATGGCACGGTTTCTAAATTAAGATCAAGAACGACTCTTAGCATCTAATCAGAATTTTTTTTGTTGCTGTTATAGCTATCACTTAAAACAACACAAATCCCCCATCAGATAAACACTAATAGCGCATCCAAAGGAAATTGAAATTGATTTCTGTCCTAGCTTGCACTAGATCAACAAATTTCATTTATGTAGGATCCCATTGTTTTGACTCAAGGCTGAATGGGATACAAAGTAACTATTTTAATAAAATCTAATTCTGCAGGAAAAAAAATCATCATCCTAGATTTATGCTTCAGCTAGTGGGAGAATAAGAGCCATTATATGTTATTCTATATACATGGTTGTTTTCACAGAAGTTACTTCAAGATGTTTTCCTATCATAGCAATGGAGAATTTTTTTTTTCAAAAAAAATTAAAAATAGGGAATTGCAGCTATAAAACATATACATCACAAAGGACTCATATTCCACATTTTTCTTAAACCACTTACCATAAAACCTTCATTTTTTATGGGCAACTTGGTGCTGATTTCATGATTTGCAGCCAGAAACAACTGATTTCATAGCATCAGTCTCTCATAAATCTTAGGAACCTAAGTTCCAAATCCCAAAGCAGTGCCCAGAGGCACAAATGAGATTTCTCCTCACAAGGTGTGACTTGTATTTGCAGCTTTGATTAAAAAAAGATAAAAACAAAGTTGAGAACGTGGCACTAAGGTTCTCTTTTACTAAGGTTTAGAAAAATGTTTTGAATGTGTTTTCAACTGTAAGCTATGACGAGGGTGGAGCTTGAGAGTGCACCTGCTGAAAGGATGTCACCGGGGATGGTGACACACATTCCTAAGGAGGAGATGGCCCTGCCCTCTATGGCCATCTACCATAGCCATAGTCAGTCCACTCATGGAACCAAACACTTATTACACAGGGGTTACAAACAAAATAGGTCTTGTAGGTTTGTTCTTCAGTTGAATTTGCATGTAATAGGTAACATGTAACAGGTACATTTACCTATTACCTGTAATCGCCTCCATTCTAAGTGTGAGTTGTACTTAAGTCAGATGTTTGTAACTCAGGGACAGTCTGTGTAATGTGCCCACTTTAGGAAAGATGTTGACACACTAAACAGGGCTGATATGACAGTGGGCAGGATGGTGAGGCATATGGGATTCTTAGGCAGTAAAATGGTTGAGTTATCTCAGGCTACTTACCTTTCATAGGGTGGAAGTGCAGGGGTGAGGGCATGTAGATGAGAATGATCCTTCTATTTTTTTAGCCCTAAAAGGGCAATTAGATTTAATCTGTGGCAGCCAGAAAAGTGTGGAAAAGAGAAAAGAGCTGTGTAACTTAGGACATAATTAATTGACTTGACAATTAATTGTCTAACTGCTTGGCAACCAGAGGAGAGCCTTTGGTAGCGTGAATCAAAGCAGACGTAGTGGACTGAGTAATGGGAGGCCAGATGGCAGTACCTGGGGGAGAGACACAGCTGTGGGTGTGCAAGTGTCACTCCTGAGTCTAAGACTTAAGTGGAGACAATCTTACTCAAGGCCAGAAGACATCTGTTTCTTTAGCTATGAATGACAAGAGAACAGAGTGGGTATAAACGCAGATGATGTGGTTGGTATAAAGTGAGGAGTACAGGAGCGAGGTCCTTGTGATGGCAGACAGTTGAGATCATCCTGGCCTTCCGTATTCTTTACAAAGATATCCAGGGTCCCAAGCTCTAGGGACATATGGACACAAGATAAGAGAGCATGTATGGCAAAGGGCTAGCACAAGCCATGGGAAGTGAGGGACTAAGGGAGGGGGTCCTCTGGCTTGAGTACCTTAAATGGATCAAATTCTCCAAACCAGATGTGGGCCCAGTTCATTCTGTGGAAAGCAGGGTTGCTTCCAGGGTACACACTGAGAAGTAGTCACTTTCTCCTTCCAACAGATTGAAGAGTTACTGGTTCTCTCTGAGTGTTCTGTGACATGGCTATGTAAGAAGACTGGAGAAGTATGACATATGTGGTATAAGACGTACGTGGAAAGATATGAGACATACCTGGAAAGCAATCTCACCAACAATTCCTCTCTTTTCCCTTTCTCTCCCCCCGACTTTCTGATATCTTTCCTTTATTCTCTGTGTGAATGAGAGCCTCCCTCACTAAAAAAAGTCTTCTTCATTAAATTTCAGAGATAAAGAATGCTCAAAATAAACCTCAATGCCATCTTGAGAAGCACCAACTGCAAACCAACTTGCCTCATCTCTGCAGTGCACAGGACAGACCATGGAATTTACAAACTCAGTGGACAGATCGTGACATGGACATAATGGGCGTTGGAAACCTGGTCTGAAAAACAGAGAGATGTTGCGTGAGTATATGTATTTCTGGAGTTTTCCTGAACACAGTTCCTATCCAAGCAAGATTAATTTATCCCAAAGGATTAGGATGAGTCAGAAGTCCTTCTAAATGAAGTCACCAAAGAAACATAATCTCATTCTTGATTTTTTTTCAAATTTCAGTGCCTTTTAACTTACTAAACAACAATAATTAAAACACAGAGATATTATATGAAGCATATTTGCACATCTAGAGAAGGTGTGAAGGTGTGAGGTGGTGATTTGGTAGAATTTGAGATGATAGCCATGGAGATCTTGGCATAAAGTCATCCCTACCTGACAGTGACTGTGAGCTTTATTTACTAAGAGATGACATACACTCTTGAGTTTCTCTCATACGGCCTTAATCCACCTGGCCTCCTAATGTTTATACTCCAGATAAATAATTTACTCATTGTGACAACAGCACGAAGGCAAAAAGTGCTTGGGTCTTGGTTCTGGAAAATGGGAGTGCTAGTTCTATCTGCCATTTCAGAGGAGTCACCTACTGCTTAGGGCTTTGACTGCTTCATCTTAACCATCAGGAACTGAGTCTCTAAAAGGAAGATCTGAGCCATGACCTTTTGCATTTAGAGATAAGATTTGCAAATATAAGAAAAACAACCAATTTATTATTTAGATAGTAAGAAAATTATGCTTAGCATAGGGAAACATAAGTGACTGATGATGGGTAAAGATATAATTTGAAATCAAGAGTAATATCACTATGGGGAACATGTATTGTGGAAGTCAGATTTGCTTTGCATATGAGAATTTGGAACACTGGAGGCAGAAATTATTTAAAAAAATAAAGACAGACCAAGATGATAAGCTGATGGGGTGCCTGTGGCTGACATTCTAGCCCCCTCTCACCAGTGATTTTCTTATTGCCTCTGATCTCACTATATATTGTCCATGTGGCCAACACCCCTCATGTTTGGGTCAGTGGTGGGTTGCTGTCCATATCTTCAAGTGTCAGAGGTTGGCTGGGTGGCAATGCTGGGAACTGGCAAAGCCTTTCAGGACTCTGAACACTTGAAGAGGTAAGTGTTCTCAAAAGCAGTGGTTTTTATTATAAGGCAATTTAGATAAAAAACAAACCTGCTTCAATTTAAAGCCATACAACTGGAGGCAATTAAACCTGCATGATTAAATTCCAGAAATTAAAAACCTATAAAAAGGGTTCTAGCAAAAGGATCCGTCTTGAACACATTTTGATCATTAATCTGAATGCTCTTTAGCTGTCCGGTACCACTTCACCCTTTCCATTATTTTTTTGATTGCTTGGGCAGTTTGTAACACTTCTAAGACGAGGAGAATCAAACCAGCACAGTGTAGTAGCAGATCCATTTCTCTCCCGTGATAGTTTTGGTGATTTAGGGGAAGAGGTACAGATGGAAGAAGGAGGTTGAATGCCAGGAAACTAGCATCGTGGAAATGGGTGGTTGATGAAAGGGGAGATTTAAACTCAACCTGTATTTTCTAATACAGTTGCTGGATTGGTAAATAGTCATTTTCCACTTTAGCCAGCCCCAGGGTACAGTGTGTGCCTCCTCAAGGGTGAGGAATTGTAAGCTCAAGTTGGGGAAGCAGGGTGGAGTGTGGAGAATGGGATTCCTTACCAACTTGCCAGCTGGCCTGAGGTCACCATATCAGCTCCTTCTCCACCATATACCCCTCTATTGAACAAGAAAGCAGATGAGAATCCAATCTAAGGGAAGAATTTAATCTGACATCTAGTAAGAAAGCCAGAGGTTTTGACAGAGAGCAGTCACCTACACTTAGTGCACTACTGACACCATGAATTTGATTCACAATCATATGGAGATGGAAGGCTTTTATAAAAACAGAAAAAGGTGTTGTTTTTAACAAATGCTTAAGATCCCAATGGTTGGGTACTTTTATGAAGAATATGTAATGCTTCAAAAAGTAAAGAAGTAACAGTCTTCCAAGTTCTGATGAGAGAGTATACAGAATATGTAATGCTTCAAAAAGTAAAGAAGTAACAGTCTTCCAAGTTCTGATGAGAGAGTATACAGCTGAGCTTTGACTCACACAGGCACACACTGGGTTCCATAGATGAAGCAAGCACAGTGGACACCACTGCAAGGGATGACTAGATGTGACAGGTGCTGTAGTACTCAGAGCCCTGGTGACACCTCAAAGAGGGAAATTAAAAAAATGCAAAGACCATACAACCTACATATAAAGGAATTGCTCTCATGTAAGAAATAATAAAGCAGAAATCATGAAAAAGCTGAAGGAGCTCCTATTATTTCTGAGACCATCTGGTAGACCTCTTTTATGTGTCAAAAATATTTGGTGTAGTTCCAGGAGACTGAGGAGACAGGAGCATTGTGTAGTTTCTTTCTAGATACCTGGCACAGACTGATATCTTAGTATCTCTAAGGTAAAAGTAGAGGGCAAAGGGGGCCATTTAACTGGTTAACTTTCCAAATACGTTTATGAGAAGGACTGCAGCCTGTATCTTGAGAAGACTGCAGTCCCAGCAGAGGTGGGCTTTAAACATGCCATTTTGGAAGCTGGTTTTGTTTGTTAGTTGTCCATGGGTTTTTGTGAGTTTTTTATTTATTTTCAATTTTTTGGTTTCTACTTAATGTACTATGAGGCAAGGAATAAACATGCATCTGTTATATCATAAAAATGCAAACAGTTGATATAAAACGCAGAGTAGTTAAAAGTAAAGATGTATAGAGAAAGTTCTCTTGGTGTGTTTGAGTGTAATGGAGAGAAAATGCAGGGGTTTAACAAAAGCATTTCTAATTAAGCAATAATAACATGGCTAGAAATAAAAACCGGAAAAATAGATACTTAAAAGTTTGAAGTTTTGTCATGTATTTAATTTTTACCATTATGTACAGGGTTTTTTTTATGAATCAAACTTTTTTGCAAATCCAAGTACCAAGGAAACAGAATGAGTGAAGGTGAAGAAAGTACATACACTGACTGTGCAATGTTACAGATAGTCTAAGAAGATCGGTGAAGGGGTAAATTGGTGAGTAGTTTTGACTCACTCTGGTATCTTGGACCTTTCATTAGGCAGTGTAAATCTAAAATAAATGTAACACCAAATAGAAACTCTGATCCTTGGCTGTATAACTCATTCAATAAGTTTGAGTAAAATGAGACAATGTGAATAGAAATTTACTTAAAATTATTAAACATCATAAGAATATTTCATAATAAGACAATAACACCTCACAATGCCTTGAACTCAATAGGTTCTCAAGAAGTGGGTTGAATTATAGAAGTAGCTAAGTCCTTTATTCCTGTGCAGAATCCTAGGAACTTAGTGGAATCCTGAACAAAGTTTATTATACAGAATCATGGTAATCAAAGATGGTACTGCAGAGTATGCATACTCAATGGTAGAAGGTGAGGCCTTCGTCTAGGTTCAATTCTGTTTTTTTTTTCTTTTTTTTTTTGGCACCTGCACATGGATTTACCCACTTCCACTGTTATTTACCACCATAGCCAAGTAACCTTAGTACAATATACATAGGTAATCATATTCCTGGTTGAAGCATAGGATTCTACATAACAATAAGCTGAAGTTTTAACGTGTGTAACTGCCATTACTAAATGATGCAATTTAAATATTTCTCCTATTATCCTATACCTCAGATGATTCAAGCATTAAAGAAATTGTAGTATCAATTCAATGACACAGAGTACTCTTAATATATTTTTGCCTTGTCAAAAGGAGAGAAACTTGAACGCATAAGGAAGCCAACATGAATACTAATGGCCGCATTTACTGAGTCCTTACAGTTGTTAGGCACCGAGCTGACCGAGCTGAGGGCTTCACAACAACCCTGTGAATAAATACTACAACTATTCTCATTTTACAGTCCAGAGAACTGAGCCCAATAGAGGGTAAGGAATTATGCTCAAGGTCACAGAGCTAATCTCATCAGAGCTGAATCCCAGCATTCTTACTCTCAGCTACTTGGTTTTACTGCCTTTCTACTCA
>NW_003852598.1:1626218-1642247 GCF_000181295.1 Otolemur garnettii | reverse complement strand
AGTCCATTACTTTCCTTCTCTCCTTTCAAGGGCCAAAGTGTTAACCTTTCTATGGATAGAGCCTGACGGATGGGTAGACAGCAGATAAGGGTTTCCATAGTTGGTGAAAAGAGAGATATTGAGAAGTACTCAACACCTCAACCTCCCCACCTTTTCAATTCATCCCCATGTTAGGAAGGAAAAATAACTTCCAGCTAATTGATGGAATATGCTTATTCAGAAACATTTTCTTCTGAGTTAAGAGGGCAAATATAAACACTTTAAGAGGATATATCTTAATGGGTTATTAACCCATTATATGGCCTCATTAATAATCGAGATCCTTCTGCAATAGTTCCTGCCAGAAGCATGATGGCCCGTTCAGCGCTTTTCAAACTAGGTTGTGGGAGTGCTGTGCTCTGCAGAGAGGACTCAGGGGGCCCGGCCAGCCTTTGCCTTCTTTCCCATATCAACCACAGCAGCTCTGCTGTTCTCTGCTCCTAGCCTCAGTCCTGAATTTCATTTTAGGGAAAACAAATAAGCAACATCAATGAAATCATTCTATAGATTTTATAAAATTGAAGTCATATGTAACAGAAATAGCATACAATTCATATTCAGCAAGGACAGGTATGGTTCCTACAATAGTAATAGTCAGTTATCTCTTCCTCAGAGCAGGTGTGGATTTGGGAAATAATAAAGTAACACCCCTTGAAAGTCACTGGTTTTCATTACTACTGAGCAGGTCAGGCACTGGGCAAGAGCTTTCATTTTTAGTATGTCATTTACACTCTGTGAAGCAGGTGTTATATCCATTTTACAGGTGACAAAACTGAGGCTTGGGCAGGTTGAATAATTGTCAAAGAGTTACACAGCTGCTGAGTAGTAGAGTTGGTCTTCACCCTAAGGGGTCTCTGATCCTTAAGTCACTGGGTTCTTGAGGATGAGGACAATGTTACATGTTTAGAGACCAACATAAAAGTTGGTATCTGAGGACAATAATCTATGCTTTGCCTGCTTCGCAAAATATACGCCAACCAGCTCTTCTAGTTTGCTTCAAAAAGCTACATAGAAACTATTTCCGTTCATCATTATCATTCTGTGGGGCCACTAAGAAACAGAAATAGCTCAGGCTAAGCCAGGCCTCCCCAGAATGGTTCCTGTTATAATGTCTATGAACAGGAACTAAAAATGGTTCCTCTTACAATGTCTATGAAGGTTTTCCTTATTATTATCAGTCTTAGTTAAGGTTTCTATAACAAAGTACCAGGCACCAGGTAGCCTATAAACAACTGGGGTTCATATCTTATGTTTCTGGAGCTGGAGTCCAAGCTCAGGGTGCAGAGGGCTCTCTTCTGGATTGCAGACTGCCAACTTCTCTTCCATCCGCAAGTGGTAGAAAGAGAGAGCTTATCAGGACACTAATCCCATTAACAGGCGTTCATCCTCATAACTTAGTTACAACTGACCTGACCCTTGAACAACATGGGTTTGAACTCTGTGGGTGCACTTACACAGGAATTTTCCTCTGCCTCTGCTACCCCTGAGAAGCAAGCCCAACCCTCTTGATCCTCCTCTTCAGCCTTCCCAGCATAAAGACATTGAGGATAAAGCCCTTAAACATGATCCACTTTCACTACATGGATGGTAAATATATTTTTCATATGATTTTCTTAACAGCATTTTCTTTTCTCTAGCTCATGTATAATTCATAGTACATATAAAATATATGTTGACCGACTATTATTGGTAAGGCTTACAGTCTACAGTGGACTATTAGTAGGTAAGTTTTGGGCAAGTCACAAGTTATATGTGATTTTTAATTGGGTGTGGGGGTCAATGCCCCTATGCCTCACATTGGCCAAGGGTCAACTGCACTCCCAAAGGCCCCATCTACAAACACCATGACATTAAGATTAGGTTTTCATCTCTCACGTGAGCATATAATTGTTAAACTACCAGTTTCTAATTGGTACTAAGTACATGCAGTGCTTCTCTTTTGTTTGTTTGTTTCTTTCTTTCTTTTTTTTTTTTTTTTCTGGTTTTTGGCCAGGGCTGGGTTGGAACCTGCCACCCTTTGGTATATGGGGCTGGCACCCTACTCCTTCGAGCCACAGGCACTGCCCCATGTGGTGCTTCTCTTTTCATTCTTGTGATACTTTGCTTAGGAGAATGTTCTCCAAGTCTTTCCAGGTTCTTGCAAAAGATTGAGAAACTTGAACTTTAACCAGACAAAAGCAAACTATCTAACCTAATTGTATGGCCCCTCATATTAGCCTGAAATCAAAAAGAAAATATAGAAATATATGTATATTTAGACCAGTCCCTGCCACTTTGTTAACACTCAATAAAGGTGAGTCACTTTGTTCTTGTGGAAAAAAAAAAAAAAAAGATGGGGGTTTCAACATATGAATTATGAAGGAACACTAACATTAGATCCATTGTGTTTTAATTATTATTTTTCTTATTATTATTTAAGCTCTTCTTCCTGCTGCAAAGAATGCCCTCAGATCAGAACTAAAAGCAACGGCTCTAATTTGATATTGGAAATGGAAATCTCTACATTTATTTAAAAAAAAAATCTCTACATAGTGATGAGAAGATACGTTCAGGATGAATTGTTTAAAAATGTAAACCAACATATGTGATTAGAATCCTATTAAAATATGTATTTACACATATTTATTCTTACAGGGGAAATATTCTTCCATAAACCACACCAAATAGTTAACGGCAATTATCTTTATAGACAGGATATCTACTGGGGATATTCATTTACTTGTTTGTATTTTTCTGTTATTTTTAAACATTATATAATAATATGTATATATACCAATGTTCTTATAGTCAGAAAAAAACAATAAATATTTAACTGTTAAATGCCTGTGTTAGCATTCTGGTCTTCAGTATTTTTCTGAACCATGTGTAGCTTTCCTCAGGTTGTAAGCCGAGGAACCTTTAAGTGATTGAAATAATTTGCAGGAACAGCAGAGCACCAGAACATTCTCTGTGTATAATCATGGTTGTGAAACATTTTGATGGTATACTTCAGGCGATTTGACGATCACAGTGTTGTTACATTGTGGGTGTGCTTGAATGAGTGGACTCTGGCAAAACTGTTCCTTTGAGAATGAGATCAGAATATTGGCTATGCAGATGGTTCCAAAATTTTGTGGCAGAATAAAAATAGTCTGAAAGTCTAGTTTTTAGTTAACCAGATACTGTTTCCAAACGACATTTTTATTCATTGCGGAGATGGTGTTGGTATTTCATGATGATGTCTCAGGCTTCTTTCTTCCCTACTATGATCTTTGTCATTTACTTTAATATTCCCATCAGAAAAGAGAGTGAGATATATGTGTTTTTAGTTTAAGCCCCATTGAATAGAATGTACCCACTAAGGTAGCAGTTCTCAACCTGTGGGTGGTGACCCACAGGAACTGTATTAAAGGGTCATGGCATTAGAAAAGTTGAGAACCACTGCATTAAGGGATGGTCACAAGCATTCTCCCCCTAAAATGCCCCACAGCAGAGGTGACCACTGTATGTGTTTCAATTAACATCAGGGACTTTCCATAATACATATTAGAAAATATTCACCTTTCATTGGAGAAGTTGGTGGCTTGTTAATTAACATGATAGATGATTTATGGGTGCAAATATTAGTATTCGACACTGGTTTGGCTAAAATATTTTAAAACCATTGCCTACAGTTGTATGAACAACAAAGCCTACTGCTGGGCCTGAGGCCTGGACACTCAGGTTCAGCACTTGGAGTGTCAGCCCTCAGTGTTTCTGTACCCGGAATCTGTGATATAGAATCTCTGCTAACCTGATCACTCCTATGTAGTGACAATTCTGCCTCTCAAAGATAATCAGGTTTACCTCAAGTGATCCTTTCATGCAAAGTGTGTTCATAGTACCTACTAAGGAAGGAAGTTGAGAACCATCAATACATTTGTTCTGAGAATTACTTTCAATACAATTGTTTGCAGAATAATGGGGGGTAGTTAAATCTCTCCCACCTCCAATCTTTTGATAGTTATTGTTTATCTATCTATCAGTCTATCTATCTATCTATCTATCTATAGTTAATATTGTACATGACCAAGTTGAATATTAGGTCAATTTTTAACATTCCTATTTCTGAATAATTATCATCTCCTATCTGAATACTAACCAGGTCCAACCCTGCTAAGCTTCTGAGATAAAGGAGACCAGACACATTCAGGGTGATATGGCTATAGACTCCAATCATCATCATCATCAAAGCACATTCTAATAGAAGTCATAATGATTTGGTCAGAGAAAGGGGTGGATGGGTTGAAGTGTGTGTGTTTGTAGAGGTGCACTCCTGAAAATAAAGCCAACTCAGAAAGTTTAGCAGCACAGGGATATTGCCCTAGCATAGGGATAAGGCTTCCTTAAGAAACAGACATTTTTTTGAGAACACATCTATCTGACTTCTCTCCCTGTTACTTACTCAGATCGACAAACCACTGGACGATTTCAGTTCTTATTTGATCTGATCTCTCTTCATGTGCTATTGCTGACAATTTCTTTTTTCCTATGACTCCACCCTTCTTGTTCTCTCTCAGCTGTCTGACTATACTTTCTCGGTTTCCTTTCCAGACTCCCTTTCTTAGTTGCTCCCCTAAGCTCTGCTGCTCCCCAGAGTTCTATTCTTTGATCTTTTCCTTTCTTTCCTTGGGCAATCTCATCAATTCAGTGGCCTGAACAGCCTTATTTATCTATGGTGTGTTCCAGACTTAGAGTTATATTCCCCAAACCTCTCCCATGCACATAGAACTGTTCACTCTGCCAGTGTGCCCTCAAACTCAACTTGTCCCAGACTGAACTCAGCATCTCCTCTGGCTCCCTCGTCTCCCATATCATTAATTCTAAGTCATGCCGAGACCCTTAGTTACTCCTCATCCATGTCCACGCTTCTCATCCCTAATGCCAAAGCCCTAGAAGTAATACTCAACATCTCTTCAGTGGATAATTGCTAAGTTCCTCCCTCATCTCCCCACCTCCATTTCACCTCTCTCTACTCCAGGGTCTACCTGTTTCAGCTGGAAGTCTAAAACACATAAAGTCTGACATCCCCACTGCCTTCACCACAAATTTTAACTTCTTAGCAAGAAGGCCCAGTTAAGCTCAGTGCTGACACTGCTATCTCCATTTCCCTCTCTCTGGAATTCCTCCCCAACTGCACCTCCCACACTTCCCACAGACATAATGTACAATAACCCTTCAATTAATCTTTGTTAAAACTTATGTTAGTGTATTTTAAAAATATATACAACACTCCCCATTCAACTTCCATAGCCACTTCAGGAAAATCCCTGAGCAAAACAAAACAAAACAAAATCCTTCACTTAGGTAATGAAACTGAGCCTCAGAAACTTTAAGTGGCTCAGCAAAATAACCCTGCCAGAAATGTATAGGATAGAGCAACAATCAGATCTTGAGATCCCCAACATAGAACACCAGAGCCTTCAGATGGCGAGCTACTTCTAATTGCTTATGAATTGGTACCAGGAATACAGTTAACAATGAAGCTGCAGCCTTCCCCCAGGCCAGCATCTACCTTAGAAGGCAGAGAAAGAATAAAGTCTTTATTTAGAGCAGTGGTTCTCAACCTTCCAAATTCTGCAATGTATTTTCATTGTTAAAAAGGGGTTGCGACCCACAGGTTGAGAACCGCTGATTTAGAGGTAATGGATCGTGTCTCAACTGTGAGTGATTAATTAAAAAAAAAAGGTCCATAAATTATAATGTTTTCAGGGAGAAGCCATATCAAGTAAATGCGACTTTTAGGATCATTCAGAAAACCCTAAGGGTGTCAGGTGTTGGGAGAGAAGACAGCCCCAATGAGAATGAGTAAAAGATACAGGTAGCTCAGGTGACGTGATACAACACGGACATGGAAGGGGCTCCTGCCTGCTTCTCACCATAACAGGTGCCTCTTCCCTCTTTTCACCACGCACAGCTGGATACTTCGATTGCCTTTTCATGGAAGCTTATCAAACATTTGAATTTCAAAACTGGTCATGTTTTAGTAAAGAACATTGCATGTGATGTGATAGCATTTAACAAATACAAGGATCTTCCCTACATGTTTAATAGTCACTTATGTTCAGCCCATGATAATGTACAGACTTCGAATTGTTTTAAATCCCAGTGTGTGAGACTCTTTCTCCTCAGTAAGGCTATGCATGAAATCAAGGAGTCACTGGTCTTGGTCCACCTGATATTGATGCTTAGATCAGGGCTGGGAACACAATCACTTCCTAAAAATACATATTCTATTCTAAAGAAACCACATCTTCACATGTAACGACATGGTTGGAACTTTTCAGGGCTACATTCCCTGAGACCTGAAATCTCTGTAATGCTGTGAGCACAAAAATAAAAGATTACAGCACGATTAAGAAGAGTACTCTGATAATTATGGGGAAAGGCAATGGTGAGTCAGAGTATGATGTTAATTGTGAAAAAGAAACACTTAAAATGGATTGTCATGACAAGAAAGCTGAAGAAAATATAATTCGTCGTAACATGAAAGGCTATGTCTAAAGCCACTTGATCATCTATATAAAGTACTTTTTTTTTTAGTACTTTCTAAATATATTTTAATTGCATTGTCATAAAACAATAAAAAATTCTAGTGCCTATTATTCACGGTCAAGATGTCAGAACTTTGGATTTTTAAGCTAACATTTTTCTTTTCTTAGATTACAAAAAAAAAAAAAAAGCTCTAGTGGTAAGAAAATACTGCTGATACAAGAAACTATTTTCCGTTTTGCACTTATCGGAGCTATTCTATTTGAAGGGTGCCTTCCGAAATCCAGAAGAGTCTCACTAGTGAAGCTGTGCTTTCTTGGGAAACTGTAAGAGAGACACTAAGTCAACACACACATAGGGAAAAACAACCAACCAAACAAACAAACAAAAAAACTCAGGAGCATCAAGCGTCAACCCCAGGAGTGTGGGATGTTAAACATTTGTGCCATTTGCTGATTGAAATTTATTCCTGCTAAGGAGACAATTATGTTTCATTTAAATCCATTTTTGTGGATATTTTTCCAACATAAATTATCCAAGTTCCTTACCTTGTGAAATAAGGTTCTTTTAATCTAAATAAACCTTTATCTGTTGAGTGTGGCCTATCCCTGTTAACACCAATTATTATGCTCTTTAGCGTGCGGGGACAACAGTGGGAGTTCCTGAGACAGCTGTGTATCTGCTGCTATTTTTACATTCTCAGTGTGTTGGTTTTCAAAGAGGTTATGTGTTAATTTGTTTTATAGTTTCTGTGTGTATTTTGTTTCATTATTCAGGTGTTGGGGGCACATTTTCCCTGGGGTGAAAATCTATTGCTTCAAAGAACTTTCAACCTTTTAAGTTTGGTTATTTCTAATCGTCCAGCATGTTAGAAAGCCAAGAATATCAGAATTGAGTGTGATTTACTTTACAAAAAGGCTCTAAGAAGCCTTTAAAATCTAATACTATCAGCTTAGGGCTTGGAGGCAGCTCTTTTTTTTTTTTTTTTTTTTTTGTCCCTTGGAAGCCAAATTCTTTGCTCCAGAGTGTTTATGGCTGGGTTAATTAGTTGGGCTTTGTTCTGTTTTAATTAATATGCTCTTTTTAATATGGACATTTCAAAGTGCCTCATAATATTTTCTTAATGGACATATTATTGAGTTGTAGAAAAGAGATGAAAGGGGAGTCAATATCACCGATTATCAAGTTTGCTGTTAATGCAAAGGAACTCTAGAGTTCCAGTCACTTTCCTACCTATCAGATTCCACATGATGGCAAATTCAGGAAGCTTTCCCTGCCACCTAGGCTGGCCTAGGTTCTCCCCCTCTGTGTTCTACCCACATCTTTTTCTTTTCTTTTTTGCTTTCTCTTCTTTTGTCTTTTTCTTCTTTTGTCTTTTTCTTCTTCTTCTTCTGTTTTATTTATTTATTTATTTATTTTGAGACAGAATCTCATTCTGTTGCTCTGGGTAGAGTGCCATGGCATCACAGCTCACAGCAACCTCAAACTCCTGGGCTCAAGTAATTCTCTTGCCTCAGCCTCCCAAGTAGCTGGGACTACAGGCGCCCACCACAATGCCCAGCGCCTACCACAATGCCGGGCTATCTTTTTATTTTTTTAGAGAAGGGAGCCGTCTCACTCTGCTCAGGCTGGTCTCAAACTCCTGAGCCCAGGTAACCCACCTGCCTCAGTCTCCCAGCGTGCTAGGATTACAGGCATAATCCTGGCCCCCTGATTCCTGGCCTCCACATCTTTTTCTAATCTATATTGTTGCCTGTAGATTTTACATATCATCTATTTATTTGTGACTCTCCCCTGATCCGCTTCAGACTTCTGGTTCCTAGAGACCAGAACTGATGCCTCAGTGGTGTGGGCCCTATTCCATGGTAGGTGCTGAGTTACGTCTGGGTGATTAATTAATCCATCAACTGATCACAGGCATGCAGAGGATTAGTATGTGACAGGGAGAGGAAAGCAATCAGAGCAGATCAAGAAAGGAAGGAGGACAGAGCCTGTTACGTCGTAGCCTGTGGATAATGAGAAGCAAACGTGAATAAGGCTATGCAGTAGCAGGTGAAGTTAGTAGAGAAAGTAAAATGCAAAAAAGAAAACGAAAAAAACAGCAGTGGACTGATGAGAAGGGTAAAGGGGATAAGAATGTTTTCCTCACTTAGTTGGGGTGGTGAAGGGAGTAGATAATAGGGATAAATGAGGCCCATTAAAATGTAGAGAGGGCGGGAGATTAATGTTGTCTCCAAAAAGGTGGCAGTCCTGGGCTCATTCTTTAATTAGTGTTTAACAGAGAGAAGAAAATTGGGCAATTAGAAAAATAACGACGACTCGGCAAAACAGCTCCCATGAAAAAGCTCAGGGAGAGAATGAATATACATTAACCACAAGATCAGCCCTGCATATTGGGATATTAAGGAACTTGGCATGTTTGCTGAAAACTTTTTCATGGTTACAAAAAGAAATTTTGTGAATCTGGTAAAACATGCCCCAATACTCGTAAATGCAAAGGCTGATCAGCCCATATTTGGAGCAGAAATTATCCGTATCTGAGGGTTTCATATTTGCAGATCCAACCAACCAAAATTTTCAAGTTAAAAAATATATACAAGATAACACTACACCAATAAATAAAACAAATACAAAATAAATCAGTATAACAACTATCTGCATAGCATTTACAGTGTCAGGTATAAGTGATCTGGAGATGATTTAAAGTGTAAGGGAGGATGTGTGTCGGATGTAGGAAAATACTCTGCCGTTTTTCATCAGAGACCTCAGCATCCCAATTTTGGTATCCAGAGGGGCCCTGTAATTAATCCCCATAAATACTTGGGGAGGATTATATAATCTGTTTTATTTGCTTCAAGTATCACGGCCCCCATCTCGGAGGACACTGGAAAGCTACAGGAAGGACCCAAGTCTATCGTGTTGGTAAAAACCATCACTTCCTCAGGATGCCCAGGCCTAGGTTTACACACATGTGTACCCGGTATACACCCGGTATATGCTATCCTCATACAAAGTAGAATTATCGTAGGTTTTTAATAACTATAGATACACATTACGCAGCACTGCATAATATTGAGGAAGGCCAAGGCTTTAACAATTATGCGGCTCGGATTTGTATTCTAGCTTCATCCCTTCTGAGCTTTCTAAACTCCGGTTAGTCATCACATACCAACTCAGAGTCTGTTTCTCATCTGCAGAAAGGAAATAATAAAGTCAGCTTGTGAGACATTTTATAGATAAAGTACCTGACACATTATCTGGCACAAAGCGAGTAACTCAATAAATGTTGATGCCCTTTCTCTCTTATTTCAGAACTCAAAATGCAAAAGTGGTAGTGATTAAATTTTCATCTTGAGCATTCTTACCCTCCGACACAGTTGGTAGCCAGGGATAGAAAATTGCTATCAATTTGGCTGTCAAGTTGCTTAAAACATTCTAAATGTCTTCAGTCACCTAAGGTGTTAGGATTCTGGTTTGAGTCAAGAAAACACGAAGGCTGAATTCCACAGGTGCCTGGGAGGGAGGTTAGGTGAGCTCCTGATGGAACCTCCTGCCCTCTGCTCACAGAAAGAGGGGAGAGAAAGTGCTTAGAATTCTCATACTCCTTCGTCTCATTTTGGTTACCTTTTTTTCCTACATGAGTCAGGAGCTATTAGTCTTCTCATCCTGATGATGTACCTGTCTGGTAAGGCTGTATCTAATTATACGTAACCTCCCTTTACTATCCTGATCAGTGCATTGTTTTAGGAAGGGTCAAGGCTAGGCCAATATTCCATCCTGAGATTCTTCAGAATTAGCCATGATACCTAAGATTGAGCAGCGAGGTGGTTCAAGCTCCCAGCACTCTTCAAACATTTCCCTTCACTTTTCTCTCTCCTTTGAAAGAACTGTCCTTTTCCTCATTCTGGGTCTCATCTCCCAGGTGCTCCTACTCCTAATACATTAATCTGGAAAAAAACTGTCTATGACTTCAGACCTATGAACAGGTTACTGCCCTCAGGAATGTTTGCATTTCTTTTGGCTGAATATTCAAGACAGAGATATTCTTACAATGGCAGTTGCCATGTCACATTAACAAGATGCGTCATGCCACAGAAGATCACAAAGCACTTTAAAGTCGCCTTAGTCATAACTCTCTACAATTTCAAGGATCATTTCATCAAGTTCTTAGCCAAATAGCTAGAACAGACAGTTGAAAAAACATGGCAGCAACTGCCTTGAGTTTCCAAATTAAAGAATTTAGCTCTGGGGAGGCTCCTGTGACTCAAAAGAGTAGCGTGCTGGCCCCATATACCAGAGGTGGTGGGTTCAAATGCAGCCCCAGGCCAAAAACTGCAAAAAAACCCCAAAAAACAAAAAAACAGAATTTAGCTCTGTTCCTGTGAACCTTGTACTGTAGTTCTAAAGGACACATTCACTCATTCAAGGCAGCAAAACAAACAAAACAAAACAAAATAAAACTGATGTTGGGCATACCAGAAATAAATCAGTAAACACGATAATGAATAATGACATCATAAGCAATAAGCCCCATGGATACAGTCCACATAAATCCTCTTCCAAGCACTTTGGGATGGGGTCATAAAATTAGTAATTTCAGCAATGAAAGATGTTTCATATTTCAACTTCAGGAGAGAATATACTGCTCTGTCTCGTGGCATTTCACTTGCAAATTTGATTTTAATATGATTGGTTAAAAACACTCTCACACATTGAAAATTGAAAAGTACAATGTTAAAAAAAATCAGAGTCACTGGAAAGCTCATAAACTGAAGAGTGTTGAAATATTATGGTTTATTAAGCATAGAGGTTAGATCTATGCAACAAAGACACGGTCCGGGGATAATAATGCTTTGTATTTTACGACAGTCCAGCTTTCACTCATTTCACTAATTTAACCACATTGATACTAATTTCTTTCACCTTCTCATGGACATTATTTTCCAGAATTTAATCAGTTTGAAAGCAATCCCCTTTCTGAAGTCCCATGTCCCAATAAATCTGAAAGGCCAAAGACCTCCAACAAGGATACGAGCAGAAGTGGCCATGATGTAACTGGCGAGCTCACTTCCTGAGGTGTCTTGGATGCTCCGGCACCATACTTGAATTTTAATAAATGGTGACTGTATCATGGACTCTCAACCTGCTCCCACTCTGTCAGAGTTTGGTGTCTTTACCCAGCTTCCTCCAGGTGCATGAGTGATGATAAGAGGGCAGAGGAATTATTATTAGAAACCCCAAACTGTGTGTCACAATGTATCAGCTATTCTCTAAATGTTTTCTCATCTTGTGAAAACCATCAGCATTTCAGAATGATTATCATCTCAGCCATAAATGTTCACCAAGTTGGAAGCATGCGGGGATTGGATGGCCAAGAGTCCATTCATATTACAGGTTGGGAACATATTTTATCTTAGTCCCTATGCCCTATAATCTAGGTAGTAGTTACCACACAAATAGGGGAGGACTGATCTCTGTCTAACCAAAAAAAGATGGAATATCCCTAGATTACAACAAGCAAGAATGTACACTAGCTCATGACTCTATTACTGAGATTTTGTGTATAGGAACTCCATATCATAGTGAGAGGTGAGGTATGTTGGACCAGAAGTACAAATGCATACATCAAGGGTCAGGCTGGTGCTTAGTGATGGCTCAGCAGACCACTGCTGAGGGGATGGAGAAGTTTGGGCAGGATACAGAAGAAGATGCATTCTTCTGTGGTGGGGGAAGCATAGGCTTTTATGACTCCAGGCTTCATCATGAGATTTGACTGCAATAAATAATCATTATTAGGAGAGTAGAGACAGAAGCAATATATTATGATCCATGCAGACAATCTGCTCTTTTGGTCATTTAAACATGAATTCCACACATTAATCTACTGTACAGGTGAGGCAATTTGCTAAGATCTGGGTATCCAGTGGTGAACAAGGTGGACAGAGGCTCCACCTGCCTGCATCCTATGATTTTAGCATCCATTAAGCAAGACACATACATAATTAGCTGAAGATTGTGATAGTGTTCTGAATAGAGATCTCAGAGGGAAAATAACAGGGTATACCAAAGAAATAACATAGTCACAGAGATCTGAAAGATGAGTAGGCACTAGCATTAAGAGCTTAGAAGGGAGAGGATATCAAAGATGGGAAATAGTGTGAGCACAGGATATACAGCCAGAAAAAGGCCAGGAGGGGGCGTTGAGGATTGAACACAGTGAATAAGAGACAGTGGCCTGGGAAGATTAGGCACAGGCAAGATTGAGGGCAAGATTAGAGGCAAGAGTACACAAGACCTTGAAGAATAATGTTAAAGTACTGTTAAATGCACTGGGAAGCCACTGGAGTGGTTTTTAATAGAGATGCCACAGATCTCATTTGATTTTTAAAATTAGTCTTTCCAGATGATTGTATTAGGGTAAGTGGTGGAAGAAATTATCATAGCTGTTCAGAGAGAGATGGTGGTGACCTGGCCTAAGGTAGGAGCAGGTGGCTATCAAGAATGAATGATCATTGGCTGTTGTGGCAATGGGGTGAAATGTATCAAGAGGAAACTCAAAATAAGGCAATAAAAAAAAGGGAAATCAAAGAAGGAGATAGTGAGTATTGGAAATGTTAGAAAATAGGCAATAATACCATAGCCTACTTGATATGGGTGAGAGCGAAATAGGAATCCATTTTCTACAACATGTGTGTAGTGCCAAGAGGTTACAGTAGGGCTGTAGCTGTGCAGAGCAAGTCCCTGTTCTAGAGATAATGTGGGGTCGTTGGAAGTATGAGGTAGGGACACACCCTCATAGGAAATAGCAAGGTTTACCCCATGCTGAACAGACTGAAGTGATGGCTGGGCATTCACTTACAACTCTATAAGTAGGAATAGGATTAGCTGCAGACACTAGAAAGTCAGACCAGTGGATGAAAGCTATGAGACCCAACCTCAGGATGAGAGAGGACCAAGCTATCCCCAGGCAGCAAAAAAGGAAGAATTTTTGCTTTATTAACTTAATCTGGGGTGTATGTTTTTAGCAGTAGCCCATTTAGGAAAACTTGCAATTGCATTCACTTTATAAAAATGATGTGAAAGAAAGGTAAAATGACACACTCTAAGTTATTTCAGTACTCAAACACACAGGCAAAGTAACACACCAAAAAACCTTACCCACTAATACTCTCTCCATATACATATACATATTATTTACTGTTTTATAATCACGTAACTACACTTTCTCAAGACTATAGAAAGGTGTGGGTATTAACATGCATGGATCTTGTTTTCTATAAGGTTTGGTTTGTAACATATAGTTCCCAATGTAACACTATTTCTGAGTGTTAGCAAAGCATCTTTCACATAACTCCACTAATATCAAGGGGATAAGCCACTTAGGTGGCTTTGTTGTTGTCAGGTTTTTTAGAGACAAAAATCTCTGTTGCCTGGGCTAAAGTACAGTGTCATCATCATGGCTCACTGCAACCTCAAACTCCTGGCCTCAAGAGATCCTCCTGCCTTAGCTTCAGGGAGTAGTTGGGACGATAGGCACATGCTACTCATTTTATTTTATTTATTTATTTTAGAGATGAGGTCTCCTTATTCCTCAAGCTTGATCTAATGCCTGGCCTCAAGAAATCTTCCAACCTGGGCCTCCCAGAGTGCTAGGATTATAGTTGTAAACCACCATATCTGACTAGAGTTTTTATCTACTTTGTTTCTTTTCAAAAGCAAAGAACTGCTTTCTGATCTGTTTGGCATTTTTCCTGTTCTAAATTGTATTGATTCCAAGAAGAGAAGTTTTGGTTTTCTACCATGGGCTTGCATAGACCATTACCTTTGATTATCTCTAGAAGTCGTTAAGAGTCAATCAGAAGAACTAAGATTATAAACTTTGACTCAATATCTCAAACTAAACAAATTCTATCTTTGCTCAATTGGAATCATTTAGTTTACCTTTCAAATTGGTTAGATCAAGATTCACAAACCAAAAGATTACATTAGTACACTCTATGTGCTAGTTGATTTTTTTTTCCCCCGAGGCATGGAAAGTCAAATTTACAATGCTAACATTTCTCCAGAAATATTCTGAGTGGTACATTTTTCTTCAAATAGGCAAGCGAAAGGTTTGTCTGTAAACGTGCTATGGTCCTATTGGAGTAAAGAAAAGAAGTAGACATACAGAATTCTACTATAGAACCAGGAGAACATTCATACATTAGAAAGCTACTGTCAAGAACAGTCAACTGTTCCTTCACATAAGTGAGTTCCACAAATATTTACTAACAGTCTTTAAGTAAAAGTCTGTTAATTGCTGCAAGGAATGAAAACAAGCTAAAGCCCTTATTTTCAAGGAAATTAAATTATACAAAGCCAACTAAATTATAGATTTTCTTCATTCAAGCAATTAGTAAGCACAGCAAAGAGTCTGGATTTAAGTCTGAATTTGAATTCTGCATATAGCCTCCTCTTCAAAGCAGGACTCCAAGTTAAATAGCATGCAAATATACATATATATTTAGCCTGATTTGTCAGTTACAAGTATCTGACATATTAGTGTTAGTAATTATATAGTTAATGCCAATATTAATTAAAAATATATACATTAGCACATGGTGTTTTTTCCTCAAATAAGTAAAAGATTGCTTGTTATCTTGAGAGTGTATTCAGAATTCCAGCTCATGAGTTCCCTAATCTGATTTTGCTCCCTGCAGATATTTGCCAGAGTTCTGTTTGATGCTATAATATAAATATACATGAACACTGAAGAACGCACCCCGCCATCACTTCCTGCACCTACCTGCACACCTCAGTGTGAGAAAAAAGTGTTACATCAAGAAAAAATATACTTTTCAAAGTTAAATTTTGCTAACTTTGTCTAAAAATAAAAATATTTTAAAGCATGGCTAAATTATAGTTTCTATAGTTGCTATAAGAACAGCATCTCAAGTTAATTTATAAATAGTGACATCTTAGATGGACTGTCCATGGTACTAATGCTCCCTGGGCATAATGGTGTAAAGCTCCCTAATCTGAAGCATCGGTGTGTGGTGGGGGGAGTATCTCTTGATGTGTGCCTCCTTTAATAATTCAGTTTGTTGACTTATACTTTCCACCCAAGTAGTCTTGTCTTAACAGCAGTAAATACAGCTACAAAGCAGTGAGGAATGGCAATTGCTGAGGGCACTAATTACACTGCTTTGACTTGAATTAAAATTGCTAAACAGCAAATGAGATTACCAGCCTAAAGATAACCTTAATTTAAATGCAAGGCTGCATTTATCTCATCTACAATGTAATTTTCTAGAGGTGTAGAAAAATACAATTTTAATGGAATTCTATTGTTTAAAAATATAATTAAAGTCCCCTGCCTCTTTCTCCTACCCCCAAGACCTTTTGATTTTGTTTTATAGACAAGATGTGCAGACTGATTTAGAGGTCAGAATGAAAACATTCAGACTGCATTCTCATGGCCAGACATTACTTTGAGTACTA
>NW_003852598.1:1624465-1626020 GCF_000181295.1 Otolemur garnettii | reverse complement strand
TTACATGCAGGCAGTTTATTAACTTTGAGGCTTAATTTTTGCATCCATAAAATGGAGGTGGGGATAATTCTAATCTCATAGGTCAATAAGAATGCACGCAGTAGGCCTGATTTATATAAGTCTTCAGTAAAAGATGCAGCAACTTCCTGAGACCCAGAACCCAAATACCAGGATTCCCAGCACAAGTTTGCTTCTATTACACTACTTTTTTTTCACCAACCTGAGACTATGACCATGCTCTCATGAATCACACCAGATACTTGATTTACGTGTAAGAGAAAGGGGACGAAGGAGCATGAAATAATTATAAACTAATATTTCTTATTGGTTAATGCAAATTGAAATCTCAGTTTACTAATTCCCAATGAATTATTACTGCTAAAAATACTAGGACTTATAAAGGTCAACTTTTTTAAATGTGTTTGTTTTATGAATATGAAAGGAACTCACACAAAATAAAGCTGAAGCACTGAGGAAAAGATAGTAACTTCAAAACAAATCACTTCCTCATCAATGGTGTGTGACCTTACATGCTTTTACACATTCACAGCCACAGACATCTCACCCTCTTTCAAGACATGCATCACAATAGTTTAACCATTTTTAGCATGGTGGGACTGAGTGGATGCATGGATAAATTCCCAAAGGCATTTGAACTATATTTCTGAGAGCAGAATATGACAGGTAGACTCTTAGGAAAGTTGTATACATTAGCCAATTTTTAAATTTGTTCTATTCTTATCCTTAATAAGAGAGGAGAGAAATAAATAAGAAAATGGAAAATGGGAAAACAAAAAGGAAGGAAAAGTGTAAGGAGTTAAGTCAAGTCATGATGATTACTAGACAGTTGAGTCTTCTTTATAGACAAATATACAGTGGCTTTGGGTAAGGTGAGGCTTGTGGTAGAGTGGAAACAACCAAGAATTAGAAAGGAGTCTTGTTTCTAACTTCAGTCTTGCCAGTATGTAGTTAGATGACCTGTGATAGAGGTTTAAAATTCCCCATAACCTATCAATAAAATGAAGAAATTTCTGTATCTGTGTGAAAATGAGATATTTAGATAAGATTACCTCAAAAGTAAAGTTTGAATTCCTGTGATTCTATGAATACTCATCACTTCAGACCTCAGAGACTAACTACTTATGAAGACGAGAGAGCCCATGTTTTCAATGTACACATTTAGGGAAGATTCACTAACTAGTTAGAATTGTGGTCTGGCCTTTCATTTGGTCCTAATGTTTTGTTCTACTTTTCTAGAAAGGATCTTGATAAGTCAGTTAATCACCTTTATGTCTAATGCTAAAGTGAAGATGTCCATATTTGGTTTTACTTAGCCACACTCTAAACTCTGAGTTGTTCTAAAGAAAACAGACTTAATCCATGAAACTATAAAGATTATTGGAGAGAGTGCAGGGGAAACATTTGAAGAAATTGGCCTGAGAGAATACTTTATGAGGAGGACCCCCTGGGCAACTGAAGCAACACCGAATATACATTACTGGGATCTGATCAAACTAAAAAGCTTCTGCACAGCCAAGAACACAGTAAGTAAAGC
>NW_003852598.1:1614504-1623175 GCF_000181295.1 Otolemur garnettii | reverse complement strand
GTGGCTGAGATAGCGATGCAATGTTCAATGTACACAAACTTTGTTTCATGCACAAAATTATTGTAAATACTGTATAAAATTAAAAGAAAATAAAACAGACCAGGCGCTGTTTGTATGCAAAGTGCATCAATCAGAGCATCCCTCTAGTCACTGTATTATACATTGGAACATTGAAATATGCAGCTAATAACTACCCCTTCCCCCACAGAGATATATTAGTAATGCATTTTTACTTTGCAAAGACTATTTTTGCTCCTTTTCACATTTTCAAGTTTCTTCAAATATTATTTGATGTCTTGGTCTCCACTCTAAGACAAATCAAGGGAGTGTTTGAAGTTGAGAAGATACTGGGATTACCTGTCAGGAGTGAAGATGTGAGACTCACATCCTCACCCAAACTGAAGTCAGTTCCTTAATAAGACTTGTAGGGACCATGCCTTGTCCTTAGCACATTTCGGGCACACAGCTAAGTACTGAATAAATGCTTCTTGGGGAAATGAGAGCTACTCAATTTAGATGCTTACTCAACAGAGGAGAAAAAACCTAATGCATGCTGGGAATTGCTGGAATATTGCAAGGAAATTTGAGTAAGATCTTACTGAAGTTTATTATTTTTTCCTAATCTAGATGCACATCTCCTACCCTTCTTATTTATGGCTTTGTCTTCCCTTTAAAAATATTGACAATTTGCACATTTCCTCAGAGAAGGAAAGTGCTCAAATCAACTTCACTAGAAGTTGTCTTAAGGCCACTGTGCTTGGAACAGCCTAGTGGTCAATACACCAGAACAGCTGCAGCCCGTTTTAAATAAGTTGGAACAACTTATTTTAGGTCATGGAAATGAGCTGTTTCCAGTGTCTCTTCTCAAGGCAACTCATGGATCAAAGAATAATCAACAGAAACAACTGAATAGCCAACTTTTTCAGAGATGGGCATCACTGCTGCAAAAGGAATGCCTATGATTTAGAAATTAAGGGGCCATACAAGCCAGGATTTTACATAGAAAAGACTTCACAAAACACTCAAACATGGTGCTTAATGTATTTAGACCAGAATCCATGCGGGTCAGGAGTTTAACTTTTGTCACTGACCTTGCCAGTCAAACTAAGGTGACATATAGAAAACGAATCTCTAAAACCAGACCTTCAAAGCATTAGTAATGATATTTCTCTTATGGACTTCCCTATTCATGATTCCTCGGACCTCAAAGACTTAGTTAATTGTACACTTTGCATAAAGAAGCATTTCGAATATAACATCTTCAGGTTCACTGAAGATCAATTAAACACACATACATACAACAAAGCCCCCTGATTTAGTTCTTGGGAAGACATGTGCTCCCTAAATATTTGAGATTATCATATAGAGTGTCCATAAAGTTTGTCAGCAATTTTAAATTGCACACAAACTTTATGGACTCCCTGTATTTCCACTTGGATATTGTGCCCAGGTGAAACTTTTATTTATTTATTTTAAGTGGTTGAGAAGATGTCTAATTATCTTTAGCCTGGTATTGTACAGTGGTAGCACTATACCATATGGGCCTGGGAGTCTGGAAACGTAGATTTTTACATAATCTTTGCTAATTAATTTACCTTCCCTGCACTCTTGTTTGCTCCTCTAGGAAAGGGAGTGTCTTGGACCATTTGCTGCTGAAAGTCTCTTAGAAATCAATGTGACTGTCTCCCAGAGGGCAAAGACATGGCTTTGATGGTGGCTGCCAAAATTTCAACCTCCTATTCAGGCTTAGAAGGATGATATGCAAGATTTTATCAGCACTGGTAAGGAATCAGAGATGTGACTTCGACTTCTTTCATGACTGGCTCAGTTAGAGTTTGGAGGTGGAAGCTGACCAGACAACTGATTTTGATTAGTAACAGAAGAGAATCATTGGTGGAAATATCCAGGCAGTCCTGACAGTGCTGTTAACTGAAGCAGATTAATAAAAGTGACTACCAAGACAGGACATATTAAGCCAGAAAGGGTTTGTTTTAGTTTAGTGCCTATGGTAGGCACTCCCCCAAAGATATTCATTACCTAATCTCTGGACGCTGTAAATATGTTGTCTTGCATGCCAAAAAAGACTGCAGATGAAACTAAATGAAGGTTCTTGAGATGTGCCCTGGATTGTCCAGGTAGGAACATCTAAATCATGAGTCTTAAAATCCTTTCCCAGCTGCAGAGAAGCAGAGATGGCAATGTGAGGGTTTGTCTTGCTGGCTTTAAAAACTGGGTAAAGGAGCTGAGAGGTGTAGAAGAGCTATGTGTTTCTAGACACAGCTGGACAAGGCAAGGGAATGGATTCCCTCCTAGAGACTCTAGAAGGAATGCAGCCCTGCCAACAGCTTTATTTTAGCTCTGGGGACCATCTTGGGCTTCTAAGCTCCAGAACTATAAGATAATAAACTTGTCTTGTTTCAAGCTACCAGCTTCACCCATAGGAGACTAATACAACGTCATCAGCTCAAAGTATCTAGAGACACTCCTGTTTGGTCTTAAAACACTGTCAAGAGGTGAACAGAAGGTTTTTTCTTTTTTTTTTTCACTAAGAAACTTATTTTTGTAATTTTTTTCCTCCTGCAAAGATCTTCATATCATCATATTCTTATCAATATTCAGACATAGGAAAGGGCCCGAAACATTCCCACCAGACTGTAAGTATACAAGTGACTGATGCCAGCTTCAAATATTCAATTTGCATTTTATCGTGGATCAAAGCATTGAGAGAACAGATGAGCTTCCAAAATGGGGTCTTCAAAGAGCAGCCAGTGATGGAGGAAGAAGAATGGTGATGGGCAGGGGCTCTTCTCAGGATTTCGGATTCCCCCTGAACAGGAACAAACTCTGTGTGTCCTTAAGGCTACATGTGGGCATCCTGTGACATTTTTTGTTCTGCTGTCTTGAAAGCACCCTCTGTCCAACCTGCACACACACACTATTGGCAATGAAAGCTTAGGAGGAAACAAAATACATATTGGTAGGATGGGAGGGTAAAAAGGGAGGAAATGAGGGTTGGGAAAAGACTTTTTTTTTAGTGTTTAAATTTCTCAGCGATATAGACATTCGAGGTTTTAAAACTCGAGAGGCATCTGTGATAACTATAAGCATCATTCTCGCTCTCGCTCCCCACCATCTGTGCCTCTCTCCCTCCGTTCCTCCTCTACGGATGCTGTCAGTTCCCATCTCCCTCAGCCTTCCTGCCTGGGCCCTGCCCTTTGCCTCGTAAAGTTCAGTGATAGCCAGAGGTCTGACTTTATCCCATTGCTGTGCTAGCTCTTGGGCTAGACCGCAGAACCCTTAGAGATGCAAAACTGCCTTCTTTGAGAAATGGAAAGGCCCCGTTGAAAACAGTCCTCTGTTTCTCGTGCAGAGCAAAGATGAGCAACAAGCGTAGTTGATTTATAAACCCAACCAGAAACCTGTGACAGCACTTTGTTATATGGTGTGAATAAAACTTAACAAATTACTATTTCGTTGACTATCTCCTACTGTGTACTATTTTTCATCACCATCTCTTTCTTCACCTCCCTCCTACATTATAAATTAGCACTATTTCCTGGCACTTTTCAGACACAACAGATGTAATGCTATCAACATTCTGATAATGCTGAAGTCACCACGAGCTCCAAGCACACTCTTGGCTGCCTGCGATCCGATGTTTTTATTATAAGTTTCTCTCTTTTTCTAATGCATTGGACCATATGAGATATATATTACATAGAAATGTGTGGACTACAATACCAATTGCTGAACGGGCCATGAACCAAAATGAGCAAATGGAAACATCTGCTCACCTTCAAAAGCCATTAATGAACAAATAATTTTTTTTGAAAGCAGCTGGAGTAAGAACCATAATTCACCACGGCTTTTAATATCTCGTTCAGTGTAAGTTCTAGATGTCTGAACCCGCTGTAGCTTAGTACAGAGGTAACATTCCAGCAAGACCCATCCTTCTACAGATTTCTGGTGACTTGGCTTGTAAGACTCCTGGGTGATTTTTTTTCCCCTGAAAAAGCTTCTAATGAGATTATAAGAGCCGTGAAGAAGAAAGAAACCTGGATGTGAGGAGAGCACAGGTACACATCCAGATATATGCAAAACACAGATTCACTCTAACTCCTAAGCACTACGAAGCAGCCGACTTGACAACAAAAAAAGCATAAATCCTCCAAATCCCCTCTCCAGACCTCCTCACTGGAGACACACAAAATAATTTTTCTAGTAGCCAGGAAAGAAAAAATGAATACTTTGCAAGCTAAAGTATAAAATAACACTTTCAATGTGTTCAGATGTTTAACTATGAGCTAACGATTAATAACTATGCCTTTCCCCCTCCCTGTGACTTTCTACTCGACCCACTAAACACCCAGCACCTACTTAGAAGGGTGCCAGGACACTGTGCCCTGCTGTCTCTGGGAGGGATATGCTGACACGTGTGGTGCAGTCGGGATATCACGGCCCACATATTTACCTGAGAAGGACAAAGTACATCAAAGAGCAAACAGGAAGTTAAAAGCCAATGCGGCCCTTCCATACATGCGCTGACTGCCACGATAGAGTCTATGATTTGTTTTAGACGAGAGACATGGGAGACACAATGGAGCAAATGATTTATTTTAAAATGAGAGTCACAGGAGGAAAACAAAAGAGATGCGATGTTTCCTGCAGGAGTTGACCATTTTTTAAGACTGAAATGTGATGTTTCCAAAATCTTTCTTTCTAGAGTGAAAGGAATAATAGTGATGGGTATTGGTGACTTTCCAATTTCTATAGATATGGAGAAGGTGGGGGTCTAGGGACAGATGTGGCAGAATTGGCCATGATCTGGCTTATGCCATCACAAGGCAGAAGGAACAGCACAGGCTGGGAGCTGAAGACATGAAGACTGGCTCACAGCAGTTCCCCTAAATTGGTTCAACATCAGCTCACCACTATTTTTCACCTATATCGCTTACTTAGGTTGCCAGCAGCTAATGTAAAGGATGATGCAACAGAAGTCATAATCACGGGGGCAAAAATCTGGCAGCAATTTAAGCCAGTGGAAAGAGTCTCAGTGCCTCAGGGGACTTGCATTGGGGGTGGGTTCTGCAGCCAATGGGGAAGTCTCCAGCCCTCCATAACCTCTGTGTCAAGGGAAGACATTAGGCAGCAGTTTTCCAAACATTTTGAGAAAGGAGAGCTTAATATGCTCCTCTTCAACAAAGAGGATTCACTGCACAAATAGAATTAACAAACAGTGCATTCCATATTCCCTACCCACCTGTGATTCACAGTGCAATTAGTACACTCAAAGAATCTGAAAGGCCCCATGAGAAACCTGATCTTACCCTGACATTTCACGATCTTTTTCATCATCAAACTCTCCCAACATTACCACTTGTGATAGACTGTGTCTAAAATGTCCCCCAAAGATCCCCCCATCTGGGTAGTCATGCCCTTGTGTCATTCATTCCTTTCTCCCTCAAATGTGGGCTGTACCTCATGATTATTTTCTAATGAACAGAATGGTGAAGGTGAGGGGGTGTCATTTCTGAGATTATGTGACAAAGGGCTGTGTTAGTTCTCCTCTTGACCTCTGGACTTGCTCAGTATGATGAAGCCATGTGCCAGGTTGTAAGCTGACCTATGGAGCAGCCCATTTGGCAAGGAACTGAGGGTGGCTTCTGGCCAACAGCCAGAAAAAAAACAAAAACAATAAAACCTCCCCCAAATCCTGCCAGCAACCACACAAATAATCTTGGAGCAGATCCTGCCTGAGCCAAGCTTTAAGATACCTGCAGCCCCAGCTCACTTCTGCCCTGTGAGACATCTTGCACCAGAGGACCCAGGTAACCTGACTTCCTGACTCATAGAAACCAGGAGATAATAAACACTGTTTGAACCAACAAGTTTTGGGGTAATTTTTTATATAGCCAATAGTAATGCTAATTTATTAGCATACAGAGGAACTATGCTTTGGGAAACTCACTTTAGGAAGTGTTGATTGAATGTTTAAGGTTATCTTTCAAATGTGTGAGACAGAGTAAATCATTGGAAATTTTCTTAATTGCAAAAGCAAGGAAACTACATAAGGTTTTAAACTATAGTAACTCAATTGTCAGTAAATTAAAACAGCTCAGCTGAGGTTTGCCTTTGCACTGTCTGTGAGGAAGGGTCTATAAAATGAACTGAAGTGTGGAAAAGACAGACACAAATTTTCAAGCACTTTGAGTTATGCCCCAGTCCGTTGGGGTGCTCATCCATTCAGGCAAGGCCTCAAAAGACCTCTCCTTGACCACACATTTTCAGACTAGTTTAAGTCTTAATAAAAAACTCCCAGTATTAAAATTACATTACATTAAGACTGCTCTTCCTTCTAATAGTCTCCTGTTTCAAGCAATCTCCAAATCATCAAACGCTTCTGCCACTATAAAGCTATGAGTCCGTCATTTATGGTCTTAGCAACGGGAAGCAATGTGAGCATGCCTTTAAAGCCCTGCACCCTATAACGACACATCATATACCCTCAATGTTAGTATTATCATTATTTCTTTATCATGCTTGATGCATAAATGAATAAAGCCAAATAAGTATGCATCTGTCCTTCAGTGACATGCTAAAATTAATAAGGTTGATTTCCTAATAAATACACAAGATTTACCAATGCAAGCAAGCATTGTCTCCTTCAAATAAATCACACTGAAGGACTGTACGCTTTTCTCATGATGCTGTCATCAATTAACTTTTTTTGCATAATTGCCTTTTGGATGACTTTTACAATATAACATTTTTGTGGATACTATTATTACTCTCCAGTGATAAAATAAAATTGTATTATTCATCTGATTCAACATAGTTTGCTTTGAATGACTTTTAGTTGTTCAGAAAACAGGTTCAAGCCCCCAAGTTGATGTCACTACGATTGAAGATCTCCCCAAAGATGCCACATGGAATACTTATAGAAACACATACGCACCCACGAGCATATACTTCTGCCTCTCATTACTGAACTGCAAGGTTAATCTAAAACAAATATGAAATCAAACGTGTTACTGATATCTACAAAGTTAAGCAAAGCAAAAAATTAAACAGTAATCATATCTTCTCCTAAATAACAAGTGATTTATTCATGTAAATGCATAGGGAGTTAAAGCCATAAATTATTTTGCATCTGAATGATAATATACAATGCATTTTGGCAGATTAAGTATTACCAACAGCATCCAGCTGCAGTGAGCAACTAACCAACGTTTATTGCAATAAATTAAACTTATGTGTCTAGAGCAGCACTGAACAGAAGGTGGGCTTTCAAGTTTACCTTTCCTCAAAGCACAGATAAGGACTATTAAAGGAAAATGTCATCCATAGAAATCTGAATTTATCAAAGAGGAAAATTATAAACAGAAGATGTTTTTACGTAACATTTTTTATGGTTTTAGTTTGCTTACTTTGCACTTGCCAAAAACAACTAGGACTGAAGGAGAAAAGATGAGCGATAAGCCCTTCTATTGTAAAAACAGCCCTGGTGATGGAGTCAGAAAGGAAGACCCAAGTCCTACATTTTAAATGCCTCCCTCAACTGGGACTCAGTTTCCACATCTGTAAAACAAGAACATTTCCATCATTCAAACCAAGATCCTTACCACCTCTGATTGACAAGTGAAGGAGAGTTTGTTGCTGTGGGGGACAGGTTGGCATTTTTGGATGAATGACATCTGGGAGAAGTTATTGCCATCGGTGGTGAAGAGCAAGTAGGACATCCATTTGCACAATGCCAGAAACACCATTCGGGTTGTACTCTATGTTAAGACGCGCTCTCTGTGGTTATAAGGACAGCAGCCCTGGAGCCAACAATGGTACGCATCCTGCAATGTGATAATGGTCCCGCACAGCAAACTATCCTAAACAATGTGCTATTGCCTCTCTTTGAAAAATAGTATTTTCTAAGGTACCTTCCAACTATTGCATTTTGACATAATGCCTTTGGGTCAAAGCTTCGCCCTTGTTAATCCTAGGAGTGATGACATGTCAATATTTTTTTCTCACTTTTTTCCACCACAGACAGCTCCTTCCTACCTTAGGGCTTTTTGTGACTTTTTCTGCTTAGAACCCTCTGCCCCCATCTTCCTGTGGCTGACTCTTTCACTGTAAAAGTCCAGCTCAAATGCTCCTCTCCTCAGAGAGGCCTATTTGCTCAACCCAACTCTTCCCCCAAAGCCATTTTCAATCTAATTTTCATTTTCTACCTCACCACCCAATTTGATTTTCTCCATTGAGCTTATTGCCATGTGTATTTGTGCAATTTTTCTCATGTATATGTTTAAGTTTTTTCTATTCTTTCCCATAAGAATGGCCATGGCATGAGAGCAGGAATCCTACTTAGAAGCACAGTTCCAAGGCTGGGTACAGTAGCTCAAGCCTGTAATCCTAGCACTCTGGGAGACTGAAGCAGGTAGATTGCTTGAGTTCAGGGGTTTGAGACTAGCCTGAGCAAGAGAAAGACCCCATCTCTACTTAAAAAAAGAAACCTAGCTGGGCATTGTGGTTGGTGCCTGTAGTCCCAGCTACTCTGGAGGATGAGGCAGGAGAATCTTGAGCCAAGGAGTTTGAGGTTGCTGTGAGCTATGATGATGCCATTGCATTCTACCCAGGGCAACAGAGTGAGACTCTGTCTCAAAAAAAAAAAAAAAAA
>NW_003852598.1:1606526-1614484 GCF_000181295.1 Otolemur garnettii | reverse complement strand
AAAGAAAGAAAGAAAGAAAAATAAGCACAGTTCCAAATATAGAAGCAAACACACTTGGGTACTCAATAAATATTTGTCAAAGGAGTAAGCAAGCAAATTTCAGCAAGAATCCTACCACATGAATCCCAATATTTAGATTCTTTATTTCACCTAAATGAAAGGCATTAGTCTAGACACTAAGGATAGAATAGTGAGAAAATATCACCATGTATCCTGCAAGTATATCTGACAGTCTAGGAATAGTAAGTGTTGATCAAATTATTAAAGCAGTAAGTACAGAAGTTAACTCTGAAAAGTGTCATGGAGAAACATTGCTAAGGTTATGGGAGCTGCTAATGGGAGATTTGAGCTAGACCTATGTGTATCTATGGGATCAGAGGATGATTGAAGTGGGACCTGAAGAGCAGTCGAGGCATAGGGAAAAGCAAGTGCAAAGGCCCTGTGGCCTGCAGGAGTGGACCAAGACCTGGGAAGAAGGCAGCATAGCCAATGGAGAGAAGGCAAGAGAAAGCCAGAGGTGAATTAGGTTTGAGAGGTAGGGAAGAGTGAGACCATGTGGGACTTTGAAAGTCATGTCACCAAGTTTTGTCTTTATCCTAAGAATAATTAAAAGCCATTGAAGAATTTGAGGCAATGGGGAGAAATGGAGGTGGGATGATACAATCACAGATTTCTATCAGGAAAAGGGCCAGTGTGGCTACAGTTAGATCAATCCAGTTAGATCTAGAAGCTGTTATGGAGGCCCAGATCATATATGGTGTAGGTTGCACTTGGTCAGTACTAATATAAATGGAGCGATACTAAGAAAATTAAGAGATTGGGGGGGGGACAAAATCCAGTAACTTTGTTAGTGGAAGCAATATAGAAGGTAAAGGAAAAGAAAAAGAAAAATAATATAAAAACAAGTTGCTATTCTTTGGGAGATAAAAAACAGCAGAGTGGAGGCAAATGTGGTGATATTAATGAATTGGATTTATGTTGAATTTGGGATGCCTCTGAGTCCTTCAAGATCAATGTCAAGAGACTGTTGTTAGGAACTCAGAACAGAAACCTGGCCAGAGGAATGTATTTGAGAGTATTAACCCAAGGGCAAGGGTGAGATAACCTAAGGTTGTATAGATGAGCTCAGTGATGTCAGAAATGTCTCAGAGCCCTAAAAGAACAGCTCAGCAAAGGTGAGGAAGAACTCTTAGACCTTGAGCGGGTGATAGGAATTCCTAGGAATGCTTGAGTACCACATAAGAAGGGTGTTGAGAGGTGGGCACCATCACCAAGATAGTCTCATTTCGTAATTCTGTGGACAATTTCTCCTTTCAAACTTCATTTTACCCCTCCAAAAATCATCATGGAATAATCTGGCTGGAAAAAGCAGCATGTGCATGGAAATTGGAGAAAGGCTAAGAAGACTTAACTACTCATACATTTGTTAAGGCATGAAGAATTCCACATGCTTTAATTCTCTTTAGCCATAATTGACATTAGCATTGAGAAAAAAAGACTTCATAGTCACATAGTGTTGTGTCAGGTATCAGTCTATTGCCTCTCAGCTACAAAATCCACTCGTCACTGCTGGTCGTGCCATAGTGCGATGGATCCCTTAGCATTTCTCTTTGTAACAGGCATGACATTGAATCATGTCAGTAGAGGGCGCTGGAGGGGCACTGCAGAAGGAAGGAGCATCTATTCCTCCTGGTGTGCTTCTTTTTGTCTTCTGTTTGCTCTTTCCCTCCTGCAGGACACCAGGAGTGCAGTGTAGGGCATCCAGTGGTGTGGGCATTCCCTTGGTGAGCTCAGGGCCCCAGCTCCAGCCCGCTGCACACCTCACTGCATCCTGCCAGATGCAGACACCATGCATCCGAGGCCTTACCTGACATAGCAGGTTGTGGCACCTTTGCTTCCTCTGTGTGCCTGCTCACCAGCAGCACTCTGCCTGTACCCTGAAGGGTCACAGCAACCTGGGACACTTGTCTGCCATCTTGTAAGAGGCGACCATACCTTCCTCCAGTAAAGTCTCAATCTAAGCTTGGAAGAGAAGGCCCCTCCTTCTAAGTTGTCCCTTCCTTGCCCACTGTCCCCAGCTCTAAGGCCTTCTTTAGAGTTTTTGTTATGCCTCCATGGTTACTCCCCACTTATAGATAAGAAAATATGAAAATTTTCCTGTCTAAATGAATTACATATCTTTCCTGAGCAAATACAATCATGTTTTCATTTTTTATATATTTAATAAATCATATGGTCTTTACAACATTCTTTTGAAGTAGTCATCCCTAATTTAGACAGGAAAGCAAATGGGCCCAGTTTGTCCACTCTTTCAATAGATCTGTACCAAGCAATGAACATGGGTTTGGCACTGAAAGTAAAAGGTAGCTGGAGTAAGGCCAGAATCTAGGACTCTGAGTCTAGAGGATTTTCCATTCCACATGTAGGGTTGTAATGAGCATATTGGTGGTACACCAGGATGGGAAGAACCTTAAGATGCCGCTTCTTAGACTCAATGTGCATACAAGTTACGTATTTCAGTTTAGCTGCTGGATCAGTGCTTGGTATGAAGTGAATTGTATACCTCCCACAAAATGATACATGGAAGCGCTCAGAGCCTCAGAATGTGACCTACTAGAGTAGGGTGGGCCTCTAACCCCAGGTGACTAATATTCTTATAAAAAGAATACCGTGTGAAGAGATCCTTGCACACAGGAAGCATGGAACATGAACTTGAAGGCAGAGATCAAGGTGACACAACTCTAAGTCCAGGAATGCTGAAGACTGCCAATTAACCACCAGCAGCTAGAAAAGCAGCGTGGACCATATTCTCCCTCACAGACAACAGAAGGAAACAACCCAGACAACACGTTGGTCTCTGACTTCTGGCCCCTGGAACTATGAGACAACATAATTCTATTGTTAAAGCCCCTAGCTTGTGGCGCCTTGTCATGGTAGCTCTAGGAAGCTGACAGTAGGTCTAAGGTCTGGTCTGAGATTCTGAATTTGTAATAAACTCCCAGGTGATGCTGATGCTGCTGGTCTTTGGACCAAAGTTGGAGTAGCAAGGAGCTAATATATAAAAGATGCCACCGTACTTCTATCCCTGCCTTCTTCTGGGGAACACGATCCTTCTATAGTACCAGCTGAAGGAACTAACCTCCAGTGACTCAGAACCTGTGTGGCCTATTTCAAAGCAATGAAATAATCCTCTAGTTTGCAGTAGAGGAAGAAATCATATGTTGTTAAAAGGAAGGCTGAGGGCCAAGGCAGTTCATCTCCAAGTACAAATGAAGAGGAACAAGCAGAGAAAAGCCAGTTAGTGCTACATCTTTACGCTGAAAAAACACAAGTGCAGGTGGAGCCAAGTAGTACAGAATGTGAAAGATTTACAAACTCCAACTGCCTTGAGTGACTTCAAACACAGAAAAGTGTCTGTCACCATCTCTGTGAGGTCTGTTCCAACTACACCCACCTTTTAATTTCTATAATTTCTTCTTCAGTGCTTTACGTGTGCCCTCATGTTATCTCCTCTTTACCTTATTATTTATAACCGAAGTCTAACTTCTAGAGTATACAAAGGATTTTAATGTAGTTGAACAATCTGTCCCCTACCATGGATTCTTTCTAGCAGAGAGGCTACATTGTCCCCTGCTAGCTTGATTTTCCTTTTTCCTTTTTATGAATTTTACCATGACATACGGCCTCTTAGCTGGACATTTTCGTCCCAGCTTCCCCTGCAGCTAGATGTGTGATGTATGCAATTTCAACATCATGTCGTAAAGGTAGAACTTTCCCTGGGCATCCTTCTTCTCCTTTACCTGGAATCAAATCAGCACCCAAAACAGCAGCTGTTGGGCTCATAATGGAAGCCATGTGATGGAAAATGTACCAGAATCCCTAGCCTAGGTCTCTTGGCCATAAATGTTTCCCTACCCTGGATTTCTTACTTACTTTGGGGGTAGTTACCTATTGGGGGGTTTCCTTGTTATAGCATCTTAACATGTATCTTTACTAACATGCTTTCCAAAAGTCTGTCCACGGATGGATTACTTTCATAGAACCCCGATGTCCATTTCTATTATAAGCCTTGGCCTGCCAGTACCATTCTGCTCAGTTGAACATTCATGGGACTTAGTAGTGGTGATGCTACTTCATGCACAGGCCAGAAGATCAGCAGTTTCATTTATAGTCAGGGCTGTAGAGCAATTTCCAGCCATTGCATGGGCCCTGAGGACCTGGTTTCCTATCAAGCACTGTAGCACCTGAACGGAAGTGGACCGTCGTCTTCATTTAAAACCAATATCACTCCATTCATACATATGCAGTATATGCTAAAATGCTAAAACAGAGATCAGCCCTGCACAAAGGCAAACGCAAGTGCTGGATGTGACTAAGGAGAATTTTAAATAACAAAAAGTAATCTCTCCTTTTTAAGAACTAGTATTTGCTCAGCCAGGTCTTCTGCTCATCAGCAACTTATATTGAAAGACCCCAGAATTCAAGGCAAACAGCCAAAGCACCTGCTTTCTTAAACATTTTTTTCCTGTTTGAGCAAAAAACATAGGCTGATTTTATAGTGAAGGAAACTGATAGGCTGGAAAGAGAAACCCTTCGGTGGCAGAGTAATTAAATACAGATGCAGCCCCGGTGCAGTACACCATCTACCCACTAGGTGTTTCTTCACCCTGCGTTCCTTTGTTCAGTTGTTTCATTTATTCTTATAGTCCATTTATATATTCAACAAATATGCCTGTGGCTTGCCTGTTTACGAACATTAAGCAGGCCAACAATTAGCATAGGGCTTTATCTCCTAGTTATATGATTTATCATTACTTATTCATCTGAGAAGCATTTACTTGTGTGGCCCCATGTGTCCAGGAAAGGATATTCAACCCCAGGTGTACAGCCTTGTGGTGAAACATGAACAGCAGGTTGGAATAGGGTGTGGTCAACCTCATCACACGGGATTTGATAATGCTTCCATTTACCAGCATAAACTAAGTGCCACTGGCTGAGTGCACCAAGTCCAAATGACCAAACTCTATCCACATATTAATTCCACCATTCTCACTTCAGAAAAACTATAGCAGGTGATAGAAGGGGAAGAAGAGCTACTGGCTAAGGGAGAGATATGAAGAACAGACTTCTCTTCATAAAAACTCACAGTGCTCAGCCTCCTGATGGCAAGCTAGTTGTCACTGATACAAGCAGCACGTACACTTCTCACACACACACAGGTAAAACGCAAGAAGTTAATGCATTACAAAAAGAAAACACAACAACTCAGTTATTTAGCCCAGAAAATGCAAAGGAGTGGGGTAAGAAGAATTGTTATTTTTAAATGAATTGCCCTTATGTGAGAAAGGGAAGCAATGATTTGCTGGGTTCCTGCTACCTCTGGGCTCCACGCCAGTGCCTCTCCCTGGTTCCTTGTTACTCCATTTAGTTCTCCCTATCTCCAGATTGGTATTGCTAATTCTGATTTACAGAAAAAGAAGCTCAGGTGTGGAAAGGTCAAGGTTGTCGCCTATAATCACACAAGTGGTAAGTGGCAGAGCCAAGACTAGAAGTCATGTCTGTCTGACTCCCAGGCCCACATGCTTTGGGCTTTATTATACCCCTGTACAGGAGGCCACATCAGGGCAGAAATAGCTCACCCGCAAGAGGACAGGGAGCTGGTGAGTGAGAGTGATCTAGAGGGTATACCCCAACTAGGAGGGGACCTGTTAGTAATGGGAAGAAGGTGCCACTGAGCAAGTGAGGAAGCAGGTATCAGACCAGCACCTGTCACCCGTAGAACACCGGCCCAGGAATAGGGGCAGGCACAAGCTGGACCTCAACATTTCTAAGACCTTAACATTTCTAGGGCCCAGCAGAGAGTGATTATGGGAATGTGACTACCATATTTAAAATATTTAAATATTATAAGTCAAGAAAGTAAACTTAGATATTTTTCATCTTCCTGTCTTAGCAAGTTCCCCTTCATAACAACTGGGAAGGCCAACTTCTCGAAGTGCTGAACTTGGCGGCACTGGGAAAGTAACCTGTGACATCCCCCCCCCCACCACCACCCTTGCCCCAAGGCCTGCTGCCCTTCCTCCCCCAGCTCCACGGCACATCCCATCCGGGGAGGCTTCTTGCTCACTGACCCTGGATATCCAGTTCTACCCTCCAGGCTCCATCCACACACCCTTTTCTAAAAATGACAGTGTCTGGGACAGCTCTGGAGAAACACAGCTCTCCTGTTTTCTGCCCTCAGGCAAAAGGCTGTACAAAACCCAGAAGCAGACTCGGAACCATTGGAACACTCACTTTCAAGGTTTGGTGTTTAGAGCATAGTGTAAGATGGGGTTTAGGCCCTTGACTCCAGGGGTTCTTTATCCTGTAAGCAGAGCCCTGCAGGGGCAGGGGAGGGTAGTTTCTAAATCACCCACTTTACGGTGGGCAACCCTCTTGCCTAGGTGTAAGGTCAGTCTTGCTGAGTCCACACTTCTGCAAAGGCAGGAGAAAAATAAATTTGTGGGAATCAACCGGATTAGAATTGTTCTAGTTCATTAGTTCTCATTCCCCACCATACACATTCAAATCACCCACGGGAGTCGCAAAAATACATATGCCTGGAAATTTAAAAAAATATAGACTTGGTCACACCCTAGAGGATCATATTTAATTGGTGTGGAGAGGGGCCTGGGCATTAAGAAGTTTACAAAACTGTCGAAGGGACAATGTGTAGCCAAGGTTGCAAACTTGTATTGATTACACAAAAGAATGTATTTGACAGGCTGGAAACAACAGTTTCCCGCCCGCAGTGTGACTGGTGGGAACATGATTGGGAGGCGTAGAGGGAGAGGAGGCCCAGGCCAGAGGTGAAATACAGGGCAGGACTGGGCCCACCCATCCAACACCAGGAGTAACAATACGGGAGTTCCTGGGAAGGCTGGGGCCTGAATCAGTTTATTTGGTTCCTGTGGATGTTTTCTTTCTTTGAAATTCTTCCCACAGGCCTGTACCTCTATCACCTATTTCAAACTTCTGGCTCTGATAAATGTCTTGTTCCTACTTAGGGCCAGAGAATCCTCCAGGTAAGGTCCTTGACCTTCCCTTTCCTTAGGGCTGAGAGTCAGGGTGAGTGAGGAAGGCAGCACAGAGAACAAACGCTTCTGCTCCCTTCCTCCCAGCCACATCTTCCCCTGGTGGCCCCTCTGATGGTCACCCTGAAGATGGGAAAGCAAATACACATCCATTCCCTGCTTCTCCCCCAGGGTGCTGATATAGTGTCATCAGGGATAGACTGGTTATGGTATAGAATAAATTAAGGGACAAAGAGTTTCAGTAAAGTGAGCACATATATACACACTGATTAAATGCTTTCCTCGCAAACAGCCGCAGATCCTCTGCTTTATCTTTATCAGTGTTATCAAAGCACAACATCCCTAAGGCTCTACCAGAAATTGTACTTACAACCACTTATTAGTTATGTTCTTTTCAGGCTTTTTTCCCCCTCCAATGCCTAATGTGAAACTCGGGCTGAATGCATTAATGAAATCATGAAACAAATTCCATGCATTACAACTCATTCCTGATCACCACTCAGAGTGAATTCTAAATATGGCTAGAGAAAGAGATCTGCTGCTCGTTGTTATCTTTTCTGGGCTAAAGGTCTAAGCAGATATTTTGCTTGCATAAACTTTGTTTAGAACAATGATGTTTAATCTTGGGTACATATGATGCTCTCAGCTCCACCTTCAAGGACAATTACAAAGAAAACAAAAATCTCTGTTTTCATTCTCTTTATTGTCTCTCAAATTGTCTGAGAATGTCTAATGTATCTCTTCACAACAGTCCATCCTCTTTAGAAAAGATGACACATCTTTTAACCAACATAAACATCACTACTGCTTTGCCCTGAGGATAGAAATACCTCTGTGCACCCAAGGCATAGGTCTCAATATTATTTTCCAGAAAATCTCCAAAGT
>NW_003852598.1:1601708-1606154 GCF_000181295.1 Otolemur garnettii | reverse complement strand
AAAAAATAATGTGATTTAAAACTTACTTATCAAATAGTTATGCTAAATACTTATTTCAATTACAATAATTCCTCTTATTTTACTGTCTAAGATATTTCATATTTTTAGGCTTCTAATAATAAGATAATTATATGTAAATTTTGATTTAAAAGTTCAAAGACATAAATTTAAAAATGCAAGGGTAGACTTACACTTCTAGAAAGATACAGTACCTGTACTTTCCATATTCCTCTTGATAAGCTAAAATTCATGGACATAATATGTGAAACAGATGTACGATGATTCTGAAAGGTAGAAAGAAGGAGGCAGACTTGCTAGAGACCATAAGGTCTGAGGAAGACAGTGGTGAGCTCCCCAGGACTTTCTTTCTGTCTCGTATTTCAGACATGGACCTGAAGAAGCTAGCAACTGAGAAATGCCAATTGCACACACACACAAATTCCCAACCTAAAAGAAAAGCACACTGCTTCCTACTTCTGACACCAAGGATGTGTTATACACACTAGGCAATTTCCCAACCCTCCAGACACCAGCTGGATGTTGTGTAGTCCAGTTTTGACATTAACTACCCAGAGTTAGTAGGAAACCTACAGGTAAAGGGCTCAGCCCCCTAAGACTCCCCCGTACCCACCCTACAATGCCAATCACAAGTTCCAGTTTGTGACCTGTACTTTATCAACTAGCTATAAATCATGGGTTCCTGTGACTCCCTCCTTAGGTTTGACAAATTGCTAGAATGATCCATGGTATGCAGGGAAGCATTTTTCTAAATTTACTAGTTTATCCTTTATTGTATTAAAGGATACAACTCCAGAACCCTTAATAGCCAAATGGAGCTTCCAGGCCCTCTCCAAGCATACCACCCTCCAACACTTCCATGTGCTCACCAACTGATGCTCTGAGAACCCTATTTCTTAGGGTTTCTATGGAGACATCACTGTATAAACATGGCTGATTAAATCATTGGCCATTGATGATCAACCCCTTTCTCCAGCCCCTTTTTGCTTCCCTGTATATATGTATGGGAGAGCAATGAAGAGCTAGAAATTCCAATATTATAATCATAAGATCTGTTTCTCCTGGGAAGGGAATCAGTCCCATCCTCCAAGAATCACCTCATTAGCTTAAGCTCAACTCTGATCCAAAGGGGGTCATTGTGAATAACAAAGGATGATCCAGTCACTGAAATTCCAAGGATTCAGAACTATGTGCCAGGAACAAGGGACATAAATCAAGTATATATTTATTACTCAAGATATGACAAAAGTCAAAGCTTGCTTTCTCTAGCCAAAGGATCAGAAAAGGGAAAGACTATTAAAACAGAAAATGTTTAGATAATATCACTTTGCTGTATGCAAACACTAAAACAAATAAACAAACAGAAACCAACTGTGCCTCCACCCTCCTCTAGGCCAGTGAAGCCCCAGTGGGTAGCTGAGGTTTATACCCTTGTAAGGCTGTAATAAAATGTCAATCTCCACATCAGAGAAAGACAAGTAGGAAGCCAAGACTTTAATCCATACTATAAGGAAACCTCCCTATGGTCTTAATGGAGAATACCTGGGGGTGTGAAATGCTATCCTACTTAGCTGACAAAGTGTCAGAACAGGTCTGTGAAGTATTAGATCGTCTACGATTGCCCAGTAGTAATGAGGATATCCCCACTAAAATGCCAGTGCTGATCATGTGAACAGCCAGAACTCCCTATCCTGCCCAGCAGCAATGGGGAATCTTTTCCCCTCACATGTAGGTAGTGATTGACTAGGAAGCCCAGACTTCTATTTCCACCTACCAAGAAAAATGTGGTGCCCCCAGCTTCCCTTTCTGAAGTGGTATCAGAAAAAGTCAGATAAAATAGAAGGTTTAAACAAGATCCAGTCTCATAACACAACTAAAAAAGTCCAAGTTTCAATAAGAAATCACTCATCATATCAAGAACCAAGAAAAGATCTCAAATTAATAAAAAGACAATTAACAGATACCAACAATGAGAAGAGAAAAATGTCAGAATTATTTGATAAAGATATTTGTAGATATGATAAAAATGCTTCAAAAAGTAATTATTAACACACTGGAAATAAAAAGCCTTGTCAAAGAAATACACAGTCTCAACAAAAAAATAGAAAGCATGAAACAGAACTAAATAAAATAAATATAATGCAATAACAAAAATAGAAATCTCAGGCGTTGAGGTTAATAGCCCAAATAAGAGGGAGAAGAGAAAGAATCAGTGAACTGCAAGATAGAATAATAGGAATTAACCAGTCTGAACAACAGAGAGAAAGCAAACTGAAAACAATTAACAGAGTCCTAGAGACTTGTGAGCTATAACAAAAAATCTAATATTCCTCTTTTCAGAGATTCTGAAAAAGAAGGAAAATGAGTGTGGTTAGAAAAGAAAGCACTCAAAGAAGACAAAAACTTCCAAAATTTGTCTAGAAATATAACCTTATAGATTCAAGAAGCTCAGAAAACCCCAAACAGAAAAACCAAAAGAAAACCACATCAAGACATGCCACTATAGCACTTCTATAAATTTAAGAAATTTAAGAAATTTAAGAAATTTAAGAAAAGGTGCCTTTAAAGCATATAGAGGAAAACAACTCTTTACCAGTAGGGGAAAAACTATTTAAATAATAGTAGATTTTGTAAACCCTGGAGGACAGTAGGAAGGGACACAATATTTTTCAAGACTAAATAAAAGAACTGTTAACCATAATTCTATGGAAATGAAAAATATCCTTCAAGAATGAAAAGAAAATTCTATGCTCAGTAGAAGAAAAACAAAGTTTGTTGTGAATAGACCTACCTTAAAAGAGGGCTAAAGAAAATTCTCTCAACAGAAACCAAAGGATAAAAGAAACTGTGGAGTATCAGGGAGGAAGAAAAAACATAATAAGCAAAAAATGGGGAAACACAAAACTTTTCCTTCTCTCTTGATGATTCCAAACTTTGTTTGATAGTTGATTCAAAAATTATAATACTGTCTAATTTGATTCTAAATGTATATGTAGAAATTATTGGCTCAGCTCCTGTGGCTCAATTGGCTAAGGGGCCAGCCACATACACCTGAACTGGCAGGTTCAAATCCAGCCTTGGCCAGCCAAACAACAATGATGGCTGAAATAAAAAAAAAATAGCCAGGTGTTGTGGTGGGTGCCTATAGTCCCAGCTACTTGGGAGGCAGAGGCATGAGAATCACTTGAGCCCAGGAGTTGGAGGTTGCTGTGCGCTGTAATGCCACAGCACTCTACCAGGGTAATAGCTTGAGGCTCTGTCTCAAAAAAAAAAAAAAAAAAAAGAAATTATTGAAGATAATTATAAATAGGGTTCATATAAAGAGGCATAAAGGCAGGTAAGCATGTCCATAATTCATTAGAACTCATAATATGACAACATCAATTTATGTAATAATTTATGAGTAAACAATGTAATACCTTAATCAACTGCTAAAGGGACTATACAAAGAGATAAACTATAGATAAATAGAATTATAATTTATTTTAAAAAATTCAAATAATACACAGAATACAGGAAAAAGAAACATAAAAGTAAAAGAAAAAAGAAAGGAAAAGATGGCAGACAAACTCTAGTATACAAACAATTCCATTAAGTGCAAATGGCTTAAATATACCAAATAAAAGGCAGCGACTGGTAGAGTAGATTCAGAACTATAAATAGAAGGTTTAAACAAGATCTAGTCTCATAACACAACTATTCAGAACTATTGCCCATTTACATTCTGTCTATAAGACAGAATGTAAGTAGCTTTTAAGTAGAAGAATGGAAAATATATATATTATCTAAACATTAATCAAAGAAAAGCATAAGTGGCTGTATTAATATTAGATTAAGTAGGTTTCAGGGGAAAGAAAATTATTAGACACAAAGAGAAACACATTATATAAAAAGTTAATCTACCAAAAGACAATCCTAAATCTGCATACATTAAAAAGCAGAGTTATAAAATACGTGAAGGAAAAACTGACAGAACTTTAAGAAGAAACAGACAAATTCACAATTATTGCTAGAGATTTCTACACTCTTTCCTCAATAATTGATAGAACAACTAGAGCCCCTTTCCCCCCAAAAGGATAGAATAACTCAACAATACCAGCAATCAATAGTTTCCACTCAACATTTCTAGAACATTCCACTCCACAATAGCAGAATACACATTCTGTTCAGGTATCCATGGAGCATATCCCAAGATACTACATACCTTAGGTCATAAAACCTTACCAAATTTAAGCTAATTGAAATCATGTAAAATGTGTTCTCTGATCACAATGGAATCAAACTTGAAATCAATAGCAGAATGATAAACAAGAAAACTTCCAAACTTGGAAACTAAACTCTATGGATCAAAGAAAAAGTCTTAAGAGAACTCCCCTGGTCCAATTAAACAAAAATAAAAACAAACCAAAAAAAAAAAAAAAAAAAAAA
>NW_003852598.1:1569004-1600867 GCF_000181295.1 Otolemur garnettii | reverse complement strand
TGGTGCTCTACTCCTGTGAGCCACAGGTGCCGCCCATTTCTTATGTTAATAATAAACATGGACATTGAAATTGAAAAATATAGTGCCATTTACAATCACTGAAAAAAGAAATACTTCGAGGCAAATTAAAAAAAATAAACACACAAAATTTGTTTGCTAAAAACTATATAAAGATAATAAAAGAAATTTACAAAAAAGATCTAATAGGGAGATATACTATGTTTATTAACTGGAAGATTCAACAATAATAAAGTTGTCAATTCTCCTCAAATTGATATTGTGGTTCACAGAATTCCTATCAAAATTCCAGAGAAATATTCTATAGATACAGATAAATTATTCTAAAATCTATAGGAAAAGGCAAAGTAACTAGAATACTTAAAAAATTATGAAAAAGATTAAAGTGGGAAGAATCTATCTCCCTAACATCTAAGACTTATTTTACGGTTCTGTGTAGTTTCAGTGGAGTGATGGACACATAGCTCAATGGAACAGAACAGAAAAATCAGAAATAGACACATACAAATATGCTCACTTGATTTTTGATATAGATACAAAATCAATTCAGTAGGGAAAAAATATCTTTTTAAACAAATGGTGATGAAGCAATTACATATCCATAGGCTAAAATATGAACCTTGATCTTTATGTTACATTATACAAAATAGATCACAGCTTAAATGTCAAGTGAAAAAATATAAAACTTTTAGAAACAAATAGGAAAAGATTTGCAGGATCTAGCTAGGGCTACGCAAAGAGTTCTTAGACTCAGCCTTAAAGGCACAATCCATTAAAGGAAAATATGAATAAATTAGAGTTCAAAATTAAAAGCTTTTCTTCTGGGAAGGGCCCTGCTTAAAGAATTGAAAGAGAAGTTTCAGAATGATAGAAAACATATATATCTGGGCCAGGTGTGGTGGCTCACGCCTGTAATCCTAGCACTCTGGGAGACAGAGGAGGGTGGATTGCTTGAGCTCAGGGGTTCAAGACCAGCCAGCGCCAGAGTGAGATCATGTCTCTAAAAGGCTATTTTTATAGTTGTGGCAGGCACCTGGAATCTCAGCTATTCATGAGGCTGAGGCAAGAGAATAGCTTGAGCCCAAGAGTTTGAGGTTGCTGTGAGTTATGATGCCAGGGCATTCTACCGAGGGTGACAGAATGAGACTCTGTCTCAAAAAATAAATAAATAAAAATAAATAAGTAAACAAATAAAAAGGAAAGATACATATATGAGAAAAACTAATATGTAGACTATATAAAGAACTCTTAAAGCTCAACAAACAATGACCAATATTTCTACAAAATAATCTAAGGTATTATTTTGGCCATTTTCTAATTGAAAGGAATCATGGCCCTTTGGTATCAATTAGAAATGGCCAAAGTAAATAGACATTTCAACTAAAAGGACATACATACAGTGAATCAGTGCAAGAAAAGATGTTCAACACCATGAGTTATCAGGGAAATGCAAAATAAAAACACACTGAGATATCACTACATACTTCACAGAGCAGCTAACACCAAATGCTGGTGAGAATATGGAGAAAAAAGATCATTTCATACTTTCTAATAAGAATGTAAGGTGTTGTAACCAATCTGGAAAACAGTCTGGCTTCATATTTAACAATGTGTAGGGGCAAAAGATGTATGGGAAAATACCTAGATCTTTCTTTCAGTTTTGCTAAGAATCTAAAATTTCTCCAAAAAAAAGTGTATTTAAAAAGAAACCAAAACCCCAAACAAGTCAAAACTAAACATGCAAATTGCACTCCCGGGCATGTATCCCAGAGAAACAAAGTCTTGTGTTCACACAAAAACCTGGATACACACATATTTAGTAACTTTATTCACAATAGCCAAAACCGTCAGTGGGTCAATGGTCAAATTATTGCTACACTGAATCGCCTGGATGAATCTCCAGAGAATTCCACTAAGTGAAGAAAGCCAAGCCCCAAACGTTCCATGCTGTGTGGCCCCATATGTGTATATGACGTTGATGAAATGACAAACTATAGAAATGAAGAACTGATTTGAAGTTGCCAAGGGTTAAGGAGGAGCAGGGTGAGGGGCAGAGTGGGTGTGACTACAAAGGAGAAACATGAGTGATACCTGAGTGATAGAAATATTTTGTTTCGTTTCAATAACAACATCTCAGTTGGGATATAGTATACTATACAATAGTCTTACAAGATGCTTCCATTGTGGGAAACTGGGAAAGGGGTGTGTAGTTCTCTGCCTTGTTTCTTACCAATGAAATGTATGTGAATCGATGATTTTCTCAAAATACAATAAAAAAATTAACATGTGAGATAGTACACAGTATTTCAAAACTCTTTCAGGGGGGATGCTTGAGTCAACATCTTTGAAGACCACTGATCCAGAAGGTTGCTGGACAGAAGCTGAGATGGAACACAGACCTCGGGGCAACCCTGCCCTTTTGGTTTCATATTAATTGGGTGGAAGGGGCTATTTCTGACACGTGTGTTCTAAAGCACCACAACAGAAGTGATGCTGGGTGAGGAACTTGAGCTTTTTTTTTTTTTTTTTTTAAGGCTGCTTTTATCTAATTGATTGGTAAATTTTGCATTTGAATTCTGAGAGGCTCAGCAAGCTCCATAGTACAGAAAGAGAAACAGCCTGACGATATGAGAGCTGAAATTGCCCTGGATGTGAAAGAGAATTGTTGAACCTGATGTGCTTAATCTTTGATCAGGGAGATATGCTGACGGCTGCCTTAAGTGCAGCCTTCACATGAATCCACTCACGCCCCTGTGCAGAAGCAGAACTGAGGTCCCAGCACCAGCAAACTGCAGGAATCTGCATCTGCGAACACAGCTGTGTCAAGTAAGAGCATATGTCACAGAACCTTTGAAACATGTCTGTTTCTTCCTATAGTCGTACCAAACATGCTCAGATGAGGCAGGTTAGCAAATTAGAATAACTATCTTCCCCCTAGCCCAACTCGGACAGAGTTCACATCAGAACAGCTGAGAAAAGCAGAAACATTCATTTGCCCTAACTCTGCCTGATAGGATTCTGATAAAGTAACAAAACAACAACAACCAAAGGGCCATGATTCTTCTTCCTTCAACTAATGGCCCGGCCCGATGCAATCCACACACGTATCTAAAAGGCAGTCAGCCAGGAAAACCCCAGTTGTTCTGGAGTCATATTTAAGGCCCAATGTTGAAACTGACTTTCCCCTGAAGTTCAGGGGTCTGGGAGACAAGTGGGACAAACCTGTCTCTGCTGGGCTTTTTGACAATTGTTGACCAAAGAAAGGGGGGAGGGGTCCCTCCTATCAACCAGAGTCCCTGCTTTCCTGCTTAATGTAACAAAGTGGACAGAAGGGTTGTGGCATTTTTGAAGTTGGAGTCATCATTAAATACAGCTCTTTGCTTCATTCATCCCCTTGGTCTAGAGGTTGGAAGATCATGTTTCCCCGAGATGAAGAGGTAACCTGAAAAAATTGAGGAAGTTTGCAGCAAGGAAAGGGAAGGGAAGGGAAGGTTTACATTCTATTCCTCTTTGCTATCTATATATGTAGCCAATGGACTAGCTGACCTACACTGTGTCACCAGAGTGAGAAAACTAGAAGAGGGGACAGAAGACATGATGTGGAGAGGCAGACCAAAAAACAAACCAAAAAAAAAAAAGAAGATCTCTTCCTCAAGTTCCTCATTCTGGAGAAGCTGAAACATCAGATTCTGCCTAGATTCAAGGCCTGAGAAGGTCAAGTGGGAGCTTCAGTATTTCCACTGCAGCTCTGGTTTGAGAGCTAAGAGCAGGTGTCCTCAAACTACAGCTGGTGGGCCACACGTGGCCTGCCTAGGACGTTTATCCAGTCTGCCAGGTGTTTTTGCTGCCGCTGCCTGTCCTGCTTAGCAGCCGACTCATCCCAGGGCCTGCAGTCCGGCCCTCCAGTGGTCTGAGGGACAGTGAACTGGCCCCCTGTTTAAAAAGTTTGAGGACCCCTGGCTAAAAGGGTGCTACCAACTAGAGATGTGGCCAAGGGATCCTCACAGTTAGGCAGCTGGTCACAGCTATGCCCTTCATCAGCAATTCATGTGGTATCCACCACCCATCCTGTCCACAGGCAGTAAAGCTGAACAACAGTCATGGCTAACCTGAAAAAGCAACACTCAGCCGTGTCAAATGGGGAGACTCTCGTCTATTCCTTCTCTGTTTCTTCACCTCACTAGCACCAGACTGAAGAGGAGATGTGACTGGCTGAGCATGGGGGCTCACACCTATAATCTTAACACTCTGGGAGGCTGAGGCAGGAGGATTTCTTGAATTCAGAAGCAAGACAGAGACCCTGTTTCCACTAAGAATAGAAAAATTAACCAGATGTTGTGGTGGGTACCTGTAGTCTCAGCTACTCGGGAGGCTGAGGCAGGAGGATTGCTTGAACCCAGGAGTTTGAGGTTGCTGTGAGCTGGGCTGACACCAATGGCACTCTAGCCTGGGCAACAGAGTGAGACTCTGTCTCAAAACAAATAAAACCCAGAGGATGTGATGTGTCCCCCATTTTCCCTCTCTCGTTCCAAGCCTCAATTGCCGCACGGAGCATCAGCCCGGACATAGAGGAGAGATTAAGGACTCTTGAAGCAAATAAAAGGTTAAACCTTAGAAACCAAAACGTATGTTAAAAATTACATGAAAGCAACTGAAAAATGATAGACTATGGACAACTTTTTAGAGAGGCAGTAAAAGGTAGGAAAAGGGATTCATCATAGCAAATTCTAGGCAACTATTAGAAAAACTAAAACCATCCTATTTGTGTCCTGAAGAGCTACAAATCTTCAAGTATGCCGGTGATACAAAGTTTGCAGTGGTTGAGATTCACAATGAATTTTGAATGGCTGGCTCGAGGTGGAAGATTATCTCAAGTCTCCTCTGTAGTAAGAGGACAACATCAAAAGACAGATGAGCACAGAACATGTGTTGGGATTGGAGTTAACAGCCTCACAGACCTAAGTGAGGTCCTGGGATCAGCAGTAGCCACATTACCTTGGCGCTTGTGAGAAATGCAGAATCCATCTCCCTTCAGACCTACTGATTAGAATCTGCATCTATAAAGAACCCCAGGCAATTCATGTGTAAAGGAACATTCAGGCAGAAGTAAGACTAGAGGATCAGATAAGAGACTAGGGGAGCAGCTCCCAGGCACACTGAATGCTGAAAGTTTAGAAGCCCAAGGTGAACCATCTCTGCAGGAAGACAGAGCTGCTTTGAGGAAACAGTTGATGTGAATCGAATGACAAGTGAACCACGGATTTGCATCTGAGTGGACAGAAAAGATAGCCAGCACCAACACTTTCAATTTTAAGATGATATAATAATATCCCCGGAGGGCTACAGCAGAGGGGGTGGATGAATAGCACAGGAGAACAAGCAGGGTGTCACACAGTGGCTATCAGGATGGCTTCAGACAACCCAGTTGGCATCAGCTCTCTCATGTACCGTTCCTGAACTTCCACTGAGTCTGATTTCCATACCCTGCAGCTCAGCATTGAGGAAAGCAGTAACCACTGACAAGTAGGTATTGGGGAGGGGTGTGCGAGGGGAAGGCTGGGCCACCAAGACATATTATCAAATGGATGATTTCATGGCACGTACAGTGGTTTTCATCAACTATTCCCTTTGTTTTCCTGTATTTCCCATCCTTAATTGAAGTCAAGCTCAAACACATGCAGAATTGTAGTCAATGGATTATGAACAAAATGATTCCCATTCCTTCTGGCACCAAAGGACTGGGGGATAGCGCCCCATCTCTCTGCTCTCAGCAGTAGTGACTGGGAACATTCTAGATCAGCAGTGCTTATACCATGAGCCAAGGACTTGTGGGGTGCCTCAAGACCATTCAGGGGTCTAGGAGATTGTCGTTTGTCTCACTGCCTATTCATGAGAGGGTGGGTTTTCTTTCCAGATTTCAACCAAATCAGCATGTGGCAGCAGATCAAATGAAGAAGGAGATATGAGAATGTGGCCCATCCTTAAGCCACCCACGAACGAAGCTTGAAGCATACACAGGTACTCTTTTCACTAATTTTTTTGGTTTGTTTTAGAGAATACAGTTATTTCTGCAAAGTGTTATTTATGTTAACTTGTAATGTCCCCACATTTATTTTAAAAATGAGTTAATATTTTTAATCTCAGTTTTAATGTCTAATACAGTAAATATCTATGGATATAACTCACATAAATAAATGCCCTAGGAGTCTTCTGTATTTTTCTAAGAATGTGAAGGAGTCCAAGAAATTAAAAAGCTTGAAAATGGCTGCCTAAGAAAGCTCCAGCCAGGAGATCTGGAGATCTGGCCTGAGAAGTGGACAGGACACATCAGAGCCTACACCTTCAGGTCCTCCTTCTGCAGCAGGTGTCAGGAGTGAGAAATAACTTTTTGTGGCATGAAGCCACTTGGGACTGGAGATTACTTAGTTTCTCAACATGATCCAGTCTAACCTGGCAAACACCAAATACCCTTTGAGGCCTACAACCATTTACATGACCAAAGAAGCTAATAGAACGTAGCTCTCCGTCCCTAAGAAACATTCTTTAATGTCATGTTTTCAGGCTCCCTTCCCCTCAGAATCACATTCAAAGCTCAGAATATATTTCCTAGCTCAGTTTATTCCTGGAACTTGGCTCCTGGCATTGTGGAAACCCACACCGTGATAAGATACTCCCTGTTAGCAGTAGCTCTTCAAAAAACATCATCTCATTCTTCAGGGCACCACCTGAAAATATCTCCTTTAATTAAAACAACGGGCAATTCACCTTTCCAATAGCTGGAGGCCCTTCTGAGATGCCATTTTATATCTGTCTAAAATGCCAAGAGGAAAAAAAAAAGTCTTAATAGCCAAAAAGCCATGAGCTTTCTTTAGGGAAAAATAATCAAACCAAATAAACTACAGAACATAATGTGGGTGGCAGTCCTAAATAATAATTGTAAGAGCAAATTTCAGAGTCATAGCTAATATTTATTAAGCATGAATGTTGTGCCAGGGCACATTCTAGGCCTTCCTTCATTTAATTTTTTTCTAACAAGCCTAAGAAACGGACAGTCGTATGCTGTTCCGTGTTATAGATGAGCAAACAGACATCCAGAGAGGGTAAGTAACTCGTCCAAGGCTGCAGAGCTGGGATGTGGTGAGTCAGGCTGGGATTCGGTGTTATTATTACACTGCACTCACTCTCATTTTTCAGGGAGAACCATGCAATTTGAATGCAATAATACTAGCTAATTAGCTAGTGCACAGGAATGGAGGAAGCAGAGAGCAGGAAGAAGCTGAAGAGGAGTCTGAAGTGATACACAGAGGAAACATGCAGTTGTTATTTCCAGGAAGGGCCAGATCTTTGCTTTAAAACTAGGCCAACACCTGCCATAATCACTACTACTTTTTAAAGACCATGGGTGCCATTTTTTCTCCCACTGGGTGCATTTTCATCAGTGTGAGATGTTCTGTTTCCCGGAAGGATAAGATGCTAGGAGGCACCGTCATAATCTAATCAAACCCACTGAGCAGCTTTTGTCTCAGCCCTAAAGCAGTGACACTAAGGCAGGCTGGATGACAAGTATTGAGAAAGGACAAGAACACAGGCTGCTCCCAGGAAGAGATCACTCCTTCCGTGAGGCCCAGGGGCACTGAAAGATAGAAATGAAGTTACCTCAGTCTTGGGCATTGGGATCTTTAGTACAAACTTGAAACAGAGAAGTGTTGCCTTTCCTGGGTGCAAACATTGGTGGCAATGCCTTCAGGGAGCACCAGTGGCCGGGTTGCTAAATTTGACACTGGATCTTGCTGGGAATTTCACCATGGAGATCTGAGGGAGCAGGAGGAAAGGTCAAGGTTCTATATAGTTGTCAGAATGGCTGATTTTAGAAACCCAGCTTAGATCCTCTGGGGACTTCTAAAGATACTTGGAAGGAATACAGCAAGGGCTGGAGTTTTAAAGGGAAGGTGCAGGACAAACAAGGTAAATGCAGTTATTTTTGGTGGACTGTTACCCAGTTCTTAACAGTCATGCTCAAAGATTTCTGAACTCTTGAAGGAAAATATCTAAGGCCTGAGCTGGGACTGGCAGATACACAAATTTCCCAGCTTCCTGGCCACTTCACCACAATTTTGACAACAATAAGACACATTATATCAGGGAGGAAATCTTTTTCTTTTTCTTTTTTCCTTTAGTTAAGCACAATAAAGGCAAGGTGGTGACATCGTGTTCATTTGCATTACTTTGATTTCTCTTGTCCCTTTTTGGTAACTTTTGATGGGCTGACTAGGAAGGGTTGCTTATAGAATATTAAGTACTTTCCTCCTAATCATTCGAAGCTCTTAATAATGAAAAGTACTCTGAATGGAAAATTAAAAAAAAAATGTTCTTCATCAAACATTTATGGAACCCCACAGCTTGGTATCAGAGTACATGCTTGGGGGTTCATGTAATTATAATGAGGAGGAACCTCTGCTCTGAAAGACTCGTTGTGGTAACCTGAGAGACATCACAGAAACGCATGTGCACAACCCAGGCTCACACGTGGAATGCCCTGGAGTAAAACTGCAGGGGTCTTGGGCTCCCTTCCTTGGGCTTTCCTCCCTGTCACAAGCTTACATGAAATACCTGTGACTTACGCCTTGTGTCATCCAGTCAGAGGTTTTGGGTCTCCATTAAAAATACTCATAGATGCTGCAGCTTTGAAGGGGTCCTCGGGAGAAAGTAGTCTTAACTGAATCTTTTAAAACTGTGGTATAGAATGGTAAAAAACATTATACCCCAGTTCTCTTGACTGACTATCTTTGGCTTTTGTAATACAGTGCTCTTCCCTGGTTTTCTCTCTCCTTTAGTGGATAGCCTGCATTTCCCAGGGAAATGGATAGCCTGCATTTCCCAGGGAGGGAAACAGAGAAGTGGTCAGACCTCCATCTGGTCCAGCCCCCTGGACACTTGCCTGATGGCTAGGGCAATGCAGAAATGAAAAGCAAGGGGGAAGCAATGCCAGAGTGCCTGCAGCAGTGAGGATTTGGGTGGTGGCAGCAGCAATGTTGGTGTAAACAGCAGGAGACTGAAAGGAGTGGATTTGGCAATAGAAGAGGTGGTGCAGTCAGCAGACACTGGACCCAGACACAAGGCATAGCAACCCTTGCCAGAAACACCAGGCACTGCCAGCCATTACACAGAAAGCAGAAATAAGGACCAGCAGGGAATTGGCAAAGCTCAGCCAACCATGGAGCTCATCATTGTGGAGCAGGTGGTGTGGCTACCACTTTGGGTACCAGTTAGGGATTTAGTGAGAAGGAGCGAGAAGGAATAGGATGACAGCAGAGACCCCTGTGCTGCCAAGGTATTTCCTATAGCATGTTCTAGAAGCATTAGGGGGCCCTCAGAGCAATGTGGGAGGAAATTCATGGTATACCATTCCAGTCCTGAGAGTGGGGTGTAAATACAGAACCTTATCATATATTTCACAGTCATTGTATATCTATGAAAGTCAACCCTTCCTAATGCCATGAGCCTTTAATACAGTTCCTGTGGGTTGTGACCCACAGGTTGCAGACCACTGCTCTAAGGGAAGAGATAGCTTACTCATTTGTGCCAGAACTCCTTGTCTGAAGCTTTTGACTCTTCACTCCAGACTGGGCTTGAAACCCAAGGAAAACCATGCCTGTCTACTGGGGAGAATGGCACTCCATTTTTAGATGTTCCTCGGTTTGGTATGAACTAGAATACAGATGGGTAAGATGGAGGAAGCATCTCACTACCACTGTCCCAGGGAAAGATGGAGAGTATGTTGGTCTGGAGGGGAAATCTAGACAGACCAAATAGAAGAACACAGAGGCTTGTGGGTAGCTGGAAGGCAGAGAGGTAGGGAGGTGTAGACTCTCTGGCATTGCTCCCCCCTTGCTTTTTGTTTCTGCATTGCCCTAGCCATCAGGCAAGTGTCCAGGGGGCTGGACCGGATGGAAGTCTGACCACTTCTATGTTTCCCTCCCTGGAAAATGCAGGCTGTCTGCTAAAGGAGAGAGAAAACCAGGGAAGAGCACTGTATTACAAAAGCCAAAGAATAGTCAGTCAGGAGAACTGGGGTATAATGTTTTTTTGCCATTCTACACCACAGGTATAGACTCCCCAGCTGGGAGGCCTGGAGAAAGGGTATGAGGGGATGGAATGAGGAAGCTCGGAGAGAAATGCCCACACTCGCTTCTGCCCAGGGAGGCTCTCTCTGGATTCTAGAGAACAGCTAACTCAAGGCAAATAGGCAGATCTTTCTGCGTGGACTTTCAGAGGAGAAACTGGTGACTCTGGTTCCCTCTGCACATCCAGCAGCCTGCCTGCCTGCTCTCACACCTGACATTAATGAAGAAATGGTTCTGTGATCTGCATGGAAATAAATGGGTGGCATATTTTTCCAAGTTGAATAAAAATGTTCGGTGCCTGTGTAAATATCCATTCTCAGAAGCCACACAGGGGAAACCGGCAAAGTTTTTGTTTTAGTGCAGCATTCTGCTTTAAGTGGGCAATTACAGGGTGTACTGCTCTGAACCAACACCAAGGTTCATTTAAATGCAATGATCACACCTTTTTTTCCTCCTTTAACTGTCCCCTGAGAGATTGTAATCCCTTCTCCAAATCACATGTGTTCCAAAAGTGGAAAATTCCCAAAGTCTCCACTTGGAATAGAAAGCATATAAGAAACAGAGACTCTACCTCACCTTAAGGGTCTAGGGTTCCTTAGTGTGACATTCTGAGTATGTCCCAAATGATCTGCCCCAGAAGCCTCAGTTTCCATCACTTCCTGAGAGGGAAGATGTGAGAACAGCATGTAGTAACTGGGAAGATTACAAAGTCCTCAAAGCTAAAGAAGAGAGATACAGTCAATGAGATTATGACCCTGTGGCCAGAGAGTCAGAGCCAGAATCCCTGACACGACCCAGGATTTAAGATGGAACTTAGCAGTCAGAGGAAGGAGATAATAACTAAAGCAGAGAGATAGAGAAAGGGAGAGAGAGACAGAGAAAGGGGGAGAGAGAGGCTGAGTGCCCTTGGGTGGCGATGCAATGCCCCAGGGTAAAAGCCAAGTGAAGCACAAGGGGCCACCACAGAAAAATCGGTGGTAGCAGCATCACAGGTGTGGCCATCCCAGAATAGCCTTTCCCCATTGTGGATACACCTCACTATACTGGACTAATCAGACCCTGAGCAGATGTCCCGAGGGCCACTACAGCCTGGGAATGACCTGCCAGCACAAGGGCCAAGCAGCCAACAGCACAGGTGAGGGTGCAGAAGATTATACACAAGCCTGGGGTGGACACCTTGGCACTCATATGCTCATTCTTCAGGCATATGTTTTTCTGTTTAAACAGGAGCCTGGCTGTGCCTTAAAATGATAACTAATCATTTGCATCTTGGGTCACTGTCTAATAAACTTTCAGAAAGTGTCCTCAGAAGTCTTTGCAGCTGATGTTGCTGATGTCCCCTTTTGTAGCCCCTCGTGTTCATACAAGACTGGCTACCTATATGCCCATGCAGAAAGCGATGGGCCAATGCCCTAAAAACATAATCTCCAGATGTCTTAAGAGAAAAATATCCCACCAACTAAACTGGAAATAGAGATGCGTCGACATTAGCAATGGAAGAAAGAGTGCAGAGAGAAAGAAAGCCTATATTATAAACTGAGCTATGTACATTAACAAAAAAAAAAAAAAAAAGCAAGTCCTTGGCTTGAAAGAATGACATTAAAAAGTTAAGCAGTACTTACTCTTATTTAAAATGTCATTCCTGTTCAGTATAACTGTTAGACATTTAATACAGACAGATGAGCCACACTGACTCCATGAAGACAAAACTTTCCCCTGTACATCCTCTCTAAAAGCTTTTAAAACCACTCTGTCAGGAGCAATTTGACGGCATATCAATTGTGTTTTTCTACTGAACCACAGTACTGCATGTGACAAATGAACATCATAGCAAGACTGGGTGTGTGGGTGGGGGGAGGAAGGGGGCTCAGAAGTCCACCACAATGTATAAATGAGTCCGACACAAAACACTGGCAATAAAAAGCAGGAAGGGAAAGGCATTAGCCATCTACCATACAAGAGGCAAAGTTTGACCATTAAATATTTCATACAAGAAAAGCAGACACAGCGTCTCAACAGGACTTTGCTAAAAGTTAGGGATGCAGAGGCCCTGAAAAATGACTTACACGGGTCGTTCTGTTAGAAAGGCCTTCAGGAGTTCACTGTATCTGGTGAGTGTTTTCTTCTGATCTTGACACCCCTTTAGGTAGGACCATAGTTCCCAAAAGAAGCATTTGTGTTCATTCACCATTTTCATCTTGAGTCTTTACCTCAGACTGATACTATCCCTGTGATTAGGGAAAAGGAACTTCCCTCTTAAATAATTATTAGAACTTGATCATATACCTATAAAAATCAGTCTTTCTGATTAAGCATTTAAAGGGAGGGGGGTAGTAGTTTAAATAAGTTTAATCTATCCTCAAGTGAAAGCAATAAAGAATGAGTGGGTTGTGGAGTCTGGTCCATTTCTTTTCCAGAAGCAAGGCAATTCATCAAGGATAGAAGAAAACCTGGATGGAGAAGCTAAATTTAAAGCCCACGCCTGGGATAGTCAACTGGGCCAACAGGGAGTAGTAGATGGATTTTCCAAGGAACGGAAAGTTATGTTCAGAGGAAAAAAATTTCTGGAAGTAACTGCTTTGGTTATCTAGTGAATGTCTTGATAAATAACAATCTACCCCACAACACTGTGACTTAAAACGAGTCATCATTTCTTTGCTTATAATTTTGTGACTTGGGCAGTGCTCAGAAGAGGTGGCTCTTGCATGCTCCGCCTGCTACTGCCTGGGGCTCCAGGAAAACTGGATGATCCAAGATGGCCTTATTCTCATGGCTACCAGTCAAGGATCCACCATGACTGGCAATCAGAGTGTCTCAGTTCTGTGTGGCTTTAGATTTCCACAGTGTGGTAGCTGGATTCTGAGAGGAAATATTCTCCAAGTCAAAGTAGTAGCTTGCAGATCTCTTAAGACTTGATCAAGGAGGTTACACAGCATACTTCTGCACCATTCTATTGGTCAAAGCCAAGATGACTCAAGAGGAGGTAGAATGACTCCCCCTCTCAATGGGAGAAGTGCTGAAGAAATCACACACAAACTCCCAAGGCTCAATTGGAAAAAATAGAACTCCTGAACATACTGTTTATAAGCAATGAAATTGAAACAGCAATAAAAAATCTTCCAACAACAACAACTATAACAACAAAAGTCTTGGACCAAAAGATTTCACAGTCAAATTTTATTCAGAATTAAAAAGAATTGCTATCTGTGCTACAGAAGTTATTCCATAAGATCAAGAAGAAAAGAACATGAGACATCTTTAATCCACTATAGCAACTAAAACCAAATTAAGAATGAGTTGCAAAGGAAGAATTTTTGAGGGGTAGGGAGAGGGAGAAGAAATCTTTTCTGTAAAGTCATACACACCTTAGATCACTGTCATACACAGGAGAGAGGGAGAAGAAACCTTTCTGTAAAGTCACACACCTAGACCACAGTTGGTAGGTACTATGACTCTTTATGGCAACCATCCTGAGCAGTTCTGTGTGGTAGACATGGATTTGCTAGGAAAACTCTCCTAGGGCTTCTTCAGCAAGTTATCCGAACTTCTAAAATGGCTCATGGTCAAGTGAAGGGCACATCCTATATTTTCCTTCGTCTACCTCACGAAGAGTAGGCACTAATTAAATTCTTGTTAATTGAATCATGAATTTCCAGACCTCCTGTGTATTCCATATGGAGTAGGCACATGGCTGTTAAATAGAAATGCTTTGGGGAAGCATCATGGTACTCTAAATGAATAGCTTTTAAGCCCCTCCAACAGCAGCCAGTGGCTAGTGGTGGAGGTTATACGGAAAGCTAATCAAAGTAAGAAGAGGAAACAAGCATAAAAACACACCTGGTAAGCAATGGACCTTCAATAAATATTTGCTGATGAATGGATGAATGACTGGGCAGAAAAACTGCTTGGAGTGTAGACAAGAAGGACTTTCTAGTGAGAACTCCACCCAGAAAATGGCTTTTGCTGCCACCTACATCCTTGTGAGTCTATAAATATCCTCCCAGTCTCCCATAGACTTTTCATAGATCATTCATCTCAAACAGCACACAGGCCTGTGTCTAAGGAGATTTTCTTATGTCTACATTTTATCCTATATGGATTCATATAGCTGCAAGATTATCTTCACTTCTGTGACCCACAGTATCTAGAAAAGTGATTTGACAGAGAACAGTAGTTCTCAACCAAGGGTGAGATATCTGTTAGGGGATATTTGGTAATATCTGGAGACATTTTTAATTGTCATAGCTGGGGAGAGGGGTGGCACTGGTATCTCATGGGAAGAGGCAAGTGATGTGGCTTCACAACAATACAAAGGCCAGTCTACAGTCTTCCACAGCAAAGAGTCATTCAGCCCCATCTATCAATGGTGCCAAGGGCAACAAGTCCTGACACGGAATAAGGATTTCACAGATATTTTCAGGATGAGTGAATGAGAAACAAACGAAGAACAATAATAATGAATTTAACAAATTTGTCACAGATAAGGCAAAATATCTCAGGTCTATTGATCAGCTGCAGATAAGAGACACAAACATACTTGAGTGACACTGAGAAATAACAATGGAAGTCAGATAAAATGAGTCGGTGGGGGGGATCAAGAGGAAGAGATTGCTCAGGACTGGAAGTCAGATAAAATGAGTCAGGAAAAATCAAGGGGAAGAGACTGCTTAGGACTGGGGCAGGAACAAACCTTCAACACTGTTCTCTAATAGTCTAGAGATGATTTATGAAAGAATGATTGGTGAGCAGCTCCAGAATGATACTGCTGGGAAACTGCATTACTGACAAGTTGTATTTTTTCATTTGCACTTAACTTAGTCATCAACAACATATATAAAATACATATTGTATTACAGGTTTATTTCCTTTTTTATTTTTAGTTGATCAGAATAGTGTTCATTACTTTTTTTTTAGAGACAGAGTCTCACTTTGTTGTCCTCGGTACAGTGCCGAAGACATACAAACATATGACAGTGCGTCATAGCTCACGGCAACCTCTAGCTCTTGGGCTTAGGCAATTCTCTTGCCTCAGCCTCCTGAGTAGTTGGGACTACAGGCACCAACCACAACATTCAGCTATTTGTTGTTGTTGTTGTTGTTGTTGTTGTTGCAGTTTGCTGAGGCCAGGTTCGAACCTACCACCCTCAATATATGAGGCCAATGCCCTACTCACTGAGCTACAGGCACTGCCCCAATAGTGTTTATTACTATATAGCTTGTTGTGCCAAGTGAATCAGGATTTCCAATTTCTGGTCTCAATAGTAGGCTGGACTCTTTGGTAGAACATACCGAATACAAGAGTTAAATCAAAGTATGGCAAGCAGTAATCCTTAAAAGCCAGTGGGAGATAAGTTACATGTGTCAGAAGGTGGGAAGACCGGAAGGATCCTAGAACAGAAACTCTGTCTCAGAGGAGGAAACAAAACCACTCACATCAAGTTTATGAAGAAACTACCCAGACGTCATCTCCCCTGACAGCTGGTGTTGATGGCAAGGAAAATCAGTGATCTAGCACAATTTTAAATGCTGGAATACAAAACTTTTGTGATAACAGAATATTCACCTCATGTGCAGTTCCATAGGAAGTCCCCCCAATCACTTTCACCTACAAAATATGGCCATATCTGCCCACTGCTATCGCCACTGCCACAACCCTAGTCCCAGGCACAATCTCTTCTCACCTGGCTTGACTGTCACATGTTTTGAACTGGTCTCCCCACTTCTACTTTCTTCCCCCCAGTGTGATCTCTAGGGCTGGCAGAGTGAGAATTTTGATAGTCACATCTGATCACGTGCACAGGTTCAGTTCTTGACCACTCTTTTCAGTTGTTCATCAACTCACAAGATCGATGGATCTTTTCTGATATAACTAAGTAGAAGGCAGCGTCTTAACCAAGTGAATGTATGGGAAATCTACAATGCCCACTTGGAAATCTTTTGCCTCTTACAATTAATTTTTTGTTGCCAGCTTCTCACTTGGAACTTGACATTTTTATTTCATTTGTGGACAGGGCTGTGACCTGCTACACTAATATCACTTCTGCCACACTTTGTCTACGTACTGCAAGCTTTGTAATATTTGTGCAAGTATGAAACACTTGACCTAGAGCTAAAAGACAGGTCAAAAAATGACAAAAACTTAAGGAACCATCATCATCAAATACAAAGCTTATAGGTAGCCAGAAGGCTTTTGAACTTTGCCTCCTCATTTTTCAATTGGGAGAAGATCTTTGGCTCTAAAACCTTCATAGGATTGTTTATTGACAACTTAACTGAGTAAGAAATGTGACAGCTTTAAGTACCCCACGGACATAGGAGGCCTGTCCAAAAATATTCATCCATGTATGTCTCTATTTTTCATATTACATGGCTAGATACTTTCTGGACAGAGCTTGTATTTCAATATCTACATTTGCCCCATAAGGCAAAATATGGACAACACTTTGACAAGTAAGCTCTGGGGTCTTTAGAACTGATTTTTTACCAAAGTATTTGGCAAAATAAAACTTCTCACTGTCATTATCTGATCCCTCCCCTGTGTTTCCCCCAAGCAGTTTCAAGCTATACTTAGAGCTTTCTTAGCTTTGATGTTTCTACTCCTCTCCTCTTACTGTCTGCTTCTTTTTGAAAGGGGAATAAATATATATGTATATTTTATGTAGTATCATGAAATCTGTCTCCTACTCAAAATCACTCGGTCCTTCTCAGGCAGGGTGAACAGGGATAAGGGACACATTGGTCAAAGGGTATAAAGATTCTGTTAGACAGGAGGAATATCTCCTGTGATCTGTTGCACAGCGAGGTGACTACAACAAATGATAATGTCATATATTTCAAAATAGCTAAAAGAGAGGATTTTAAATGTTTTTTACCAAAAAAGATACTCTAAATATTTGAGGTGATATGTTAATAAGCCTGATTTGATCATTCTATAGTGTGCACATGTATTAAAACATTGCACTGTCCCTATAAATACATTATATATATTTGCAGATAAAATAAAACTTGGAAGTCATTCTTTCGCCCTTTGCAAATGTTTTGTGCAAATATCAGAGTAAAGCCCTTGGGAATGTTCACTGAGGAACACCTGCTTTTTAACTCAAAGCACAGGGAGAACTTGCACACCCCTTTAGCACTAGCTCCTGGAATCACCAATGTGGCCGCCTGGAGAACGACTCATTGTTAATTGCAGTTAATTTTGATGGAATACCTGAGGGATTGTCCAATGGCCCTTTGTTACTCTATGACCTCTGGGCTCATATGCATTGTGAAAATTCAGGAAAATCCAGAATATTCTAGAGACTTGCAACTGAGAAAGTGAACACTCTGTCCCCTGGCTTCAGCTTCCTTTATTATACCTGTTTTGTCCTTCCGTTTTCTGCTTTCTTGTCCAACAACTGTTTCCTTTTCTCCCAATTTTAGGGCTTGTAAGGCATCCTCAAATGCTCTCTTGCTGGTAGAAGTCAGCCTATAGAGACTGCTCTTCCGGTGGTTTGTGTGGTCTGCCCCAAGTTCACCTGGCTCACTCTCCCAGTGAGACCTGTTAAGGCTGGCCAGAGCTCATGGGGACATATTTCTCTTTGGTGAGTTTTCTTCCCTTTAATGAGCTTTCCTCACAATAGGCCCCATCATCTGGTTTATCTTACCCTGTCACTCTCCTTGGAACCTTACTAATCAGAAAGCCCATCCTCTACTTACTATGGTTTGTTAATAGCTATTGGAAGAGGGCTCTGATAATCCCTCTATGGAAACTGAGGTACATGTTGAATTGTGGCCTTGGAAGACAGAGATTGATCATTCTTTGGGGGCTCTTTCTCTCTCATGGTGGAAATTTCTCCCAGACAGCCAGGCCTGACTCCACCACCCCTCTCAAATATGCCCACCTGTACGGAGGCAGACTCCTGCCTTTTACTGTAGTCCTAAGGAGAGGTACAGAAAAATGCATACACTTGAATTCTATATCCTAAAATAGTAATGAGGGAGGGCAGGGCAAAAAATTAAAAAAACAGGGAGCTGAGAGCACAGACAACAGAACAACATCCTTGAAACTCTCCAAGAGCAGATATTGTATAATTAAACACAAATACCAATCTATGGCCATTTTTCATCAGGTGGCTTTGACGGCTCCTTGTTGCAAAGACATTTAATGATTTCATTGAGTAAAAGGTGGCAGACTCGAGATGTGTGCATTTGCTGGGAGATAATTGCATTTAACCAAAGGCACATCCATGGGTTTGGAGAGGCAAGTGATAAATCTTTCTCCACAGCCGGTAGATCAGTCATATTCCAACTGATAAGTGGCTGGAGAATCAATTAATAATCATGATGAGAACAATACTTTTCACTTGCAATTTTCCTCAGGTTGCTTAGAGCAACTTTATAAACACAAACATCCATCTTCTTGGTCCTCCTAGGAAGTAAGCATTTGGTAGAATTATTACCATATAGGTGACACAGAAATTGAGGTACAGGGAATTGATTAGCCACTGTGGCGGGGAGAAAGGGAGAGGGACACACAAAAGTAAACACGTCTTAGTATTTCCTACCAGAATTTTGAGTATTTATTCTGCAACCACTTATTGATCCCTAATAATAATATTAGCCAAAAATGTTAGTGGCAGGCTGTGCTCAATGAAATATGTATTATCGCATTTGGTCCCTCATTTTACAGATGAGAAAAATCAAGGACCAGGAAGGTTAAGACTGTGAGAAAGGTCCCAGGATAGAAACAGAATATGAACTCAAGCATTCCAGTTCCAGAGCCTGTGCTCTTAACCCTCATGCATAGAATGTGCCAGGTCTTCCCTGAGAAGGGCACTTGGGAAAATGACCACACAACACACACGGCTCCTGTGAGAACCCTACAGTCAGTGTGTTTGTGGGGGAACCCAGTACCGACAACATCTGCACGTTAGACAATGCTCTGTACGCTTGGCATGCATAGAAACAGATGTAATCATAAACATCTGATGAAGTGGGTGCTACAACAATGATCTCAATTTCAGCAGTTGAGGAAACTGAGGCACAGAGAGGCTATGTAACAGGTAATAGCAGATCAGCACTCATTTCCAAGCAATAGGAATCAAGAGTTCACGCGCCAATCATTAACTGCCTTGTTTTCCATACTAACGGGTTTGATGTTCATATTGGAGATTATCAGCGTTTTAAGCAAAGGGGTTGCATCAGACTGAGTGTATTATTCTAAGGCCACTCTGTTGATGGTGGGTGAGCGGTTCATTTAGTCCTTCTCATGCAATGCAACATATTTGGGCATTTTATGGACTTTAAAGGATTAAAGGCTTTCAGGATACTAGGTAGAATTCCATATGAATTTTTCTGTATTTTCCACACTGAATCCTCTCATGTATAGGGCACAAAACTGAATTTGAACCTGTCCAGGTACCATGTACCATCAGAATGGCTATACCTCTAACAGCTAATTCCTCCTTCTTACCAACCCATGCTACAGTGGGGCTGTTCCCCAGGAAAACCAATGAGGTCCTGGATGCCAGCGTGCTAAATTCACAATACTTGCTTGTTTAAAGTTCCAGCATGCGAATGTCCAACTGTCAGAACTGAAAACAGAACTCCCAATAGAAATGAACTGTTTTTTCTAAATGGCTAGGGAACTCAGAAATGACCAAGGTAGGAGATACCTGAGTGTTCCAAAACTCGTCCCATGGATTCCTATGTGCATGGTGTTATATCGGAGGACCAGCCAGGTCTAAGCTTCCAAGTCCTGTCCCAGCGCTCTCTCCTAAACTAGCATCTCATTAGTTAATGGTACCTCGAGGTCCCATTTCTTAAAGAATTTTCCCATCACCTGCTTGTCCAGGGAGTCGCAGCCTTTCAGGAATTCAAGGACACTTTAAAAATCACACTGCTAATTTAATTTTAGTTCATAAATCCCATCAAAGTGTTCCCACCAGATATTTTTATTACCTTCTTGACAGGGAACTCACCACTTCCTTAAACAGTTTTATCTATCTTTGAGCAATTCTGACCGTTTTAAAGTTCATTCCTCTACTAAGTCAAAATTCAATGGCCCATAACTTTCCTTCTAACAAGCCCAAACTCCCATCTCTCCTTCCGACTCAGCACAAAGTGACAGAGCCTTCCTGGACACCCTTGGGCTGGGTTAACAGGTCAGGTTATATGTGTCTCCCTGTGTGCTTGGTCTCTCAGTAAACGACAGACTTCTCAAGACATATCTCTCACTCCTAGGAAAATTTTTCAGCTGCTAGCACAATTCCTGGCCACTATAGATAATCCATATTTCTTGCGTATGAAGCACACCACTAATGGCCTTCTAGGAAGCAAGATTTGCTTAGAAAGGAAAAAATAAACAAGGTGTGAGAGAGGGCAACCATGAGGTGACCGCCCTTGTGCAGCAGAAGTGGTGTGTTGCATTGAAGAGATAAATATGTGCCCATCACTCTGACCCTCTGTCCCATGAGGAGACTGAACCAAAACAATAAAGTCCATGACAATAGACTTTATTACTACTTAAAATAGTGGCTTCATTCATAAACATCGATGTGCCCAATGTGTAATTCAATCAATAGAGAGAGAAAATAGGAAAGGTATAAAGATCAATGGCCCCACTTTTTGTAAGAGACCAGGGAATAGATGAAAAAAACAAGTTACCAAAGCTAGGAACAGGAAATAACATAGAAAGGATAAAACTATCCACGGTAGTAAAATCCGTAAGAAGGAAAACACATCATTAGAAGTCAACATAAAAGAACTGTGGTTGTGAGGATAAAGGATGACTGGGGTCCTGGGGGAGACGGCCCAAGAGCTCAGGATTGGGGAATGGCAAGAAGGGAAACTGTGGAGCAACGGATATTGACTATTCATGGAGAAAGCCAACGAAGTCGGTGTTGGCAATGCATGAACGTGACAATTAATGAATCACAGAACCTTCCCGCCAGAGGTCTCAAGTCTGAACTCTCATTTAGAAATAAAACGCTGAAGGCTAGAGGCTAAATACTTGGACCAAGTCACACAGCCAAGTTTTGCAAAGTGCCCCAGATCCTGGGCAGCTATACAAGGCTTTCTCCTCCTTCCTGGATCTATGAGCCAAGAGCAGTCATTTATTAGGCTCCGGGAACTGCCCTGGAGCTTTACAACTGTTGCCTCATCAAAATGCTACAACTGCCTTATGAAGAGCCAAAGGGCATCAGTCCACTGTGCACAGCAGGACACACAGGCAGGTCTCCCGTAACTGGGCAGGGAAGATGTGGGATTCGTAGTTTGGACTGCTCTGCCTCAAAGCCTCCTTCCTGTGTACCACGCTACCTTTTAGTGTGGGTTGCCAAGCATAAAATAAAGATGGACAGGGAATGTCTTCTATGTCACCACCCTCCCACCTCTAGAGTTACAAGGAGTGCACAGGGAGAAAAAGAACATGATTTCAAGTAACCATGAGCAGTAAGCACAGCATTTGACCTGTGGCAGGCAGCGTAATGACACACCTCTTCCAGGGGGCCAGATGATATATGGAGGCAGCAGTCTCCTAATGCAGTATCTAGACTGGAGACTATAAATTCCTGGAGGACAGGCCTGTCTTCTTAGAACTTGATTCCATGAGTGACAAACCACAGGAGGCCCCTGAATGATAAGTCATTAAACCAGATAGGTCTCAAATGCCTATGTGAAGGCCAGGAGTGGTGGCTCACATCTGTAATCCTAGCACTCTGGGAGGCTGAGGTAGGTGGATCCCTTGAGCTGAGGAGTTCAAGACTAGCCAGAGCAAGAGGGAGACCCTGTCTCTACTAAAAATAGAAGCATTAGCTGGTGTCATGGTGGGCATCTGTAGTCCTAGCTATTGTGGGAGGCTGAGGCAGGAGGCTCCCTTGAACCCAGGAGTTTGAGGTTGCTGTGAGCTAAGTTGACAGGTAGCACTCTAGTCTGGGCAACAGAGAGAGACTCTGTCTCAAAAAACAAAAACCAAAACTGTGTAAGGTCAGGACAGACTTGCTAAAGCAGATCTCCTCTGGCAACGGGTAAAAATGGACAATGATCCTACCATGTACCTTGAGAGGGTAAAGAAAAAAGACCTGGCATCTCCGCCGACACCTCAGTCACTCAGGGTTCCTCTGCAGACCTCTGAACTCCAGATGGAATGCGCCTGTGATATGTGGACTACCCACCTCTAAAACTCCAGGACAGAGAACAAAGACATTCTATCTCCCGTCCAGAGCCTCCTTCCTTTGTCTCTGGGCTGCTGCCCCTGAGCTTCTGACTTGCTGACCTTTGAGATCCTGACATCTGTCTCCTTGTGAAAACACCACTTTTCAGTCTTCCCAGACAGATATCATGGCCTATTAGTTGCTTGGGGTAGTGAGGGATAGTCCTGCCAGCTGGCCCTGGCCTACATCTCTCCCAGGGGGCCTTGAACTGCATTCCTCAATTCCGATCCCTACACTGAACCACAAATCCTCAGGCTGCCTCCGAAACCCTTTCAGGCTCTTTAGTGCAGAGCATTATATTTAACTTTCTGCTCTTGTACAGATAAGCGGTACATGAAAAGAGAAAAATATGCAGATCACACTTTAATAAATATGGAAAACTGCACCTGGCATCTATCTAAAAAAATAATATTACCTGCACTGCGAGAACAGCAATAACACCACCACAACAATATTGTTGTCGGAATGCAAGAAACCAAGATGTTTTGAATTGTGTTATAATTAGGAAGCAGATAAACAAATAGGAACATCATTTATTCATTAAAACTGTGCAAATGGAAAATCTACTTAATTAATTTCTTTGTACAATGTCTGTAAACTCTTTCAGGGAGGAAATCTGAGGAACAATTTCAGGCTCTGAGCAAGTGACACAAAACATGGCTTTAAAGCAGAACTGGGAAGGCCCATGGTGGTGGTTGTTTTTTTGGGCAGATGTGCTCTTTTGAAGGACAAACAGAAGCAACCAGCCTGGCCTTACGAATGGGATGGCACAGCAGCCGGTCACGAGTGTGTCTTGATTCCATTTGTCCTGTGCCTCTGAATGGTACACCCTTGCTCCTCTGCCTGCCCTCAGAAATGAGGTCTGAGGGTCAAGTGGATCAAGTTGGAGTTGATTAAGGGACTTCAGCAAAACCCTTGGGAAGGTTTAAAAGCTGGGACATTAGCAGGCTGCACGTCTATCATGGCAATCGTTACCAATCAAAGGATTTGGAGGACGGTCAGCACTTAGCACAATGGCACAGCAACCATCAGTTGGCCTTGGTTTCTTCTCTCATCCCTGCCCCCTCCCTCCACGTCCCTCTTCCCTTTCTCACTTGCTCTTTTCACCCCTAGGCCTCCCTCCTTACCCTGCCAGATTCAGACATGATCCCACTTTAGTCTGTAACCTTTCCACCTCGCTGTCATCTTAAAACAAGTCCCGTATTAGATATTCATATTATGATTGTAGGACTAAGCTGGAGTTGAATAATACTTGATAATATATACATAGTTCCTATTGATTCTCTGGGTTAATTTTCCCAACACTCTCTAAAGTAATGATAGCAATAATGGTAATCATTTATTGAACACTCCAAGCTAGTTATTGTCATTACCTCATTTAACCCTCACCGTGACCTGATGGATGGGCATTATTAGTATTATTTCTGTATTATCCATGAGAAAAGGGGGGCACAGAGTTGGTTAACTTTCTCAAATAACCAAATTCGTAAATATGGTGTGTCTTAAACCTCATTTTCTATTCTTTTTCAGTCTGTCTCTCTTTTTTAAAATGAGTAAGGTTTTAAATTATTTTGCTTGGTCTTACAGAAAAAAATTTTGTGGTTCAGTAGAAAAAGAAAAAGCTGGTTTAGAGAATATGCCAGAAGTTTATCTGATTTGAATGCAACAGGAGCTATTTTGCAAGTCTGTAAATTGTACATGAAATTAGAGCAATGCAAAATAATGTTTGTCCATTCACATTCTGTTCTGTCCGGGAAGGTTCAGCTGACTTCCCCGTCTCACTGCGGAAGAGTTCCTTGCGCATTCATTTCAGCATCCATTACTCCATATAAATCTGTGCTGGTCACCTCTCCCTTGAACTGGTTGTGTAGCACTTCACCTGCTTCCACGTTAATGAGTTAAACAAAATTTTGAACATGTGCTTTAGTTTCTCTGGGCTGTTATAACAAAGTATCATAAACTAGGTGCCTTTAAACAAATAAAAATTATTCTCTTACACATCCAGAGGACAGAAATTTGAAGCCAAGGTGTTGGCAGGGCCATGGCTCCCTGGGAACCCTCTAGGAGAGGATCCTTCTTGCCGCTCACATCTCTGTAGCCCTTGGTGTTCCTCCCTCTGTGGCAGCATAGTTCCAGTTTCTGCCCCCATAGTCACTTGGCCACCTTCCCTCTCTGCCTTTTAACTGTGTTGTCACATAGTATTATTTCTGTGCTTCTGCGTCCAGTATTCCCTCTTCTTGAAAGGACACTAGTCATATTGGATTAGGACCCATCCTTAAAACCTCATCTCAATGAGATTAAATTTACAAAGACCCTACCTCCAGACATAGTAGCATTCAGAGGTACTGGGAGTTACGATTTTAACATATCTTTTTCAGGAACACAATTGCCCAGTAACATTGTTCATTTATAGACATATGTATATGTATATGTATATGATGTATGTATATAAATGTATACAAATGTCTATGATAATAAATGTATATAGAATATATATAAGTCATGACTTTCTTTTCTTTTTGAACATTAATATAACGTCTAATAACCTGCTGATAATAAAATACAAAATTTCTTATTTTATCTTTTACATGTTTTTCTGTAAAAAATGTCAAAACACAAAACAAAACAGAAAGCATAACCGTACAGCGGATCCTCATGTGCCGTCACTCAACCTGAACAATTCCCAATATTCTGCTACTTTTATCTTTATTCACACCAAAGCCCACACTTACAGGAGTCTGATTTCAGCTTTCGTCTTCTTTCTCCAATTCCAATTAACTCTTGAATATTTGAACTGATAGTTGTTGCTCCTTATTTTAAATAGATATAAAGAATTAATTCAGAGTAAGCTAGTAACAATGATAAGCCCTTAACACTGCCCATCCCAGGAGAGGGTCACAATTCTCCCAAACATTGCCTTCGCCCAGTATATCATAAATACTCAGTTTTCATGGAGCAAGATTAGTGTGTTATTCTCCCGTGGTACATTCATATTTTAACTAGACTTAATCTGGAAGGATGATGCAAGAAAGAAGCCTTAAAACCGACAGGGGTCAACCTTGCCCCTACCTCTTTTCAAAGCCTTCTTATGAGAGTGCGCTCTTGCCTGCTCTAGAGTTACATGAAGGGATAACTCTAGATTCCCATGGAAGGTTGGGAGCAGGAAGCTTTCCATAATACCATGTGTGTTGGTGTATTGACCCTTCTTCACTTCCATAAACATCACAATAGCAGACATATCAGCCAAGCAGAAAATTAAAGTCAACTATACAAAGTATTTATTTATGATCTCCAACAAGGGTGGAAGAACCACTTTTGAGGATTTAAGCATGTTTAAGAACAAGTGGGAGAAGGCATATGTTTTTTAATAATCAAATACAATATAAGTCCTAGAATCAGGGGTGAGTGGAAAAATTCCATGCCATGAGACCTAAGGGCTGTCCTGGAAGAGCCTACCCTATGTCTGACTGGTCACTATCACAGACCTATGCTCTCTATTAAGGTGCAAAGAGCCTCTGTGAGAACATAAATAGCTTAGAAATGGATAGGATTTTATTCCATCATGATCGTTTTTTAAACTTTTGATTTTGAAATAATATTAGATCCCCAAGAAGTTGCAACAATAGTATGGTGATTTTCTGTGTATCCTTCACCCAGCTTCCCTCAAGGATAACATCTTACACGACCATAGCACATTATTCAAACCAGGAAACTGACATTGGTACAGTACAATGAACTAAACTGCATACGTTTTTCAGATTTCACCAGTTTTTACTTACTTTTTTTTTTGTACACCTCTATGCAATTTTATGCCATGGACAGATTCATTATTATTCTTTCTAATCACAAGGCGAATGAGTCCATCTTCCTAGAGTTGGCCCAGGCTTCTGAGTCTCATTTCTGCTTCCATCCTCTATTCATCGGGGCCTCATGCATTCTTTTTTTTTTTCTATTAACATCTCCAAAAGCGATTTTATATTGAAAAAAATTTTAAAAACACCGAAGAAAACAAGAAATAGCGAACACAGACTCCAAATCAGAGTTGCTGTTTATTAATAAGCTTTTATTGGTTACAATCTTTTCCATCCCCTTTCTATTTCCTAGCCGCCCCCCTTGCTTTATTCAAAGATACCCACTACCAGGGGTTGACTCAGTCCCCTTCCACGTAAACTTTCTCTACCTGTATGTGCACCTTTTATGTATATGCGACTTTTATCTCTTCATTATGAAGATTATCAACCACTTTTCCCCACTGATACACACGTGCCATATGATAGGTAAGTGCGGGAGTGGGAGACACACTCCCAACTGCAATTCTAGAAGGGGCAGCCACCTCTTTGGTCTCTCACTCATGAAGAATAGTTGGGATCTGTGACAGAGTGCTCAATAATGGCAATTACCTTGAATGAGCTCCAATTTAGACAAACAGCAAAGCCATCAGAAATTTCAGGGCTTTAATTATTTGTAGTAATTACTTGAACTACACCTTGTAACTGATCTCCATGCAACATAATGGTTTTTAATGGCTGTTTTAATAAACATAAGCTTACTACACAAACCAGATCTTATCTGAAAATAGCAGAGTTTGACTAGAATGCTGAACGGAAAAACTCTGAGCAGGTGAAACGGTTCTCTCTGGCTCCCCTGTGATTTGGCAGACACTTTTTTGTTTGCCTCAATTTCTCTGCTCTCTTTGAGGAGGTTGGTAACACTCTTTCCTCCTTCACTACTGAGTGCCAGTTTATCTCAGTACCCTGTGCTGTATCACACATATATTTTTTAATTTAGGTCGCAGTTCTGCCTCCAGATTAAGTTCATTGAGAGCAATGACCTGCATCATAATCACAAAATCACCAGCACCTAGTATAATGCCCGGACCCTGGTGAACAGGGACACAGGGAGACATGCACTGAGTGGGCAGAAATAGTCAGGCAGGTCCACTTTGAACACAAGCTCCACCACTTGCCGGCTATGTCACATGGACAAGTGATTTTTAGCTGTAAGTTTCATCTGCGAAATGAGGATTTTCCCAGTAGTTCCATCAGAATGTTCTGGTAAGAATGAGAAGATACTATCTGGAGCATAGAACCTGATATATAACAGTAACAGCAGTGATTGGTGTCCAGAGTATCTGGTGAATACTGAGCAGATTGGACAACTGAACCAACAGCAGGTAGTCTGGGCATACAGGAAGGGCAGCTGGCACTAGAGGTATGTAGAGCCACCAATGTGGGGCTGAGCAGTGCAGAGTGGAAGGTGTCAGTAATACCTGTGGTGGCCATGGAGGCGCCTTCCACGGGTCTCCCTTCCAGGAAACCTTCTGTGCGGAGCACCATTGACTGAGAGTCTTAAATTGCCACTCCTGTGAGCCCCCATGACACTTACATTCTTGCTACATGTAAGACTCCTCTAATGGACCTGGTTCAGGGTCTCCACATCAGCCTGGCTGAGACTTTCATCCAAGGCTCCGCATGCGTAATCCTCCTTTTTTCCTTCCATGCATCCCATCCTTGCATCTTGGTCTGGGGCTCTCCCAACTTTCACCTGCTCCCCCTGATTTATCATTTATAGGTATGCCTCCCCAAAACTCTTGTGTATCTAATCCCATCCTAGAGTTCCATCTTGACATTAACTGAAACACCCTGAGTGGCGTCATGCTTTCTCTGGGATGTATATCACACAGTATTATTTGTTCTCTTATATCCCCATTTATAGATTACTTTAAGGAAGAGGTGGGCACATCTACTTCCATTTGTAGGCAATTCCTAAGAGAAGAGCACAGTATCAAGCCACAGGAATGGACTCTGAGATCTTCTTATCCACTTGCAAATGATCTGGTAATGACTCCCAAAGCAGGGCCGTGTGGCTAAGACTGATCTAGCAATGAATGGACAGTTTTGAGAATCGTTTTTAAGCCCTATAGATGGAACAGATAAAATACCAAAAGACACAGTCTCAGGATAGCCTGAGCTTATAAAATATGAACAGAAAACCATTTGTACTTGGCACATTGTCCCTGTTCCTTGGACTTCTGATCTTTGTGGGTTTTACTGGCATCATTTTTCTATAACATTTCTCGTGTGCAGAGTTGGCTACAGGTTATATAAACCGTGCACTGAACTTTAAATTTGGCCCATTATTTCTCCATCTCTTAACTTATATTTCTTTCAAAATACCCATGCGTGGTAGAGGGGCAGGCATTATTATTCTGATATTGTTCTTTGTGAAACCACGTCCCAGAGAGGATAGCGGCTAGACGGAGCTGGCAGACGGAGTCTGTCTGTATCAATCTTTCTGTACCCCTCAGCTGTGCTGACTCCCAGCTCTGAGCACCTTTCACTGTACCAAGCTGAGGATTCTCTAACGCCAGTCACTCAAATGAGCAGATTCACATTTGAAGTAATTGCAATTCAATTTTCTTCTGCCATTAGAGCATCACCAGGCTTCTGTTTTCACAGCCTGGCTGGCTCTGGCCTTTGCATGTCAAACACATTTCAAATCCAGCCATAATGTCTGCCAGTGGTGGATACCCTGAGGTCTCTCTGTATTTTTTCTGTGGCTTCCTAAATTTCTTTCTTCCCTTTAAAACCCATCATCTTGATCATTGCCCCTGAGAAGAATCTGGCTACTTTCATCAGCATATTTTATCAAAACTGCTGAGCAGAGAGCGCCATGACAATTGCCTGTCCAAAAGTTAGCAAAACATATCACTGGGTATAATTGATATTTTAGGAAACCAACGACTTTAGAGATTTGTGACCAATAAGAACTCTCCCACGGAGATCATACTATGCCAGGAATAGCTGCCCCCTTTACTCCCAGTAAAATGTGCCTCTCCCAGGCTAATGATCCCTACAAACCCGGCACTAATTGATAGTCCAGAGTTCCAGGGTTGCGTTTCAGTAAATGGTCAAAATGACACATTTGGCAGTAGTGTCTTGACTCTGTCTCCCTCAAGTGCAATCTCCTTTTAAAATCGCCCCAGTGAGATAACCATCTTAACTGCTAATTTGCAGTCATAGAGCTCTACTTTATTTTCTTTTCTTGTTCTTCTGGGGCAGAAAGAAGGAGGTGGAGGACAGAGTCCAATATTTAAACATTCTGCGATGAATCTCTTCCAAATAATTATTCATGCCTGCAAGCTTGGCTATGAGCCAGGTTTTAAATGCATACCTGGCCACACACATTTCCACGTTTGTCATGCTGGCTGGGTGGAGGGCAGAGCTAATCATTTTCAAATTAGCAGGCAATCCATAGTTAGCTACTTTCATGGAAGTTTCTGTATCTATTCTTGATGGTATCTTTTCCTGCCTCAGAGAATTCTCCTCTCTCCATGGATGGTGAACTAAGGTATTTAGCTAAACAGGAACATCTACGCACCTAAGATTTAACCATCTGTTATTTGCAGCTTCCTATGGAGGCCAAGAAAAGGGCTTTTTCATCTAAAGTCATAAATGGTGATGGTAAAAAAAAAAAAGGCTATAAAGGTAGGGATAGATACCTCCATTTAAGGCTCTCTATTTACAATGTAAACATCTTTTTATCTGGCTAACTTGCAAGGTCAGCCTTGTCAAGGAATGTAACCTAGTCCTCATTTCAGCTTTCTCCAAAAACGTTTCCCAGCTTTTGTCAGAGAAAACAACGTTGATGAATCATAGCAACAACCCACACTTGTGACTAAGAGCCGTATCCAAAGGAGAGGAGCTGAAGGAAGCACAGAGCCGAGCTCCCGTTCCTACACCTCCTCCTCCCCATGTGGCTTTCTTAAGCTGGTTTGGCTGCTTCAGCCAGTCTATTCTCTTTCTCCAAGTCTCTCTCTTCACATTTCGACGTGACTGCTAGAATGTGAGAGAAAGAACAGACCCAGGGCAGAGCGCATGTCCTGATCAGCACTCAGGGAAACAGGGCAGACTTTGAGGTGTAGAGAAGAAAAGAGGAAGGACAGAAGAAAGGAGAGGAAATAGCAAAGGAGGATGGAAGAAAGAGAGGAGACGAGGCCCAAGAAGAAACAGAGAGGGCTGCAATAGAGGGCGGGTATGGGGCAAGAGAGAGAAGAGACGGCAGGAGCTGGAGGTGAGCGATTTGACCCAAGACAAGCAAGAAGATGAGCCACAGCAAAGAAGAACTCACCTAGGGATCCCCCTTACTGTCTGCTTCAGCACATGTGTGAGGAAGAAGGGGTCAAACAATAACCGTGTTTTAAAAGTCTTTTAAACATGCCTTCCGTCCAGTCCAACATTCCCTAACTGCTGAATTTGTACTTTTGGCCAGACGCCATGATTTAGAATTGAGCTTTGCAAAGTTTATAATACTTCACCTAATTATTTTTTCCCTTGGGGGGAAGAAAAACAAATAGAGAAAAGAAAAGCACCCAGAAGAAAGGCAAAACTCTAAACAGGCAGTCGCGGAATCAGCCTAACTCTATATAGGGAAAAAGTCTAAATAGGAGGATAAACAAATCTCTGTATAAGGAAAGAGGAGAGGAGAGGAGGGAAGGTTTACAGACAGCTCGGTGAAGTCATGTTACGGTGTGGTGTTAAGCTCAGCGCAATCATTATTGCCTGTCTTCTTCACAGAGGTGAGGCGGAGGCTCTGGCTGGCCCATGTTGCAGCTGTGTGAGGGTCTTTCCTTTTCTGGGCTTTTTATCCTGTGGGGTATTGTGGGCTTTGTGTATGTATTCCTTTTAGCCAGTCTCAAAAATGTCCTTTGTAGCAAGTTGCAGAGCTCAGGGGTGGTGCCACACAACTGAAAATTAGTCTGAGAAAATCAGAAAGATATCTCCAATTTCAGAACAGGCAGCAGAGCAGAAATGGCAAATGGGTTTCATCTCACTTGCCAACTTGGATTGATTGAAGCCAGCTTCCTGAAGAATCCTGTTGAGAAGCACTCTGTTGCCACCTGGGAACAAGAGGAGGCAGCTGTGGTGTCTAGGGAGTGAGTGACACCTGCTTCTGTGCTCAGGATGGGGGAGGTTGCATGTGAGCCTTAGAATTACGTCCCCTACACAGACTGAATGGCCACCTCCGTGAGTTACTAACGTCCTTGTGGGCTGTGAAATGATCTGGTGAAACTGAACTACCCATATGTAACAGCTGTCTACAACCCCCATTTAAATCTTCCTATCCGAGATAGTCCTTGTCACTGTCATCTTTGTGGGTCCCTGAGCTGAAGTCCCTACCAACGTTGCTCAGATTCTATTGGCAAAAGGCATTGTGGTGCAGTGAGCTAGCAGTAGCCTGGGAGATGGGGCTGGGGATTTAGCCCAGACTTGTCACCCCAAATGACACAGAGTAACTCACTTCACTCTTACCACTTTAGATCCCTATATAATGTCATGCGGGTCAAGTGACACAAAATCTAAAATGCTAAGATTTTGATGCCCCAGATCTGCTGTACTTCAATCATTTCAGACAAAACCTAGATTTGGTTCTCATCCAAACTGGTTCGCTGATGTTCTTTCTGAAAACATTTTGTTAAATGTCTAAAATGGTACTGGTGTTCTCTTCTGAGCTTGCAAATCAGCACT
>NW_003852598.1:1567780-1568675 GCF_000181295.1 Otolemur garnettii | reverse complement strand
AAGTCTTTGGAACTCAATGGAATTTGGTTCTTGAGAACTTTGGGTAGGGAAGCAGACACCAGTATCTCCAGACAACCTCATCCTTTGTACCATGTATGAAAAAATACTCAGTATATGATGTATAAAAAATGGGGAGCATATGTTTTAAAGAATATAAATTGTCAACTCTATCTAGGTTAATACAACAATTTAAGGTCCCCATATTTTTTATGGCTGAGTAGTATTCCATTATTCTTAATAAAGTATCACAAGAATGAAAAGGCAAGCATCCAACTTACTCAATACTAATATTAAGCCAGTAGATGATCTAATAAACACCCACACAAGAGAAAAACTCAATTCAGTCAAGATGAGGGGAGAGAGGAGGAGGGAGGGGAGAAGGGGGATTGGCATGCTCCCACTTAATGAGCACAATGTGGGGGTATATGGCACACTTCCTGGGGACAGAACACACCTACAACAGGGATTCTACCTAACAAATGCAAATATTGTAACCGAAATCTTTGTACACTCAAATTAACCTGAAATAAAATTTTATACACACACACACAGACATATATGGTCATTTTTTGGTACAAACTCCAGACTTCCTCTTTTTAGATTCATGCATTTGGGAAATTCTCTTAAGGTCTCTGCCATTCAGTGGAATGGAATCAAAATTTATCATTGGAATGTGATGAGGATTTAATAAGTTAATGCATATGAGCACCTTGTCCCATCCCTATGATGTAGCTATGACCCAAATATGTCCCTTGGAACTGGATGCAGTGGACAACTTCCACTAGAATTGGAGAGAAGCGACCAGGAAATGTGGAGACAGTATCTGGACATAGATCTGGGGACATACAACTCAAAATGGAACTTACCAATTCACTAAGACTTTTCCAGGTGACGT
>NW_003852598.1:1566395-1567618 GCF_000181295.1 Otolemur garnettii | reverse complement strand
CCTGGTTCAAAGCCATCTTACCTCAGAGTGTAAAAGAGGATCAGAGTCACCACAGGCCTGTGCTGGGTGCTTGGTCAGCACCCAAATTTAATTGACTGGGGCCAACCTGCCCCTCACTTTTCCTATTTCAAGTTCTGAATTCAGCTGATTGTCTTAGTAAAATCCTGTTTCCCTCTGATGATTACTGTAACTGGTGATGGACAAGCTATTCCTGCCATCTCAAGCCCCTTATTGCTATAAGGCCGGTGAAAAAGTCTAATGAAAGAGGAGTCTAATAACAGCCCTGGGAAATTCGATTTTGCCTTCTCCACAATAACTTGGTTATTTCACAAGTGCTCGTTTCACTGTCAGTTTGCGAGGCTCTTTTCAAGGCCTATTATGAGTACTTCCACCATATAAATAGGAAAGAAAGCGGGACAAGACCAATATATACTAAACAGGAGATAAAAAAACAGATTTGAGGACCCACTGTTCACCAGCATTCTGTAGACTTTCTGTGGTACCAGTTTAACCAAACTATGCTTAGACTAGTTTCCAAAAAAACTCCTGTTGAATATTATGTCTCCTTAATGTCTTTAGGCCTTCGTTCAAATCTTTTTTTTGCCTGGTCTATTTTTGTCCTATGCCTCTACCAATTTGTATTCTATACCTTCTCTTTAAGAACAAGCCTGCGTGTACTTCCCTCCCCTTTCATGGCTTCTGCGCCCCTTCTGATCCCTTTTGGACTTGTGACAGATCTTTCTCCACTCTGTTTAGCCCTTGTCTGTTCCATTGCATTGTTTTCTTTGAAGGGGGCTACAGGGACAACCTGTGCTTTATAGTCTGTAGAAAATAAGAAGAAAAGAAATCAGTGCTTGGGGGCTGCGTGAGGTGAAGCCCAGTGGTTGGTTTCTACAGTTTTTAAAGGAAACTGCAGCCAGGGAATAGCAGAAAGAGGAAGCGGTCTCCACTTAAGCCTCTCCTTTTCTTAATCCTCTTCCACAAAGAAGGGCAGATTTGGGACTGGGAGAGAGCAAGAGAAAGAAGGTGGTGGCGGGACCCGTACTCTGTCACTGTCAGAGTTGGCAGAACTGAATTGCTCCATCTGAAGCTGACTAGCTTTGGCTTGGTTTTTACAGGCACGATGCAGAGTTTGGGCCTCCTAGATGAGGGGAAGGTACAGGGCTGGTAAGCTGACTCCACAGTCTGCTTGGGAAACTAACAGCAATGTCCTCCCTGCCTTT
>NW_003852598.1:1565202-1566375 GCF_000181295.1 Otolemur garnettii | reverse complement strand
TGGGCCTCCTAGATGAGGGGAAGGTACAGGGCTGGTAAGCTGACTCCACAGTCTGCTTGGGAAACTAACAGCAATGTCCTCCCTGCCTTTACCAAGTACTCTCAGTACGTTGTATCTTCACTCTTCAGGGTTACCTAAGCCACCCAAGGGCAGGGACTATTGTGACTTTTCACACACAACCACACAATTACACATTTCTGCTTGGATGCCTGTGGTTTTCATTATACTGTAAGTACATAACTGCCTCCAAAAAATTATAGTCTGTAGAAAATAAGACTATAATTGACTGTCAACTGTACCCACCACCCTCTGACAAGCATGGAGGACAAAACCTTGAGCCACTTTCCATAAAGCAAGGCACACGTGAGAAACCAGTATGTAAAACAGAACTACCCTCAAAACTGCTTGGAAATCAATGATGTCTACTTCTACCCTCCAATTTTCAGGAAGGAAAAAATAAGACCCTGTGAGATGATCCCAGTTAAATCATTGTTGCCTAAACTTGCCAGAAGGAACTTTGTTGAGGGAAAAAAAAAAAAAAAAGATACAGATTCCCAGTTCCAACCTAGAGCCACTTGACTGCTTAGAGGAAAGAAGTTCAGTAATGTAAGAATTTAGCAAGTGTCCTAGGTGATTCTTATCACTAAGGTCTTAAGTCATCTGCCCCCAGCTCAGGGTTTGTGGCAGAGCCCAGGGAACTGAATGCTTCTTCTCAAGCTCCTTCCCTTATACCAGGGATCCTCAAACTTTTTAAATAGGGGGCCAGTTCACTGTTCCTCAGACCATTGGAGGGCTGGACTGTGGGCCCTGGGATGAGTCAGCTGCTAAGCAGGACAGGCAACAGCCCGGATAAATGTCCTAGGCAGGCTGCATGTGGCCTGCAGGCCGTAGTTTGAGGATGCCTGCCTTACACCATCCTGACTCACTACCCCAAGTACTTTGTCTCCTGTGCTGCGTGAACGTCATTACTGTTTGCACCCATCTTTCCCAGGGCCATGCCTGATCTTCCCAATGTCTGGGTAGCTTCTCCGGGGCTGTGGCCAAGGCTTTCCATTGCCCAGTGGACCAGACTGACCATTTCCTGGATCTTCAGTGAATCCCTGTGGGTTGATCCATCTTGCTTACATTTTCACTTTGGAATTAGATCATTTACCTTCCCTGTAGATTCTCTTT
>NW_003852598.1:1559955-1565174 GCF_000181295.1 Otolemur garnettii | reverse complement strand
AGCACCTTCATCTTCAACATGAGGTAGCTGTTACACATTTCCCAGACCTCTTGCCACATTTTTAATGATTCTAAGACTCCTACTATGGAAAACTGTCTCCTAGTATAAACATTCCTTTTTATTGATGTGTGATTCTGCTAGATATTAATGATAATCCTTTATGTTTACATAGTACTATAGTGTTTTTGATAACTTCACATGTATTGTCTCACTCCTCAAAAACCATGTGAAAGGGGAAGGGAGGAAGGTGGGTCAATAGAGGGAGGGTTAGTGGGGGAACCACACCTATGGAGCATATTGCAAGTTGGATCTATCAAGTGTAGAACACAAATGTCTTAACGCTGTAATTGGGTAAATGAGGTGAAGGCTATGTTGATTAGTAGAATGTAAGCACTCCAATTTGTACAAATAATCAACACATTGAACCCATAATAGCATAAATGTATTCAAGATCTATGTACAAATGACTTAATAAAAAAATGTGAAAAGGCAGAAATAATAATATCGATTATACGCCTTAATAAATCTAGGCATGGGGAAGGTATGTGACTTGTTCAAGGTGATCTAATAAGAGGTGGAGCTAAAATTCTAATGTAAGACTCTAATTCTTCCTGTGGTACTCAGTAATGTTTTGCTGAAAGTTTGTTATTTTCACTTACCCAATTATTTCCTTAGAGTAAAAGCAGAGTCTAACTTTTAAACTAAACCAGAACTATGGAATGGTTTTGGTCATTATTATTTTATGTAAATCCAAGTAATACCTTTTGGATTTTCACTGCCCCAAAGACAAGATGCCTTCTTTAGCCATGTTTGACCATGTGGAAACACCCCAAGCTGGCATCAGATTCACACTGCATACTCTGCTCATTTATTAGTTTTATCCAAAATGCCCATCATGGAGGCACATGGGACATAAGTGTTCCAAGGCAATTAAACCAAATGTCAGTGGCTCCTGTTCTGAACCAACCATTCCACCAACCAATTATAAACAACCTGATTAAATAGATGAGTCTATTTAAGATAACCTCGGAAATAAAACCTGGAGCCCTGGAATCCTGTGCTACTTCCCATCTTGATCCATGACCAATATGATCCCTAAATCATTCACTGCCATAACCTTCTAGCAGCCAATAAAAGAAAATACAAATACCCTTAAATAATTCATTCTTTCAAACAGCAATCTTTTATTAGGTGACTGCTCTATGCCAAGCATTGAAGATAATAGACAATTCTGGGTAAACGTATCCACCTAATTTCTATGTAACACTTAACCTTGGAATGAAATCCTCTGTTAGTCCCAATTCTGTCAGTTCTAAAAAGAGAGACTAGGATCCAATGAGTGTTCAGGTTCCTGCAGAGTCTCTTTTTCCACATCCTTGTTAGATCGTAGGGTATCACAAGAGTTTTCTATGGTATGTCAGAGAAATCTGAATATCAATCTTCAAAAGGCAATGAAATCAAGACAGCAATAAAAGAGTGAAATTTCGCCCACACGTATCATTATATGGAAAATTATTTACAAATGTTTAGCTAAGCGAACTTATACTAAGCTATTAATTGTAATAAATGAAAGTGTATTGACTGTAATCAGTCAATTTAGTTGTGAAAGGAAGTAAAAATTATCAGGCAAATTAAAATGACTATTAAAAAAAACACTGAGGACTTTAGTTCAAGAAAGAGAGTAGAATTCAAAACGGTTCTTTCTGGGCAATGCAGGGCCTTTTAGTAATTACCCATTGTATTATCAGCATAGTGATTGACTAAACCTTTTGCGTGTAATGGGTACTTTAGTCAAAGCCAAAGGCTAGTGTTTTATAGAGTGCCAGAGGCTTTTAATTTCCTTATAGCACATTAAAACCCAGTCTGTCTTTGCCACATTTTAACCTTGTTTGGCATAAATTGTTGCACTTTAAATTCATTGTCTTACATGGTCCACTGGAGAGATCATTAAGAATTGTCATCACAGTACTCTCATGACCAAAACTTTAATTCTTTCTCCCTTTATAGCATATAAAAATTTAGTTATAGATGACTACCTGTCTATAATTCTTTTAAGAATTATTCTGAACCATTTCACATTGAATATTCAGAAACTACAAAGTTTTAAGGAAACCTTGATAGAAATAAATATAATTATCTTACATGAACTTCATGTGCCCTTATTTGTGAATGCCAGATGACAGACACACTTCCAAAGCCAGTAAGGTCCATGATCTTGATCTATCAGTACATTGTTTTAATAGTTTGACATCTACGTAAACATCAAAACCTGTGCTGGGCTCTGAGTGGTATGAGCAACACTCAGATGTTGGCTCATCCAATACCCGTTCTCTAGTCACTGCCTCTTCCTCCCATAGGCGTCTTCCTTACCTGAATAATCCGCCGGCTATTTGTCTCCCTACCCCTTCCCTCCACATCCCTTCATAGCTGGGTTACCCAATCCCACTAATGGGAGGTACCAGTGAGGGACTCACGGGGAGTCTGAGAGAGAATTTCCTCTGCGATAGACAAATGGAAGGGAACACTTCTTCTTGTCAAATGCCGTTGGTCTGTAAAGGATGCCTGCAACTGCAACAGCCAGCTTGTCCCCATGAAGATCCAAGCCTGCGGACTAAGCCTATGAACTGAGGTTGGAAAAAGTCTAAGTCTTTGATGACCACACTAAAATGACCCTGGCTCTTCCCACTTTCAGGCCTCCAGTTGATTAACATTTGATAATTTGAAACCTAAAGCATCTGTTTGACAAAAATGAGGTTAGAGTGTTCACAGGTAACTCAGCCTTTACCTTGGAGAGACCCTACAAAGTAAACCTTATGAGACAGAAAGAGATAGGAAAGACAGATGGTGGTGAAGACTAGATTATAAAGATGAAGAACAGAGATGCCCTCACTGAGCCTTCCCATGAGGCCTGGTTGGGCTCCTTTGCAGCTGACAAGCCTCCTGGAAAGGGGTCCTATAGTCCTTTCTTCTTGGGGATGCTGACCCTGTGGCTTGATACTTTCTTAAATAGCAACTAAAGATGAACTGTGCTCTAGGCTAAGTTCAAAGGAAAAATAGCAAATTTCCTTCTTATGTTTTCTACTTCCTTTGTTAAAGAGTATCGTGCATTTGCTTCATTGAAATATGATCCACTTTAATTAAAGCCAGTGGCATTGAGTAAATTAGAACGTAATTGCATTTTCCATGAATTTCACACAGCTTGCATTTTACCAAGAGGAACCTAGCTGCAGTCAATGCTTGTGTGCTGATACCTGCAATCAAAGCCTTATTAAACTAAACAAATCATGCCTTCATGGAAGTTAAGGAAGCATAAATATAAGGCCAATTCATAAAGTTTCTAATTTCTGCTATTTGGAAAGACAGAGTTGGGAAAGAGCTGTTTAGAAAGGAAAACTTCCTTTCAAAGCTAATGCAAAGCCTACACATCTTCCATTTCAATAATGACTTGCAATAGAAGGCTTTGTTTTTCCTACATGACTATTTGTTCTCTATATTTATTTTAAATGAAGTGATATAAGAGAGTGGATGTTTTAGAAACATGTTTAGGTAACAGAAAATTCCTGAATTTGGAATTCAGTCATCAAAATAATACCAATTTTAAAGCAATATATTCTCAAAACAAGGAACACTGAAAAGAAACAAGCCAGCCAACCAACTTGTGTATAATGCACAACTGTTAAGAGAGAGGGACCGAGCCTGCCTTTGTTAAGACTTTGGGCTCTTAACCTGTCCTGTATCCCCTTATGGGGTGTGTAACAAACTTTCCATATGCCATCCTTTGTCTAAAATGAGGCTGAATAAATTAATAGTCACCTCATAGAGTTATTACTAGGATTAGACCATGTGTGTGTATAACACATATGTAAACAATAGAAATTTTGATCAGTACTTATTTTCAGGGTCAGAGGCAAGATCCCAGTCGAGCATTGATATAACACCAGAATTACAGGTTGGGTGTGAGCTGAGGTGTCATGTGAACATCTACCTTCAACACAGGTTTTAGGAGAATGAGGCAGACTGATTGGAGACTGCTACCAGCACAATCCACGTTCTAGGGATCCTCTCCAATCCCCCCATGGACCACTTAGTCTCACTGCTTTTCAGTGCCCCAGATGGCACTCTTACCTCTAGCCAACTGGCCTAGAAAAGCCAGCTGTGACTTCACAGGGGTGGGGGCATGAAGCTTTCCACAAATCAGCAGAAATCCACCCACATCAAAAGATCAGTGCCAGCTCAGCCAGAATTGTGCATTTCAGCAAGTCATTTTTGGAATCAGTTGCTGGGGACATGTTGTACACGTGCACACACACACACAGAGGAACCATCTATGCTGAATTAAAAAAGTAAAACAGCTAAATGAGAACTTGCGAAGATCCAGGGGAAACTCTAAGTGGGAAGGTCAGGGAGACCATCTGCATATATATAGCATTTATATAAAACATGTGCCCTCTAAGTCATGGAAGGCCTTCATCAGGGTAAGGAAATGTGTTGGTTTTTTTTATTTCCTCCTCTCTGCTTGCTAGCTCAAAGCAGGTCCTGCTGTCTGACTTAAGAGTCTAACATGAAGATGCTTCCTTGGCAACCTTTAGCTTCTATAGACTCTTGCAGATAAGAGATTAAACAGCCTGGTAGTATCTCAAAAGCTGGCACTTATAGAATAGAAATGCATCCTTGAGTTTGGGAAATACTGATAAGTTTACTGTTGATAAGTCTGAACCAAGATTTTAAATTTTCTCTCCCTCGATCCCCGGAACTGCCAGTTGAGTCTATGCATCTCTGGTCTTATGTTAATACATGGGTGAGTTAGCTCAAGTTATATTTGTGTATGTTCATACACACACATACACTTTATTTTATTTTCCCCTCTCTGAGATTGGGTTAGTCATTTATTAGAGCTTTCCACACTGGTATTTACATACCCTGTCCCTTACGAACCTTCAGATGCCCACAAGAAGACTGACTTGGTAGGCCTCACCCTCTCCTCACAGGAATGCAGCATCTTCCCCAAACCCATTCCTCTAGTAGTTGTTTCAGTCACTCAACTAGAAACCTCCAGGTCATCCTAAAACATCTCAACAAATTGTCTCCCAAATGTGCTGTCTTCCCTTTCTAGTGACCTAAATCTTATCCCAAGTTCTCATAACGTCTAGACTATTTCAGTAGCCTGTGGATTCTTCTAACTCTGCCAGTGCTAATATACACATACACACAGGTATACA
>NW_003852598.1:1559040-1559454 GCF_000181295.1 Otolemur garnettii | reverse complement strand
CACACATATACACACATACACACAGGTATACACGCATACACGCACACATATACACACATACACACAGGTATACAGGCATACACGCACACATATACACACAAACACACAGGTATACACGCATACACGCACACATATACACACACACAGGTATACACACATACACGCACACATATACACACATACACACAGGTATACACACATACACGTACACACACATACACACAGGTATACATGCATACACGTACACATATATACACATACACACATACACACACATACACACAGGTATACATGCATACACGCACACATATACACACAAACACACAGGTATACACACATACACGTACACACACATACACACAGGTATACACGCATACACGCACACATATACACACATACACACAGGTATACACG
>NW_003852598.1:1544612-1557188 GCF_000181295.1 Otolemur garnettii | reverse complement strand
AGCAAGGAAAGGCCTTGATGGAAAGAGAACCAGCACAGAAACTGTCAGCTCACAAAGCATTAAGCCTGAGTCAGGCCTCGGCTTCCCCTGCATTATCTAACAAATCGTGTGTATCACTGGCCCCCAGAGGCCCAGCTCTACCTCAAACGCCGATCTCATTACATTAGCTGCTTATTACCTTCCCTTTTGTAAGCTGTTCTGGAAGAAGCTAACCATTTCCCAAGGTGTAAATACAGCTTCTGATAATGCCAACCTTACGAGGTCAGTTTGTTCTCAGAAGCAGCAGGGGTCAACCACAAAGCTCAGATGCATTTCCTCGGCAAGGCTTCTCTTAGTGAGATGAAGATATGAACTGACACTTTTGATGGAAACGATGGAGCAAAACTCAGCCTGTATATGAGGAAGATGTTCAAGTGCCTTGACAAGCTTGAGTCTCAGCAGAGTACTGTGAGCCCTGCCCCCGAATATCAGCCACCTTTGGGAAGATAGGTTAGAAATGGGAAAGTGTGGCGGAGGGAACGGGCAGCTAGACCAAAGGAACATCTTTCGAGACTCCTGAACTTCTGTGTGAGTGCCCTGTTCCCTCAGAAAGTCCATTCCTCTAACTGAGGACTGTACTGAGAATATTTGCAGCTACTTTGCCTTTTCTGTTTCTACTCTGATATGGAAAGATTTTGGTATCAAACATGCAGTTGGACAGAGGGTGCGGCCAGGTGGTATGGCTGTTTGGTTGGAACACAGGTCCCGGGTCAAAAGCTTAAATAAAGAAAATCTACTATATCCAAATAAAATCTAACAAAACCTACTAGAATTTCATGGAAATCTATTGGAAAATCTACCATATCCAAATAAAATCTAACAAAACATACTGGAATTTCATGTTTCAAAAATTAATATTTCCTTTATACAGAGTATGTCCCGGGTTTTTTTTTAATGTATTTGGATAAAACTCTGAATTAATATCCTGAAATAACTATTATGTTCCTACTTAGGCCCTAACTAATTTTTATTACATAAAAGAAAGTATATATGAAATAGTTTTTAAGTAACACAAGTTACCAAATATTTTCCATCTTCTCTGAGGACTGTGAAGGAAAGCAGAGATTTACCTGGGGTTCAGAGGAATAATTTAGGTTATTTAAAGGACAGTGTTTTCTCTGTTTGGGTCACCTTTTAGTGCCATCAGAAGGGGGCACTCAAAAACACCTCATGATGCAAATAATAAAATGGTGGTAAACACTTGAAGAGTTTGCCCTGAAAAACAGAATTCTTTCAAGTAACTTGGATAAATAGATGGCCTTTTAGGCAAAGGAATTGTCTATAAATATATATACATATATATTTTTATCCTATTCCATTGTTCTAGAACAGCAGTTCTCAACCTCTGGGTCATGACCCACAGGAACTGTATTAAAGGGCCACGGCATTAGGAAAGTTGAGAACCACTGTTCTAGAATGTTACACAATATCCAAAATTGTCAGTATCTCCTGGACATTTTTTGTCACATTTTCTTCTACTTCACTAGATAGTACTTAACATGCCTATGATACATGGGGCTTTCAATATCTGAAAAATACCATCCTTGTCCATGAGAAATCAGTAATTGAATGCAGGGGTCCATACACATTTTCTGTAGAGGGCCAGATAGTAAATATGTTTGGCTGACATGCCAGATGGTTTCTGTCACAGCTACTCAACTCTGCCATTGTAGAGCAAAAGCAGCCATAGACAATAAGCAAACAAAAAAGTGTGGCTGTGTTCCAGTAAAACTTTATTTACCAAAACAGGTGGTCAGCCAGATTTGGTGCATTAGCTATAGTTTGTTAACTCCTGATCCAGAAGAGTGACTCTCAATCTCTATCTGCAATTTATAGAAAAGAGTATTCAAATTCATATGCACGCCAAGAACTGTTTGCTGAATGAAAATAACTCTTGTACCTTGTACTGTTCTGTTTCCAATGTATGTCAACACTGTTGTGATTAACACATTTTGGGTTATCAGTCATTAGAAATTAAATGTGCAGTTATTTCCATGTGAGGAGCCACTGAATTTTTCACAGCCTAAAATCGTATTTATATCCCCTAAGGCTGAAAGGTTCATTTCCAGATTTTCACATGCAAGTCATACACTTCCTGCATTTCTCTGACTTTTATCATCTTTCCTTTTTGGATAAACTGTGGTTTATCCCTTGCCCCAGCAATCTGCCTGAGGAGGTTCCAGACATCTGTAGTAAACCCAGCCAGACACTGGGGGCTGACTGCTGCATGGGTTGAACTGATAGACGGCATTGGGGAGTCATTTCACCAGGCAGCTTTTACAAAACTCATATGTAAGACACTGCTCCAGTCCGGGCACAGCTGGTTCCTGATTAGCTCCCTAATGGGGGAAGCACTGAGGCAGAAAATCCCAAACAATAGGTGATCCAAATATAATTTATGTTTGGCTCAGCAAATGACCTTATTTTGTATCAGTTTTACCTTCATAATTATGTTTTCCTTAGACTAATACAATTTGTTGGCACACACCATCTGACAATAGAACTCAGAGAGCAGAAACATAGGTAGGTGGCAGAGGGAAGCTGGGGAGGATTAAAAACTTGCTGTGGATACTTGAACACATGCGACAATTTCTGATATGGAGACTTCAGTCTACATCATTCAAAGGGTCACACAATTAAGGAGAAATTTCCTTTAAAGTTGATCCAGTCTGAATGAGATAATGATGGGTTATATAGTTTATTAGGGATTACTCAGTTAGAAGACATAAAATGATGATGATGACGATGATAATGAAAATCTGCAAAGCCTTTTTCCAACCACTGTAGCCAAATTATACCCCTGTCACATTCTATCACAGGAATCAGCAAACTTCAGTGAAGGGTCAAACAGCAAATAAGATCTATGTGGTAACTATTCAATGCTGCCACTGAATCAGGTATGTTTATGTTCTAATAAAACTTTACTATGAACAGCAACATTTAAATTTAATATAATTCCATGTATTTCATTAAAAAATTAAAAAACCAATCTTGGCTCAAGGGCAGTTCAAAAACAGGAGGCCACCCAGATGTGGCCCCATGAGCCATAAGTCTGCTGAACCCTGCTCTATCATATCATCCTTTCTTACTTTAAATTCTTATCATCATTTCAAATTATATTGTATATGCCTTTTAAAATTTATATTGTATCTACCCTCACACAAATAAGAACAAGACCATATGTATCTCTTTCAACTAGGTATCCTCAGCGCCCAGAACAGTACCTGGGATGTAACCAAATAATGGTTAAATATTATTGGTAGTAAAATAGTGATAAATATATACCACTTTACAACTTTCAGAACACCTCTATGTAAAAATATCTCCTTTTACTTCAATAGCAACCCTTTGATAGATACAGAGAAAAAATTATTTTCCCCATTTTATGGATAAGTAAATGTGCAGAGATGAAGCAACTGGCCTGAGAGTGGCCAGCTGGCTGTGCACATAGCTTGCCTGGAATTAGGAGTCTGTAGCTGCATTCAGGCCTCCATCCATTGGAGGATGCTGGTTCCCTGTGTTGCCATCACCAAACAGGCCACATGTTGCCCACAGGACCACATTGCCTAGATATTTTAAGTGTGAGATGACAAATATTAAATAGAGTTTAGAAAATCTTTTTATCACCCTCTAAGAAATTGCAACTAAAGTCCCTTTTCAGTGAACACAGGGGTCCAGGAAGATTCTGAAATGGTACAGCCAATGTCCATCATGTTCCTATTAAATCTCTAAACCACTATCATGGTGCCCTTCCTCATGGGGGAAGACGGGGAAATTGGGGCAGATGTAAGGCCAGAAGATGGCAGGTCCCAGTGCTGATGCTCAAAACAGCTTAGAGTCCACATGGTCTACATCAGTGCTTTCTCCCTTGATTCTACCCTAAGAAAGAGAAGCTACACTCTACAGGAAATATTGCAAAATCTTGACAACCCCATGAAGTACTCTCTGCTACTCTTATTTGATTAATTCATTCTCACAGCATTTATTAAGTGTCATCAGAAGAATGAGCCCTGAGCCTTGGATACTGGGGAACAGGGGGATTTATAGGATAGAACATAGACTTTGAGGTCATGCAGACCAGAGTTCAAATCACCAATCTGCTATGACCAACTAGTTAAACATGAATAAATTACTTATATTTTAATCTCTAAAATAAGAGGACAATGCCCAAGCTTTGCAATTATTAAAAGATTATAGTGTGATGACATATGGCTCATCCCAGTTTCTGGATTCACCTAGTAAATTTCCAGTTGATGATCTTTCTTTCTGGACCTCAAGGTGTGTGCTCTATAGTGGAGAACAAAACAAAACATCTCTCGGTGACTAGGCAATTTGAAGTGGCTGGTAGTTTTGTCCATATCCAATATGGTACCTTTGTTAGAATTAATAAAAAGTACCCTTGTGTGGACAAAGTGCTGATAACTATAAAAATCTACAATGATGACAATGTAACTTAGCACCCCTAGAGTAGTGCTCCTAACCATAAAAATCAGTCCTTATCAAAAGGCATATGACACTAAATCAGAGAAGGGAAAGGTTAATATAGACTAGACTAGTCAATGAAAGGCACACAAGACAATCCTGGCTTGAGTTAGATTTTAAGACGATGAGAACAAGAGCTGTGGTGAGGGAAGTGAAGAAAGCATTTAGCTGGTATCCTGGGCCCGGAGCCAGGACAGCCCTGAGGAGTTGGCCAGACTTTGAATACCAAGCCCGTTCTTGGACGAGCTCCTCTTGGATACTCCTACCTTAGGTTATTTGGTTCAAGAGCCATATGCAGACCAACTTGACGTCTAGATTCCATCTAGACATCTGAATTCTGCCAAAAGGAATGTTTAAGAGAGGCAGGAAATATTATGCAGCACTTGGCTATGCCTTGGAAGTCAGAATACCAAACATTTTGGAAGTATATCTCTATTACCATGCAGTGATCTCTTGGAGACCAGATAGTCTGAATGACAGAGAGGACCCACAAACCTTCTTTCAATATCCCAGAACACATGAAATGCCCTTTTTCACAGAATAATATTAAACCTGAGCTCGCTTGGACTTTACCATCACTGAAACCAGCGTGTTTATTTGACTAACCCGGGTCTTAGTAGGCTGAAGGCAACTTTTCAAAGGGAAGGATGCCATGGAGTATGTCATCATGGGGACTCCTACTTTTGATGGGGTCACATGTTAACCCTAACTCCAAGAACTTTACTACGTAAAGAACTTTACTACTTGGTTTTTCTTGGTTAAAAATCTGCATACTTGGGAGTAAGGCCTTGGTGTTGACCTCTACTTAACTTTGTAAAGAAAACAACAAAGAAACAAAAATAAAACTGGTTTCAAGAAAACAGTGAGATATAGTAGAAAAGCACAGGCTTTGAAGAGGTGGCATCCCAGTTTGAGCTGCCCTTCAGCAATAAGCCATCTGGATGACCTTGGGAAAGCTTCATGAACTCTTTAAAGTGAGTTTTCTCATCAGTAATATGAGAGAAAATCTGCTTCCGCAGACTACTTTATCTAGGATCTGCAAATCGTAGCCTGAGGAAGACAGATAGATTTCATCACACTAGCAAAATCTGATGGAATAACAATAGCTGCCTGGGACGCAGGTTGACAGGGATCTTGTATCTAGGTAAAGCTCACAAAGAAAGTCGACTGGACGCAGGAGGGGCCTCTGCCAGGCCTGAGGGACAGGACAGCTGTCTAACACTGTTACCACTGAGAAGGATTTCCCTGAGTCAGCGCTAAAGGGAGAGGGGAAGGAGAAGAGGTGACTGCACTGGGTATTCTGGTCAATGTGGATTCTGAAACACATTCAAACATTAGCTTGTACCCACATATTTGCTGCATAAGGAAGAAAGCTGGTTCCCGTGATAGCCTCCCTAGCTAGGTCAGGGAACACTACCTTCCTCTAGATCCAGAAGCCATTGATGCTGCCTCACTCTGGGCTCCTTATAGGTGATGTCCCACCAATAGATATTTCCTTCCTTCAGCATTTCACTCTACTTGATCCTAATTAAAATGAAAAATCTCTGGGAGGAGTGGCACATTCAACCAATAAGCACGAAGGTCATCAAATGTCCATTTTCTCCTCTCTAGCAGGATTTGCTCACATACAGGCAAGGCACTGGGCAGCTGGTGAGAGGGCACTGTCGGAGTGATATGTGGTCAGGAAGGGTAAACAGCATTTACTCATAATTCTATAGAAGGTGAGTTCCATAGGCTGGTGCTAAGTCTTCTTAGCATAGTTACCACACTAGCACATGTTCAAACTAGGGAACAGGAAGTAATTTTTCCCTACTGGGAGTCTCACAGGACAAGTTTTGTGTCCCCCATTTCAGTACTGAGACTCCTACTGGAAAGCCCCTGACTACCTGGCACTGAATCTCCTAGAGATTCTCAGCATCATTAGGACTCCGGAGTTGCAAGCACTTGCCAATTAAAGGCAACTCTCACACTGTCCTAAGAATTGTTAATCTGTGAAAATAGGGATGTAGAGTGGAGGCTATTGGAAAGCATGGGGCCCAGACGTGTGCATTCCAGAGGGCCACCCTTTACTGCAGAAGAGGGAGTGAAGGACCAAGAAAGAGGTACTAAGTGTGGAACATGCCCTATGCTGGGATTGTGTGTGCTATTTCACAATCTGTCTACATGGTAGGGATAAACTAACCTCCTTCTCAAAAAACAAACAAACCCCCAAAACCCCACAAAATTCAGAAAGGCTGCCTAACTCATTCCAGGCCACAGAGCGAATCAGTGAGAATACATGTGGCCTAATGTCCAAGACCCTCCTCTCTTCCCTGCACTGGGGGGCATGCAGATTGCATGGTAATAACACGGAAACAATCCCACCACAGAGAAACAGCAGTAAATGGATTTGTGAATTAAAATTCTGGGTTTCTAGATGAATTTTAAGTTCAACCTTTAATTGTGGTAAGTAAAGTTTCATATTTCACACTGAAAAATCCTCTGCTCAGATAATTTTTAACTTCTGATGCCAGAAAAGGAAAACATTGGCATAACTCATTCACAAGAGTGTTTCTCGTTAGATTTTCTCATACTTTAATTGGGACTTCACCATGCAGAATTACAGAGAGGCATGAAGTGGCCTATCATGTGTAGGCCAGGAGAGCTGATGGCTCCACTCTCTACACATATGTCTGACTCAACATGATCAATTATCTGGTCCATATTTTCACTGGAAAGAATTCCACAGAGAATAGCAACGAGCCAACGGAACTTATTTCATTTAGGGGCAACGTCTGGCCCTGATGATCCCATTACAATTGCCTTCCTTTCATTTTTTCTGAAGTATTAAATTCTCAAGAACAGCAGCAAAGCTGTAAAACTGTTGACAATCAGCAAATCTCCAAGCAAGTTTACCATCATCCATTCTGATTCATTACAATCATTGAAATTTTAGGTCACACAAGAACCATCTGTGAAGCAGCTTCCCCAGATGATTAAAACACTCCTGTACAACGTACATTTATAAATTGAAAATTAATGAGGAAACATGTTTAAAAATTGACTATAGCTACCCAAGGGTTTAAAAACACTTTAAAATGCATAAAGAAATCACTTGGCTCTGCAGTCCTCCTTGGTGACAAATACATTGCATTACTTCTCAGAATTACTCCTGCTGAATTAACTTTTCAATGTGTCTCTTATTACGGTTGCACACCAACATCATATCTCAAAAAATATTAATACAAATCATATCCCCCCACTTCTGGCCTCTGGGCTAATTCATTTTGCATCTTTCCAACTCAACGTAAATGACCCAGAACAAAGCAAAGATATTTCTCATGAATGACTAGTGAAACAACAAATAAAATTGTATTCTGCCAGTGGGAATGGTTTATTGTCGGGTGAAAGTTTTTCTAGCACTCCTGGCTGCAGACACCTAATAGAGATGGGCCGTGTCATTTTCTGGACAACAGAGGCTACTCCACAGGCTGTCCTTTTTCACTCCCTAGACTTGATCTCTCTCTTCTCCCATCCCTCTTTGCCTGTGTCAGGCATTCCATCCACCAGCCATTGGTATAGAGGTCTTTACTGGGGAGGCAGAGGGGAAGGAGAAGAAATAATTCTCACCCTGCAAAAGCTTCATCGAGGAATAAGGGCACCAGAAGCAGGATTTGAGTGGGGAACCAACTTTTGACAAGAATCAAATATATGCCAGAACAGAGTCAAGTGCTTTGCAAATGTTATTGTATCCAGTCCTCCCAACACGCTGTGAGATAGGTAATCTCGTATCAGTGTGAGAAAGATAAGGTTTGAAAAGTTCATCTAAGATGCCTGGAGCCACAGTCAACGCTACGACCATGGGTGGATCTCACTCAAGTGTGTGCATTCACCATGAAAATAATACCACATATAAATGATAGTAGTGGACACACATAAGCACAGGACTGCTGGAGGGGACAGGTCAGAGAGGGATGCAAAGTTGCGGGGAGTCAGAGCAGATGCACATGGCAGGCACCTCCCAGTTAGATTATTGTAGACTAAATTATGCACCCCTCAATTCACATGTTGAAGCTCTAACCCCTATATTAAAGACAGGGTGCATGAAAAAGTACTAAAGGCAGAATAAGGTCATATGAGTAGAGTCTTAATCAGATAAGACTTGTGTTCTTATAAGAGGAAGAGACATCAGAACTCTCTCTCTCTGTAAGACTGCACAGAGAAGAAAGGCCACATGAGGACATAGCAAGAAAACGGCTGTTTGGAAGCCAGGAAGAAAGTCCTCACCAGAAACCAAATTTTCTGACACTCTGATCTTGGTCTTTCCAGCCTCCAGACCTGGGAGAAAATAAATATCTGCCGTTCAAGTGACTCAGTCTGTGGTGTTTTGTTATTGCAGCCCTAGTAGACAGACTAACCACAGAGACAGTGGGAATCAGGAGTGAGAAACTTAGTCACTGGGACTGCAGGCCAATGTCAGGTGGGTGGCATTCCACAAACTGCCTCTGGGGCAGCCCCCTACCACCCTCCCTGGGCGCCTGCACACTGTCTCTGGGCAGCCCCCCACCTCCCTCCCTGGGGTCCTGCACACTGTCTCTGGGCAGCCCTCCACCTCCCTCACTGGGCACCTGCACACTGTCTCTGGGGCAGCCCCCCACCTCCCTCCCTGGGCTCCTGCACACTTTCTCTGGGCAGCCCCCCACCTCCCTCCCTAAGTGCCTGCACACTTTCTCTGGGCAGCCCCCCATCTCTCTCACTGGGCACCTGCACACTCTCTGGGCAGCCACCCACCTCCCTCCCTGGGGTCCTGCACACGGCCTGTGGGGCAGCCCCCCACCTCCCTCTCTGGGCGCCTGCATACTGGCTATGTTTTGTAGCACACATGACTATCTGCTCTAGGCCTGCCTCCCTCTGCCCTGGCCAGTGACGTGTCTGTGGAAGGGCCTGTGCCTCATGTACCCTTTTATCCCAAATACTGTCCCTAACACACAATAATTGCTCTTTTTATTTCTTTAGTGGACTGAGGGTAAGTTATCTGAGAAAATGAAACAGGCTAGTGTCTGGGAAGAGTCAAAGTGAGAACAATATAAGTTCCAGAGATCTGCCAGGGCAGAGCACTGGCCAGACTGCCCGGGAAAGTGGCAGAAGATAACCAAATAGCCTAAGAATATGGGGAAGGGGGAGGGAGAAAGGAGAGGGGAATGGGTGGAGGGAGGGTGTTTGGAGGGATCACTTCTGAGGTTTTTCTTATAGGGGTACAGGTGAATCTAAGAGTAGAACGTGAACGTTTTAAAGCAATAACTGAGAAAATGACATGAAGGCTGTGTTGAGCAGTTTGATGGAAGTATTTCAGATTGCATGTGAAAACCCCACACTGTACCCCAGAAGTGCATTAATGTACATAGTTACCATTCATTAAAAAAAAAAAAAGAAAGTGGCAGAAGCAGATGAGCGTGGCATCAGCTGTCTGGAGCAGGTGAGCATGGCATCGGCACACAGCACAGGGCTGCAGTGGGAGGCCTCTCAGACCCATGGTCTTTTTTTTGGAGGCTCCCACCAACATGAGCTAAGAGGCACTTGGAAGGTGAACTAGACTGTGGCTCTGGGAAGAGGAGGATGTGAGACAGACTGTGAAGGAAATAGTACCTGCAATGCTGAGTGGGTATCTTCATTGATTCAACAAGTGCTCATTGGTCACTAACATCATATCAGGCACCATCAGTGATGCCGTAATTTCAGAAGGATCAAAACCACATGGCCAGTGCCTGTGGTCAGTGAGATGACTAGGGGAGACAGAAATCACTCAAATAGCCACAAAAGTATTAATAATTTTATTATTAACAACTATGAGCAGTAACGTGCAGAAACAGTGCATAGTTTTGTAAGAATCTACAATAGTGGACTTCCCTAATCTATAAAGTTCAGCCATCTGTAGAATCCTAGGGTTAGACCTTTTCCCTCTCATGCACAGGGTGAAAAGGAAAGGAACACACACCTCCCTTCACCATCTTGAAACTCAAGAACAAAGAAGATTCTACTGTCTAGTGTATCCTTAATTCAATCAACTGTCTCTTAACTACACCGCTGGTCACAGGAGGAATGAGATGAGGCACTAATGCCTTGCCATAACCACCCCTGTTGCAGAAAACAGATGGACCCCATGCATCCTGCTGATAGCGCGTTTCTGTACGTGAAGGATGGTACCCGCATTACTGCCGAATTCCTTTGTGCCTCAGTGCTGCCTGCTTTTACTGTTAGAGAGAGAATTGGGATTAGGCTTCAGGCACATAGACTTGGTTAAACAAATGTATTCATTTCAGGCTTCTGAATGAAACTTTCGGAAGAAGATAATAAAAAAAGAAAGAATCAGTTCAAGGGAAAACTGCCATCGGTGTGATACTTATTTTTAATTTTATGAGTCAGTGAGAGACGGTTTAGAAGATTAAAATCATAATGTACAGTGTCAACTGTTTCTGAGCTCTCACTTTGGCTCCTACAGAACTTCTTTTGACAGTGTGGGTCTGTCATTTGGCAATCACAAATCATGTTAGAAAGTTTACTATGAGTGTATTCTAACAGCGAAATGCATCCAAAGGAACATTTCAAAACCTTTTCATTGTGGTCACTAATGTGCTAAAGGGAGTGGGATTTTAGGGCTATTTAAATCTTCTGAAATGTCTGCTAGATGTTTTTAAAAAAGAAAAAATATATACAAAACGATAAAACATTTCACTTGGTTACTTTATTTCCCATCAGATGCTACTCTCCTTACTAATCAGACTTATTACAGAATGAAGTCCCATAAGCACATCAGGAGAGCAAGTTTAATGAGGCTTGTGAAAAACAAGTGTGTATGTGTTTACAGAAGGCACCACCTATTTATTAGGTTTGTTCCATGATAACTTAGGAGAGTTCTACTGGCAAGTGGAAGCTACAGAGAATGATTTTTGTTTGACATAATGAAGAAATTTTTCAAGTGAAATTTGTCCAAAGACAGAGATAGAAGAAGTATACTCAAAAGCTTGTAGGTTTCCACCAACGATGGTGGGCTTCCTGGACTTTAAGGAACTAAACACCATATAAGAGATTCAAACCTGAGATGGTGAGTTGACCGAAATGGCCTAAACTGTCATTGCAAAAACCAAGTACCTGTAACACCTTGGGCTGGGCACTGTTCCAGGTGCTCCAAAGACCCTTCTTACCTATTAGGGATAGAAGACACACATGCCACCAAGTAAAAGAGAAAAAAATGAAGTTTAACAGAGTCTCCCATGAGATTGAGTAGAAGGCGTTCAGGATGCGTAAGGAAAAGTAGACAGAGAGAACTAGAAATGCGACAAGTAGCTCTATGAAGACACCAGCTTGACCTTCTCAGGGAGAGATAGGAACGACAAAGCAGATTACCAAGGCTCTAGAGACTACTGGTGAGGAATTCAGACATTGGAAAGCTAACAGGTAAATAAATGCTTGAACCAGGAATGAAAGCAGTACTTGAAGAAAAGTCTGCTAATTAGAATTCAAGGTGTGTTAACTATAGTGTCTGAAAACTTCAGTGGACATCAGTAAGATCTGTTTAAAATGCAGACCCAATGGCCACAAGCAAAGATACCAATTCCATAGGTCTGGGGCTGGGGCCAGAAATCTCAATTTTTATCTTATCTCTTGGGTCTCCCAGTACTCACATCTCCATCGTAACCCCTGCCATGATTTTGTAGCAGGTGGTCCCCCAATCACAGTTTAAGAAACAGGTTTTTTGAAGAAGAACATGAAAGCAGAATGCCAGAATGGCAACCGTTACTGAAATGGAAGCATCAAGAATATGAAGGTTGGGGGTGGCGTCTGTGGCTCAGGGAATAGGGTGCTGGTCCCATATACCAAGGTTAGTGGGTTCGAACCTGGCCCCAGCCAAAACTGCAACAACAACAAAAAAATAAAAAATAAATAAAAAGAATATGAAGTTTGGATGATACTGCTGAAATTAAAAAAAAAAAAAAAGAGATCCGAGATGTGAGTGGGCTTGGGTGGCCCCCCGCTGTTTATCAGAAGTTCAGGCTGTGGTGTCTGGGACTGCAAGTA
>NW_003852598.1:1528319-1544592 GCF_000181295.1 Otolemur garnettii | reverse complement strand
TGAGACAGAGTCTTACTTTGTTGCCCTCGGTAGAGTACCATAGTGTCACAGCTCACAGCAACCCCAAACTCTTGGGCTTGAGCAATCATCTTACTTCAGCCTCCTGAGCAGCCACAATGCCCAGCTAATTTTTCCCATTTTTAGTCTCACACTTCCTCAAGCTGGTCTAGAACTGCTCAGCTTAAGCAATGCATCTGTTTCAGCCTCCCAGAGTGCTAGGAATTCAGGTGTGAGCCACTGTGCTCATCCTGAAATTTGTGTTTCTGGACCATCGTAAGCTTTGAAAGAATTCCTTTAAGAACACCCTATAACAGCAGTTCTCAATCTGTGGGTCACAACCCCTTTGTAACAATGAAAATACATCCTGCATATCAGATATATCATTACGATTCATAATAGTGGCAAAATTACAGTTATGAAGTAACAATGAAACTAATTTTATGGTTGGGAGGTCACCACAACATGAGGAACTGTATTAAAGGGTCGCAGCATTAGGAGGCATTAGGAAGGTTGAGAACCTCTGCTCTATAACATTTGCCATATATTCTGGTCTTTAATGTCTGCATTTTAAATTAGTATTTATAAAATATACATGCCTTAATTCAATGAAAATTTAAGCTTAAAAATACATTATCTGACCTTTAATGGCTGTCCTTTAAAATCATCTAAATTAATTTTGTCTCCTCCAAGGGAATCTCTGGATGGGATAAAAGGTATCATGATAATAGAAGATAGAGAAGATGAAATCTCCTCAATGACAGACCTTGGCAACCGTGAGGAGTGGCTGCTATTGTTTCCTAGACTATTGATTAAGCAATTTGTAACCATGGCAATGATCTTGTCTTTCTGGAAAGGTTAGTGGGGTGGGATGGGCAGTCCTCCATGATGAGAAAGGAAACGCTGAACTGAAGCAGTATTCTTAAGAGTTCTTTTTTCATGTCACTGAACAAGAACTGTCAATGCACCTTGCCAGTTTCTGATCCTAAATCTTTCATCTCTCTAAAGAAAATCTACCCAGAATCCTAAACCACACACTCAAGTCAACATAGGAAAGCATCAGGACACAGGGACGGAGGGGCCTTGGGTGATAGGTTCACACTTGGTTTTCTTCTCCTGAATTTAGATCACGGTCTTCACTTGCTATTCACCGCAAAGGGAGCCATCTCTTTCCGTGCTGCTGCTGAGCAATGCAAATTCATTCCTCTGACAAATATTTGCTGTGCAACTATTTACTTGCACTTGTGCTGAGCTGTGATTGCTGAAACTGCCTGGGTCTAAGAGCCCATTGCCCTTCTGTCTCCAGTGACCAGAAGCTTAAAGGAGAAAGAGCTAGAGGGACTCCACTAACGGGCAATTCAGACAATGAGAGAGTATGTCCAATTAGACAATGAGAGAGTACGTCCAATTGTAGAGTAAACCTGTTTAATTGCAGAATTAATGCCTGTCAATAATAAGCATTTCTGGCAATGGCTAGAGACAGAAAAATGAGACACGTTTCCTGAGCAAAAGAACTTTTTGGCTAATACAAAGAGCAAATCAAGGTAACAAATATTTGGGATATTTCTAACAGTACATCAAACATAAAAACTTAACTCAGTACATTAACATAACAAAAACTTAACTCAAAGTAACAATTTAGAGGTCTTGTTTCACAGAGGTTTTGCATAAGTTGATTAGGCTATGTTCCTATCTTATCCAGTCTTTCTTTCTGAAAGCAGCTGCCTGGGTCTGTCCCATAGGTCTAATTCTTTATGCTGCCCATCAGGCATGTCTTGAATCTCAGACTTCAATCTACTTTGTCATCCATTTTTCTAATGTTTTCTAATATCCTTATCTCCTGATGTCCCCTTACTCCATCACCTCCTAATTGAGAAGGGGGTCAGGAAGCTCATGTTGCCCTTGTGGAATCTCCCTCCCATGTGCCTTCTATAACAGCCCCTGCAATCTGGCTTGGTCCCCAGGACAGTGTCTTAGCTCTAGCCCAGGTAGTCAATTTCATCCTGGTCTACCCCAGATGTAGCCCAAACCCTGACACCTAACACAGGAATCCTTCAATTATTTTTGCAATTTTCCTCTGCCTCACACATCTTAGCATTTTTGACTGATAGGGTAGGGCACAAACTATTATACCAGTTCATTTTCCAAAATTGAATCTGGTCCTGCAGACCTTGGAAAAATAATTATTTCTTTTCATAATAGCCTGTGACTAAATCTGATGTGTGGGTGGACAATGGCCCTTAAACCTTCAAAGAAAGCTAGAAAACAAGTCTAATAGTAATGAGTCCTATTGATAAATTGTAGCTGTAAGCTGCAGAGTGCTTATTCACTGACCAAGAGGCCTGCAATTTATTTTACTTCATTAGATGCTAAAATCTTCAAAAAAAAAAAATGGCTAGAATTCCAAAAGCTTTGAATCTAATTATTATAAGTATATTTAATCAAACCTTTGAAGCTACTTGAAGTCTAACACTGAAGTTTAGATGAGATTATACCTCTCTGCCACTCACATGTTAACATAAATCCAGATCTCTGAAAAGACATGACATAGACCAAATATTTAAAACAAAGCAACACAGTACTTTCGATTTTAAAATTTTCTCTAGAGAGAATTCATCCCCCCACCATTACTGACATTCTATTCATCTTCTCCTGAGAATTCAATGTAAAAGAAACTGAGTAAGAACATCCTAAGAACAGAGCTGCAAATAAGAGAATCTCAGCTTTGGAAAAGACTTTACAGGGTCAATTTATCATCTGATGTTTGGATTATCTTTACTCATGACAGGGAATCATCCAACCTACATACGAATATTTCCAGCCTCACGGTCCTGTCAATTCTGTCTTTGCATATCCCTGGCAATACGAAAGCCTATTCTTAAGTAAACTAATTTTATGAAATTCTGAGCTCATACTCACATACTAATGCACATCGCATGGGATAAGTTTCGAGAATTGAACTCAAAGCTTAATTCATTTCCAGAGGGCCCTATGTATTTCACAAGTGCTATTCTGCTGTGGATCTAGGAACAAATTCACAATCGCTAACTTTCTAATTCTTACTAAAGACACTCAAAGGCAATGCTTTCCAGACTCGTTCAGTTTAAGGCACCCCATGATCACTGCACAATATTCCTTTGATGGTGATGGTGGTAGCAGGAAGCTCACTGCCTCTCCTTTAGTTACCTAGCTAACTAAATTCCTCTCTCTTTGGCTATGCTGGTTTACAAAAGCACTCACTGAGTATATGCAAACACACACAGAATGTGGGATGTACAAGCAAAAGGTACACACACCCACAAAGAAAACTTCATTCTCCACTATGGTCCCATCTCCATCCCCACACTTCAATCTCTAAGTTATAATTTGACCTCTCTTTCTTGTTTTTTTTTTTTTTTTTTTTTTTTGAGATAGTCTCATTTTGTCACCCTCGGTAGAGTGCTATGGCATCACAGCTCACAGCAACCTCAAACTCTTGGGCTTAAATAATTCTCTTGCCTCAGCCTCTCAAGTAGCAGTTGGGATTACAGGCACCTGCCACAACACCCAGCTATTTTTTTTCTTCTAGTTGTCAATGTTGTTTGGCAGGCCCGGCTGTGCTGTGCCTGTGCTGTGCCAGGCTGGCACCCCAGGGGCTGAGCTACAGGCACCAAGCCTGACAAACCTTTCTTGAGGACACCCAGAAAGAATGTTTCAAATCCCAGTAGGTCAACAATGTTTTATAGTGAGCCAACATTGCAACCTCGGAAATTACCCGAGGGCATCATTCTCGGCTAAGGCACAGAGGAATGAGAGTCCTCTGGTCTGGAGGGCCCCAGACATCCACACTTCTCACTTAACACAAAAGAACTTCTTTGTTCATTTGGTAAAGGTTGTAATTGCTGATTGACAAGATACAGACACTGGAAAAAATGTCCCTAAGATCTTACCTAAAGCAGGTCTAATGGAGAGAGAGGAGACTGGGATACCACATTCATAAAAAACCCAGTTTTTCATAAAAAACCCAGTGGGTGGAGGCTAAATAGTACTTACACTATGAAATGAAGTAAAAAACTGAGGGTCAAGGCCCGCTGCTAGATGAATTGCCCAACTTTTCTTTTCTTTTCTTTTTTTTTTTTTTTGCATTTTATTATTTCTTCTATTTCTCCATGGTTAAAAGAATAAAATCATGAAAATAGAAAGTGTCTATCTTGGTAGTAGCAAGGAAGAGAGGGCTTGTGAGGCTCATTTTGGCATGCAGGCCAAAGAACCCCAAGAAATGGACAGAGAATTGCTGGGGTGAGGTGAGAGAGAGCGTTAAAGAGGAGACCTCCGAGGCCCTTACAGACTTTGGCTTACATCTTTTCTTCCTAGGCATCTTTTTCCTTGCCTGTCAGAGAAGGCCTCCATGAAAGTGAGAAACAGATTTTCTTTAGAGTCTAGCTCTACCCCTTTCCAAGTACCTTCCTACTTTTGCTCCCACAATTCTAGAAAAGAACGTTTAAAACTGGACTACACTGTGAGGTCCTGAAATGATAGGATTCTTCCACTATGAAAAGCAAATTTGGAAAAATCAGCAAAGGCAAGGAAAATGCTTTTTCTACAATGGCGTATGACAAAGACTTTTGAGTGGCCACTAGAGGAAATACAGGTTCTCCAGACAATTAATGTTTCTGTGGTCACATCAGGATGGGGAAAGCTCAATTAAATAAAGTTGAAATGGGTTTTTTTTTTTTTTTAAATGATAGCTGTATACATTAATGCAAACACGGGGTACAGTGTAGAGTTTTCATATACATTTTGAAATACTTTCATCAAGATGGTTCACATAAATTTCATGTCATTTGCATAGTCATTGTGTCAAAACATTTACATTCTAGTTCTAGAAAAGTTCACTTGTACCCTTGTTAGACAGAAATATAGGTGATCTTTCCGGTCACCCTCCCACCACCCAGCCACCCTTGTCCCCTCCCCTTTCCCACCCCCTCCCCATATTCTTGGGCTAGAATTAAGTTGTTTCTTTCAATTGAGAAGTATATATTAGTTTCATAGAAGGGCTGTGTACATTGGATATTTTTTCTTCCATTCCTGTGATACTTTGCTAAGAAGAACATTTTCCAGTTCCATCCATGTAAACATGAAGTTGCATTGCTGGTGGGAATGCAATTTAGTACGTTCCTTTTGGAAATGGGGTTCTTTTCTGTTCCATTTCTCAGACCCTTCAATTTACTGATGTCTATTATAAATCTCCGAGCAGGAGTTGGGACCTCACATGCACAGAAATGCCCCCTACAAGGAAAGAAGGACTAACAGAAGGACTGCAGGTCTCAGCTGACAGCTATTTAAGCTAGGTACAGTCTCGGGATCTTTCAAACAATGTAACAACATTTACACTTTGCTCAATTAATTCACTTTAATCCTTCTTTCTTTATTTTTTTCCCTCCCATAATTGAACAAACACCGATTGAGTACCCATGAGCAAGTAACTCTGATTCTGATTTAAAATAAAAACAAAACAAAAACTAAAATACCTTCTTAAGACAAATAGACCTCTCATAAAAAAAAAATAATAATAATACTAAAAGATTAAAGAAGCAGCTGAAAAATCCCCAAACAACAGATACTAGCATCAATGCAGAGAGAAAAGAACACTTACACACCGCTGGTGGGGCTGCAAACTAATACAACCTCTATGGAAAGTCACATGAATTAGCTGTATGCACGTCAAAAAACTAAAAGTAGACCTACCATTGATCCACAATCCCACTATTGGCTACTTACCAAAGGAAAAGAAGTCATTTTATCAAGAAAACGTATGCACTCAAATGTTTATTACAGCACAATTCATAATCACAAAGATGTGGAACCAACTGAAATGCTCATCAACACATGACTGGATTAATAAAATGTAGTATACGTATACCATGGAGTACTACTCAGCCATAAAAATGGTGAACTAATACCTTTTGTAACAACTTGGATGGAACTAGAGACCATTTTTCAAGTGAAATTGCACAAGAATGGAAAAACAAACACCACGTATATTCACTATTTACTTGGAATTAATCAATCAACATCCACATGCACATTTGGTAATAACTCAACAGCAAGTGGGCAGGACAGGACAGGAGAGGAATGGTAAACTCACACCTAAGAGGTACCACACACGTTATCCAGGTAAGGGGAACAATGATAACTTTGACTCAAACTGTACAGAAATAATTCATGTAATCAAGATATTTATACCCCCCAAAGAGCCTATAAATTAAAAAATATATAAATAAAAGAAACAGCTGAAAACTGTATGGTATTTATCCGAAGTGTAATACATTATATTTAAATATATAGGAGAGACTTGTTGAATAAATGTCTACTCCCACTAATTCCACAAATATATGCTGAAGCCATAGTATTTCCTCATGCAAATAATCACTAAAGACAAAATAGTCATAGGCTCAAAGGTGGCTTAGTCAACACAGACAGAAAAGTCAGCAATGTGCTTTAGAGCCTGGGCTTTGGTGCCATGCTCAGATTCTTCGTCTGCAAAATTTGTATAATTATAGTGTATCTACGTTGTAGGGATCATATATGGATTAAATAAGATGATTCCAACAAAACACATAGCATATTTTGACAAGCATTATTATTATTGGTTATTATGTCAATTCTAGCTTCAACAGGAATTTTGTTTCTCCTCCAAGGAAGTGATAGAAGGATGAATACAGCCCAAATAGTGAGCTTTACTGAACTCAGTGATACTTTCTAAGGTTCAGCATCTCTTGAGCTGCTAGAATAGCACAGCCACCTTCCATGAACAAGAAGGTCTCACAACTGATAGTTCTGTGCCCCCTGAGAAACAGGTAGTTGGCGAGGGCTGAAGTGATTAATATGGGCTTCAGCCCACTCACATTCCTTCTTTCGTGGCAGCTCCCTTGGTACCCCAAGTGGAGGTAGATAGGTATCATCTTGGGGCTGGTTATAAACTCAGACACTGGGCCCCAGCCCAGACCTACTGAATAAAATCTGCATTTTAAGAAGATGCCTAGGTGATTTACATGCACTTGTTTGAGAAGTGCTACCTTAGAGCACCTTCATTTCCTTTGCAGTTGCCAATGCTGCTTACTCCAGAGAGCAGCCCACATATGCTAACGGACTTGCCTATACCAGGAAGGCTACTTTAAATAAGAAGGAAAAATAAAAATGCCTCAGATCTGCTCCAGAGGCACATCCATTGGGCACTTACATAGGCCTGCCAACCTGGTTACAGATTATAATGCTATTATTCCTTCTGTTTTGACTTGTTTCCTTGTGATTAGCCTGGACTTCAGTCTCTTACTAGAAATAGGAATACATTGTACACCCTGTGTTTTCTACCTGTTTTCTCCACATACCATATTCAATGTGTTAGGGGTTGTCCGGTGATGCTCAGTGTCCTTGTATCTTTATATTATTTAGGCTTTCGGTTTTCTTACGCTCATTTTAGGGTATATATAGCAAGCCACAGTGGAATTGTCTATCCTGAAGGTGTAGACAGTTCGAGTTTGCAGGGCTATGATTGCTGACTAACTGTGAAATGCCTTCCCAAATGTGCAATGTCTTTTATAACTGCCCGAACAATTATTAGTATCAGTCAAAGGAAGGTTGACGTAGCAAAATAAGTGGTATCTGGTCTGCCTCCTAATAGGATTAGGGCATGGTCGGGTGGGTCTGACTGCTTTGTAATAGCTGCTTTGTTGGTAATCCTCAAAACATCATCTGGAAACACACTTGAGCCACTGTGTTTATTATGAAAAGTCTCTGATAGAAATGCTGGTAATCCTGGCTTCCCAGGAGTACGTTTATATTGCCCAACCAAATCAGTTTCTTGAGGCCCTTTGGAAAATGTTGTGATAATGCTTTCTGTCTTTGTAACTCACCCATCGCTTTCATGCACGTTACCTCACTTAGTTCCCTTTACCACTGTGTGAGGTTAGCAGGGCAAGCCTCACCCCAACCCATATATCCAAGCCTTTACCTAGAGATGAAGAAACTTAACAACCTAAATTAGTTGGAGTTATGTTAGTAACTTAAGCTAGAGGGGTTAGATGTCTTGCTCCGGGGTGTAAGGCTTGTAAATAATAGAGCCAGAACTTACTGGCCCAATTACTTAATTTTTAACTCAGAACCCTTTACCCATTTCGAGTTGCTGCTTCCCAAGTTTTGATACAATTCATCAGAAGGGGATATCCATATATCAATCCTCTGGCCAAAAAACTTCTAGATCAAATTAACTGGGTCTTGCAATGACTTGACTTCACCATCTCATTAGCCTGTTTATTTTCCCTGAACATTTCACTTTTTCACAGTTCAAATCAGCACATATAAGAACATGTTACCTGTGTGGCTTTGGGTTATTTAGAACAAACTTAGGTTCCTCCAATACACAAAAGGAGCTTTAATTTGCCCTTCTACACATGTGTGTTACTTTTAGAAGTCCAGGAAACACTTGTCTTTCTTTTAGTCCATACACTCATTCATCCGGCGGATATTTTAGTGTACCCACTAATGCTGAAATCTATGCGACATCTGGGTCAAGTTTATTTATCAAGTAAGTATTGGTTTTTCTTTTCAGATCGCCAGATCACCCTATTGGCTTAACACTTGCAATAAGCTAAAAGCTCTAGGAAGAACTTAGAATCATTGATTTCAAGTCAGACATTCCCGAACCTGTTCATACAAAGGTGACTTAAAAAACATCTAAACACAGAGCTGTGTTTCTTTGTTAAGTTTACCCACAGGCCTATATGCCCCATCAAGAGCATTTTGAATTCTGTGCTGTATTAAGTGAACCTGCTGAGACAGCTCTTTACCTTACTTAGTTTAATCAGCATCACCCCTGCTTTCACCTTTCTCTCTTTCTTTAATCTAAGCCATTAATAAAAATGTTGAGCAAAACCAACTCAAGTAGAGAGGCCTATAACCAACTATTTGTGAGTGACCCCTCTCCACGTTGCTCAAGGTAATTCATCAGAGAACCAGAGAACTTGAAAAAAGATCCATAGACAAACAAGGTGCTACAAATAAGGTGAAATAATGGCTTTACCAAATCCTCCTAAAATATTAAACATACTGTGCCTTTACAAAATCACCCAGACTTTGTAACTGACCCATGACATACGACTGAGGAACACAGGTGTGCCTAGCTAACTGTGTACCCCTAACTGGCCTTACATTTTCTCATCATTTCTCTTCTGTGGCTTGAAGTGAAAGTTACTAGAGTTATTCAGAAATATTTCTATTCTCCTTTTTTGCACCATGGTAAGACTGAATATCTCAGCTTTCTTTTTAAGTTTGGCATAGGAATGTGACTTCTTTTGACCAGTGAAATGTGAATAAAGAAATGTTTGTGCTTTCTGAAGGAAGCTCTAGGAGCCAGTGCCTTAACTGTCACATTGGCTTCTCCCACGGATTGCACCAGTCAAGAAAGAATACTAGACTACACTAGCCCCCTGTGTGGGTGTGATGAGCAGAGGTGCTGCCAGCTCACACTGGATGCAGAGGGTGAAGTAGAAATTAGCTTTTTTTGCATCATGGGGTTGAGATTTCAGAGGTGTTAATTACCTCAGCTTAAATTGGCCTATCCTCACTGACACATCTAGAATGATTGATGGCCTTTCCATGCTCATAAAAAACACCTGACTTCATCTTCTGGCATTTAAGATCTTCTATCAGTATGACTTCAACTTACCCCTCAAGCATTTTTCAAAATAATTACTCTGATATTACTATCTTCTTCCAGGAACCTAACTCTTATCTAAACCCCACCTTGAAATGTTCCTTTTGTTGGTCATATAGTTGAGTACCATGGTTTGGGATCCCCATATGCTTTTTACAATCTTATATCATTCCTGTACCTAAAACATCATGGAACACAGGTGGATGCAAAATATAGATGATTCCCTTGCCCCTCTCCTTTGCTTCATTTACATAACTGCCTCAGGAATTGCCAACCAGAGAGTGAACAATATAAACCATAATCAGGTAGGAAGATCCCTAAGTGGTTAATTAATGTATTCCATGCAACGTTGTCTTATATCATCTCAGAATTCTGTTAAAAATATAATTCTGTAGATATTGTGCTGTCATTTGTTAATTTAATAAGCAATGTCATAGTTACTGATTTTAATTCATGAAGTTGCCTTTGACAAATTCAATACAAGTGGTGATTGTGTGCTTCAGGTCTTAGAAGAGTATTGTCACATGTAATGAGCCAGGGCCTATGGGTTGGATGTTCCTCAAAAAGAGATTTGAAGTCAATTAAAGATATAAAAGGACTTGGTAACAATTAGAGCTCCCCAACAAAGGAATGCACTGCCTGTGAAAGTATTGTATGTGCCCTGAGTCAATGAAAATGTCCAACAGAGGACATCTGTCAGAGATGTCACAGAAACATTTCCAGCACAGGGTGATATTCTCCGGGATGATTACTAGAATGTCTTCCTCTTTCTGGTTCTGTGATTTTATTTCTATTTTCTTGTATCTACCGATCAACATGTCCTGCTGTTCCCTTCTGCCTTGCTCCTAAACCCCATTACAAGCCATAGATTAAGAACAAAGAAAGGGCCTTGACCTATCTTTGGTAGTGTGGGTCCGCCTGGGAAGGTATTTAGAAAATGTGAGCCCAGCAGAGCCCATGAGATTGGGTTGGTGCAGAGGAAGGGAATGGGCAGAGCACTACAAATAAACCTTCCTCTACAATGGCTCTTGTCTCACCAAGACACATCACCTCTCTCTGGGAAAACCATGGAGCTAGCATTCACTATTTTAAGATTATGATCCACTTTCCAACCTGGAGCATCCCTACATACTTCACAAAGTAACTTCTTCTTGTAAGATCTTGTCAGGAATATTAAAAATTCATAAAGGTATTGCCTTTTACCCACAATGACAAAATACAGTGCAGATTTCGGTAAAGAGGTCTGGTATAATGTAGGAAAAGTAAGAAGGAGCAAGGCCCCTGACTCAGATGATACCACTTTGAATTATGTGTACGTGGAAGTAACAGTATTCTAGCAAAGATGATGACTCTGATAGATCTCTCAAACATGACTCTTTAAGAATATTTTCATTGCAAGGGGAGAGAATCAAAATATCCTTCCTACCCCCATGTTTCTCTGACCTCACCTTTCCCCTACATGGTTAGCCAATATTTTCAAACTGGCTATAGATGCTTGGAATGCCCAACTCTACCTTTCGTACAGTTCTGTTCCCTGTGAGGTAAATAAAGAAACTCCAATGGTTCTCACTCTTCTGTATATATGTGTGACCTAGTGTCTCAAAGACCTATTCTCACCTTGCAGCATGGCAGCCAAACCTGCCAAAGGAATTAATAGAACCAAGTAGATTAAAGGAAAATTCCATGAACCACATGGCTCCATTCTGACCTATTCTGAGTTGGGAATTTCAAAACTCTTATTGATGAAACTAGTTTTAAATGTCACAATGGCTATTTTATAAGACAATACAGTTTGATGCTAGTGGCACTTTATAGTGTCTGTCTAATCAAATTCTGCTGATGACGTCAAGCCCTGGTCTATTAACACCAAAGAAGTCCAGGAAACAAGGCAAACCATGTCTTGCATGGCCAAGTTCCAAGTGTGTTTTCTGAGATCAGAGGAGGTATAAAATTTAAAACCTGGTATTTCTTCAGGAATGAAAAAGCCAAAACACTTCTTGTAACAGAGAAGCTATTCTCTCTATTTTTCATAGGAATAGCCCAATAAAAATTGTAATGCAATTGTATGTGGAGCGCGGGAAGTTATCTTCTGAGTACCCAGAATTCTGTTACAACCCTACACATCCTGTGCTGTAAGTAATCTAATTAGGATATTGGTTAGACCGTCCAATGACTCCCAGGTGACAGGGTGGCAACTCCATTGCTTAAAAGTGATTTAAAACAAAAGCATACAGAGAGTAAGGAGAACAATTTTATCGTGATGGAGAGACCACATTCTGGAAATCTAATTAAGATTTAATAATCTTTTTTTCTGCTTAAGGATAGAAATAGTTTTTAAGAAGATAAAATACATCTACCAATTTTGAATTGTAAATTACTCCCAAATTTAATCTAATTAGATTACCATCTATTTTATTAAGAAGTCAGCTGCCCAGAGTTTATCCAACAGCCCAAATGGAAAAGGAAATGGCTTCCAGGCAACGAAATCAGATGCCAAAAATTCTTTTGGAGAAATCTTTTGAATTTTCTTCTATAGGTTGTCCATTTGTTGGTGGAATCTACTATGTTTTATTCATCAAGACATTAAGGAGTGCACATCACAAGCTGTGCTCTGCTAGGCACTCTAGACACAAACTTAGAGAAGGCAAAACTTGTGCCCCTGAGCATTTGTTAGCACATTTTTTTTTTTGGCCGGGGCCAGGTTTGAACCTGCCACCTTTGGTATATGGGGCCGGTGCCCTAACCTTCGGTATATGGGACCGGCACCCTACTCCTTGAGCCACAGGCACCACCCTTTTTAAAAGACTGAAAACAAAACTATTAATACATAAAACAACACTGTACCCCATGATTGTATTAATGTACACAGCTAAGATTTAATAATTAAAAAATACATAAAACAAGAGCTCCAAAAACATAGTGAACTATTTGCAACAAAAAGAAATCCAATTAGTTCTCTAAAATTACTGAAGTAGAATGAAACAAAATCAGATTGTGAAATACGATTCCAAGAGCAACTGCATTTGGGTCGGTACTTCCACCAAAACTCCAGATCAACCATCTATTAGAACTTTGGAGAAAAACACACTTAAATTCCTACAACATATACACAGCTCCCCTAAAGACCAAAATATCAACATAATCGCAGAGAAGCTGAAGAAAACCAGAGGTAGGGCTAAAGAGAAATTTCATATACTTTGTCTCTTTCATGTCCTTATCATCATTTCCTTGTTCCAGAAGGAACAGTCATACGGAAGCAGGTAAAGCCAGGGAGAGAAAAAAGAGGCAGGGGATTTCTTCGACGACTGAATTGACAATTTTTGGTAGTGACTTTTTTTCTTCCTTAACCATTTTTGGTGAGTCTGGTTGATTTCAAACCGAGCAAAGGCCTCATCCATCTTCAAATATGGACTTGATGTTATTTATTTCTTTTGCTGGTAAAAGGGCTTCTACAGAGTTTCCTGGATATGGTGATGGTTTTCAAAGATGAGCGAGAGAGATGGAGACAGACAGACAGACAGGCACACCTGCATACAGGCTCACAGGGAGGAAGAGAAAGACAGAGTGTCTGTCTCAGGGGCGCCGTAACTTACATGGAAAACAGAGCAAAGAACAAAGTGATACTATAGAATAAAGGGAAGTGAGAAAACAATTTATGGGCATGAATAAACTTTCTCCAGTCCAAATCAATTTTTAAAACAACGTACAGCATGCGTTTTGCAGTGGTGAAATTCACTGCAGCCTGAGATTTTACAGGAAAGGGACAAAGTGAGAGACAGAAAGGGAGGGAGGGCGTGAGGGAGAGAGAGAGAAAATTTCCTCCCCACACATTTCTGAAGGGAGCCATCCCCGGCATTTATAGATTGCCACTTAACCGCTGGAGATACATACCATCGGATAATGAAAACAGCCTCCCCCCACCCCCCGCATGTTTTTAAATCCCCCATTTAAAATTTAAATTCATTAGTTTATGAGCTGCTGGGAATTGACAGTTTTATACCCCAATCCTCTTCAAAATTTATGGAAAGGCTGCCGTAAAATGGAATAGGGGAGCATTTCCAAGCAGAAACACCAAACACAAATTGCGAAATAAAAACGCAGCTGAAGCCGATTTGCTGTGGGTCATATAACCGAGAATGTTGTTTTTATTAACGGGAAGTTCTTTAAGCATTTGCTCCTCAGCCGACCACGCGTTTTTACCAACATTTAAAATATTAATGTACTGTTTTTACTGCTTTCCTCTTCCAACGGCATTTCTGTAGCTGGTTCCACACATATAAAGCATGTCCCCTGTATCTGCAACGTGGCAGGCGTTTTTTTTTTTTTTTTTTTTTTTGTAGTAAGAGGATGTGTGTGCCTGTGAGTGATTTCTTTCTAACAGTTTATATATCACAACTAGACTGCAGTGCCCTGATTTTAGAGATTTTAATTATAATACAGCTCGACATCCATACTAGGGACGAGACTTTAGAAATGCATGGAGTTTGTGTGTCTGGTCTTTGATGGTGAAATTTAGTTCTTGGCTTATAAAACAAAGTTCACTGGACACTGTGCATATGAATTTAATGTGCTATTAACAGGACAGAACCAGGCTGAATCAATGAATCAGGTCTCCAAATAAAAGATGGACCTGCAAGCTCTCAACACATTTCTTTCCAAATGGGGAACCCTCAAACTCCCTTTAGAATTCTGGTTTTCTGAGTTACCTCTAAGAAACCTTTCCCTACTCAAGGTCACATGTTTCTTCTACTAACTTTGGAGTTCTAGTTTTTGCACTCAAGTCTATAATCCATCGTGAATTGATTATTGTACATAGAGGAAGTTGATTCCCTATTGAATTGCTGTGGCGCCCTTGTAGAAAATCACTTGACCCACAGTGTCTGTGTAGGTCTATTTCTTGGCTCTCTGCTCTCTTCCATTGATCTATTTGTCTTTCCTTTCATCAATGCCACACTGTCTTGACTACTGCAGCTTTGCAGTGAGTCTTAAAGCCAGGTAGGGTGAGTCCTCCAACTCTGTCTTCCTTGTTCAAAATAGTTTTAATAATTTTATGTTTTTCCTCTCCAAATTAAATTTAAGGTCCATTTGTTTCAACCACATTTTAACAGCATTGTCATGCCCCCTGCTTCAAAGAGTGGCATCGAGAAAGCTGGGGGAACAAACGTCTGCACCTGACCCTCCAGCGAATATGCAGCAGTGAATTTGCAAAGGCCCATCAATGTGTAAGGCTCTTCTCACATCACTAGTCAAATCCTGATTCCACAAAGCAGATGGGTCTTCTCAAAGTTTAGGCAATAAAGGAATAACTTAAGTTTAAAAGGTTTACCCCATTTTATGGACTAATCCACCAGCCTCCTAGAACTCCTAGAGACAGGGCTAGTTGTACTTTATCCAGGCACTCACATGATATTTAGGGACATTGTTCTGGGCAGGAGGCAGCAAGCCAGTGTGCTCACTGCTCCCCAGGTGAGCTCTCTCCTTCACATGGAACACTTGACTCTACCTCTTTCATATTGCTTTTCCCATTCTGCCTTACCAGCTACCCCTATTTTCTTCCACTCAAGATTATACACCTGAAAGGAGGCCATGTCCTTCCTAGCCTGTGTTCAGGACAAGATAAAAGAGAGGAAAGACATCGGGAGAATAAGACACACTTCACAACACAGGGGATAAGGGCTGAGCACCAAACACTCTTGGCAAAATGAAACAAATACACACAAAGCAAAAGCAAAATTAAACTTAAAAGCAATGTGAGATGATGGAAGATGTTTGTTAGATTTTACCAAGAGCCAGAAGAACCAGGCCCCACCTGCTCCTCCCACCATCACTCCTGGACTCTGGCCTCATTGCCCATTGTCAGCCTCTGCAGTCAACACCCTGAATGATGCTGACCTGACCATTCTAAAGCTTAAGTGGCACATGCCATTGCCCTGCTTTACAGCTTTTATTTATAGCAAACAGAATTTAGGATAAATGCAAAGTTCTTCATCATTCATCTATTGCTGTTTTTTGTTCCTCGCTGGTCACCACATTTGCATGGCTTTGCAGGAGCTCTTAGCTCCACCTAGACTAGAGCTTCCACACCTCCTCCTCTTTCTGGGACTCGGATCAAACTTCACCTCATCTAGGAAGCTTCGCTGATCCTCTCAGCTACATGCTTCTCCCTTGAACACCCACAGCCCTCTGCACTTCCTAGTGAAGCCCTGCATGGTAACTGCTGGTCCACTTGTTACAACTCCAAATGTCTTACAGTGACAAAGTCTCCTTTGATCTCTGTGTATTATATGCCTAACACTTGACTTAGCATCTAGTCAGGGCTTAAAAACGTGGCTGAGTAAATGACTAAGTGAATGAATAAATTTGTCAAATAAGCACTGAATTGATTCTTGTGTCACCAGATATCTTTAGTGTATGAAAATTGAAATCTCTTCTTATCTTTCACTTTAGAAATAACTAGTCTTATTGGCATAAACTTTATATACTATATAATGCAAAATATATACTATGTTTAGTGAGTTAATTAACGTACCCATTTCATTCTTACAGGTTTATTTTTTTGAGACAGAGCCTCAAGCTGTCCCC
>NW_003852598.1:1500766-1526588 GCF_000181295.1 Otolemur garnettii | reverse complement strand
CTGCATCTATTTTATTATTTTTATTGCCTCTTTTTATTATTTTTCCAACGTAGATCATAAGAAAGCCAGGTCCTTAAACGTCCCCCATGTGTCTCTAGCTATGCAATGCACAGGCCTGTGGCTGGTGAGAGTAAGCACCTCACAGTCAAGTACATTAAAACACGGCCAAAGGTACAGGTGGCTTTAGCAGATAATAATAGCTAATTTATAAATATTATTTCATAGCAGTATTTTTTTGAGGGTATGTGCCAGGCACATAGCTAAGCAAGCTATACACAGTATGTCATTTAATCCCTACACAACCCTAGGAAGTGGACACTATTATCACCATCATTTTGCAAAAGAGAAGAATGAGACACAAAGAATAAACTGAACTGCTGAAAGCACAGTGGTTACTTAATTGCAAAGCCCACGTTAGATCTCAGGCCCAACCAACTCCACAACCCTTGCTCTTGCCCACTGCGCTCTGGGATTATGAGATAATGGGCATATGAATCCCCCCCGCCCTGCCCCTTCCACCCAAACCTGCAACATAGTAAGAGCTACCAGCAGAAAGTATTTCTTTGGTATAAGTGGTTTGAGGTATAATGCCATTATCAATCATTAACATCTAGCCATATGCAATTATTGTCATTTACACTTGTTAACATCTTGGATGGCACAGAACAGGTAGGTTGGGAAGAAAGGTGTTTTGACATGGTCAATGAAGGAAGAAGCTGAAGTATGTGCATGTATGTATCTCACTGACTTCCTAGGGCAGCCAAAGAGCAGAATGAGGGGGCTGTGCACCAGGTAGGAATGGGAGTGCAAACACCAAAGGGGGAAAACAATAAAACAATAAAAGGAGGGGTAAAGACAGGGCTGTTGGAAATGAATCAAGGTTAAGTGTTGTTCACCTACATAGTGGTTCTAATGGACTTTCCTGGATGCCAAACTATCTATATACTTTTTTAGAAGTAGCACAGATTTTGAAGAGTTTCAGCTCTAGGTGCAAGTATAGCTGAGCCAGAATTGAGAAGTCATTAAAATACTTGTGCAGTTTAGTAACCCAATCTTAACAGTGGAGACTCACAATTTATCAGATTTGGGAGCAGGGCATGATTCTAGTAACTCAGGTATAAACGCATCTTGCAAATTGTCTGGGGTACTTGGGTCATTAGGAAAGCTGCGACATACACGACAATCGAGAAACACAAAATCCACTTGGACAGAAACAAATGAAGCCCTCCCAGCAACAGCGAGAAGCCAGACAAGTTGCAACTTGCATGAATGAATCCGAAAGGATGCTGTGGATTGTGATTCTTGGGAGTGAAACCACGGGCCATAACACTGTCTCAGAACGTTGATGGTAACTGGAGTAGACTACTCAGCCCTCCTCTGGTTTCCTTTCTCCTTGTTTCCCTTTAGGTTTAAGCAGCATTTCCTACACAGTCACAGGGGAGGATCCCTGGGAAGATCTACTTATAACTTCAGTTGCATCCCGAGAATAGGAGTCAGGTTGTCTGGTCAGGCTTTGTTCTTACAGCCCATTTTGCCATTCACAGCACCCCCCTCCCAGCCCACACATGCACACACACACACAAGGAGGAAGTGGGAGTCACACTGTCGTTCTGCCACCTTCTCCAGCTCCTCCACTTGCTTTGCAAACAGATTTCAAGATGTGAAATAGCATTTTAGCTTACAGCTTTCACATGGGGAAGTGCTGTTCCTAATACAACTACTCTCTCTGTGGATGTCTTGTGTCAGGGTGATTTGCTGCAGATGGCTATCATGTAGCCAGATGGGGACTGTTCTTTACCTCAAAGCTAGGATTCTTCAGGGACCCCATACGATGAGTACTCTCCGCATAACATGCTTCCTTGATGAACAGTAAAACTTGACTAAAACTTATTTGCAAGCTTAGATCATACATCATATTGTTAAACAAATGAATACTAAATAAATAAACACATAAGCCAGGTGCAGTGCAATGGCTCACACCTTTAATCCCAGAACTTTAGGAGGCCAAGGTGGAAGCATCCCTTGAGGCCAGCAGTTTAAAACCAGACTGGGCAATATTATGAGACCCCAAATTAAAAAAAAAATTAATTATTCAAGTGTGATGGCACATACCTATAGTCCCAGCTACTCAGGAGGCTGAGATGAGAGGATGTTTGAGCTCATGACTTCAAGGCTATAAATAAGCTATTATCTCACCACTGTGTACCCTATGCTAAGCTACAGAGGAATACCTTTATACATATGTCAATAAACATATAAATAAATGTGTAAACAAACATTTCAGAATCTGAATGAAACCTCTTCTTCCTCACATTATTCTTCAAAAATAATTGGATGATTCCCCAGCTTAACAACTGGTTCAGTAGAGCCAAGAGTAAAAATCAGATTTGGAGCCAAAAAGCCTGAGCTCTGTCACTACACACCTGCAGGTAAAATTAGAAACCTTAGAGTCCCCGTGGTTCTCAACCTTCCTAGTGCCGAGACCCTTTAGTATAGGTCCTCATGTTGTAGTGACCACCAACCCTAAAATTATTTTCGATGCTATAGTTGGGGGTCCCCACAACATGAGGAACTATATTAAAGGGTTGCAGCACGAGGAAGGTTGAGAACCACTGCCTTAGACTATCAGCAGGGAAGCATGAGCGGGCTGGTTAACCACGAGAAAGGCTCGTGATGAAACAGTAAGGAGACAGCAAAAATAATGTTTTAGAAGAATTTTAAATGACGTTGAAAAATGTTTACAATATTATGGGAAAAGTTATATAACAACATATACGGTATGCTTCCAACCCTGTTGTGTGTGTGTGGGGGTGGGGAGGGAGAGAGATGTTTGTTTTATAAATGAACCAAAGATGCCTCTATGCATTGACCCATAGGTTGTGTTCCTTCATTGCAGGCTGAAGTATAGATGGACTAGCATCAAATTCAAATATTTACCTATCCAATTGTTTTAAACCAAGCTCAAGTAATTATATCTTTAGCAATTTAGAGCCTGCTTGCTTTGCATACCCCAGGGATCTAACCCCAACACCTGTAGCCACAGCCAAGCTAAGCCCTGGGCCATAAAGACCCCTACCAATGCTGCCCTTCTGAGCTCTCCCCCCAGATTCCCTGCTGTGTTGCTATGTGACATCACCTAGATACATAATCTTTGATCTCTGTCCTCCTCAAGGGTTCCCTTGCCCTAGGTTCCTTTGAGGCAGGACCCCACACCCCAGGTACTTACCCTCTACAGACTCCTGCTGTGAAGACGAATCCTCTTTACACAAGAGAAGCTGTCAAAGTGCCAGATACAGCTTGTGAGTGCTACTGCCACCTTGTGGTCATGTCTTTTTCTCTGGTTAGCCGCTGCATCTCTTGAACCCCTTACTATGTCACCTGGGGTCTGTCCTCCCCATGAGCTCTAGATAAGATTGCTACAACTTCATGCCACAGACCCACTTTACTCCAAATATTTTCAGTGCTTATTCTTTCATTGTTACTTTTGTAAGAAGCTGCTGGTTTCTGTTCATAATGAATGCTACACTTGAATTGACCAAATATGAAAATTGGACTCTTTTCAAAATTTCCATACAAGAATAGCCTCATATATCAGACAGGTGAAACAGAAGATTTGATGCGGAGTTGAGGGGTGTTTTACCTGCAACAGTGTGAACAGTAACAGCCAAAGGAACTTTAGGACTGTTGTTCTTGGAAGCCTTTCTCTGATCCCACCACCATGGTTTCTTCCCTGGCCCTTTCCCATTCCTCTTTTCCTTTTCCTTTTCCCCTCCCTCCCTCCCTCTCTCCCTCCCTCTCTCCCTTCCTTTCTTCTTTCCTTCCCTCTTTCCTTTTTTCTCTCTCTCCCTCCCTCCCTCTCTGCCCCCCTCTCTCTCTCACCCCTCTCTCTTTTTTGAAATAGAGTCTTACTTTATTACCCTGAGCTAGAGAGCCTAGCTCACAGCAAACTCAGATTCCTGGGTTCAAGTGATCCTCCTGCCTCAGCCTCTGGAGCAGCTGTGACTGTGAGTGCCTGCCTTCAGCTACTTTTTCCACTTTTAGTAGAGATGGAGTCTTGCTCCTGCTCAGATTGATCTCAAAATCTGGAGTTCAAGGGATCCTGTACCAGTGGCCTCCCAGAGTAGAAGGATTACAGGCCTGAGCCGCAGCACTCAGCCCCTACTTTCTCATGGATGCCTCTCTTCATCTTCTCTTCACTGCCCCACCTATCCTTTCTGGATTGTACACCGTAATTCATTGATCATGAGCATCAGGCAGTTTAAGCTGGAAGAGGTGGGACCAGCATTATGCCTAGAACAGAGCTGAAATGATGGGTGGAGAAGGGCAAGCTCCCCACAGCATCATCTTAGTGTGGCTGGGTTTGCCAACTGCAAAATGAGGCTACTCTTTATTTATTTATAGTAATCGTGTACTTTGTGAGAGATACGTGATAGGAGAAAGACACAAAATCTTAGAGATACACATTCTTGTCAAAAAGATATAACTAATAAAAAACGCAAGCAATTCGGAGCAGCCACATCTCCAGGCGTGAGTGGTATAGAAATCCTGAGGGAGCATGAGCACCCGAACCTGAAGCTGGGCTTGGGCACATGTTGGACTGGGGGAGGGGAAGGAGGGAAAAGGGCAGAGGGAGATTTTAGAGGACGGATGTGATCTGTGCAAAATAAAAAACATGAGAAGTCTTATGGAATTCTGAGTAGCCCAGTTTTACTGGAAAAACAGTGGAGGAGAGAGAAGTAGGCTAAGAGGGGCAGATGGAGCTGGATTCCGGAGACACCGAGCTATCGGGCTAAGGTTTGACACTATTTTTAAAAGCGGAGTTTCTCCAATTGAGAATTTGTGAAGCCCTCGGTGTCTATGTATAGACTCCAGCTTAGGAAGCATTGCATGACTCCGAAAAGGGTCAAAATCTGCCAGTCTGTAAAATTCCCGTGCCAGAGCAGTTGGTTGGAAGTCTTATACTCCTTAATCTTAGTCTTAGGGCCTTTCTCTCTCTCACTTTCTCCTTCTTTCTTTGTCTTTCTCCCTCTCTCTCTCTCTCTCTCTCTGTCCCTTACAGAGACATCCCAATAACTTTTCAGGAGCTCAACTTCACTATTTTTATTTGCAAGTTTTCTCCAAATCCAAAAATCTCTTCATGTCACAACTGCAGCAAAGATTATCTGTAGTTCCACCTCTGTGACCAAGTGTGCCATCACTTCAACAACCATCCCTTCACCCCAGCCAATGCACCCATCTATTACCAACTATGAAGTAGAATAGTATTTTTGAAAAGAATCCATCTTCTTTCATTCCCATCCTCCCCTCCCCCATACCAGGTGCAAGCTGGGACCCCCAGCTCAGATTTATTGGATGGAAGAGCCTGTAATGACTTATCAGTTTGGGTGGGAGAAGTCTATTACCCTCCAACCATACATCAAGTATTTTCATCTCGGGTCCACATATCATATCAGGGCACTTACTTGTGGGAGCAGAGCAGTAAATTCACTCTAAAGTTAATAAAACTTTGTAGTGAACCACAGTGACAGACTGACAGGGAAGGTCTTGATTGAACATGTGAGATGGCAATTTCTGAATGGGTAACCAAACCTATATTTCAAAGTACAAACTTAAGAGAAGCTTTCAAAGGAAGACATTTAACAGAGCAGGAGTCTACAATTAACAGCACAAAATAGAGGAGGTCAAGGTTTCAGTGAAAATTTTTGGCATTTTCCCTCTTTCCTCCTGACAATTCTTCCATCCAATGTGTATGTCCTCTAGATTTTTAAAGAAGATGGGGGTCAGGTTTTCTTTTCTATGTTACACTAGCAACTAGAATAGGAGCACCAGTGAGGAAAACCCAGACATGGTATAGAACAAGTCTCAGGTTCTTGGTTGAAATGACACGAACCTTCTTATAAGAGGCTAAATAATGGCCCCTAATATTATCAGCTCCTAATCCTTGGAATCTGTCAATGTCACTTTATTTAGGAAAAGGGTCTTTGTAGACTCTTAGGGATCATGAGATGGGAAGATTTGCAAATCGGTAAGGCTCTTGAGAGAGGAAGATTATCTTAGATTATCTGATAGGGTCCTAAGTATAATCACATGTATTTTTATAAGAGGAAGGCAAAGGAATATTTGGCACAAGCCGATAAAAGAGAAGGGAATGTGACTAGTGACAGATATCAGAATGATAAGGTCAAAGAACATGGGTAGCCGTGGGAAGCTGGAAAAGGCAAGGAATAGATTTTCCTCTAGAGCCTTTGCAGGGAGTGTGGGCCTGCTCACACTTTGCTTGTGGCCCAGTGAAGCTGACTTTGGCCTTCAGGATAACTTAACTATGAAAAATAAATATGCATTGATTGCCTTCTGCAACCAAGTTTGTGGTGGCTCTTTGTGGCAGTCACGAGAAATAAATACATTTTTCAACTATAATCTCCCCCAATATTGGAAACCATTCAAGAAGTATTTCTGTTAGGGTATCATCCCACTGTTTGTAGATGTAGACTCAAATGTAAAATTACCTGTTTAGAAAGTCTGCAGTACCAGACTCTGCTTTATTGCACAGTCAGATCCAATTAGAAGAATCTCATTCACCATTCCAAAGGTTTAGATGTGTCTGTGACTCAACAGGCCAAGAAAGGAGTTATGATGTTGGCTGAGGTGACTGATTCAGACAATCAAAATGAAATTGAACCCCTCCTTCATAATGGAGGCAAGAAAGAGTTTGTTTGTGATTAAAGTCAACTAAAAATTACACAACTAATTTAGGCAGGACTATGAATGGCCCAGACCCTTCAGGAATAAAGGTTTCGGTCAACATACCAGGTAAAGAAACATGGTCATCTGAGGTGCTTGTTGAAAGCAAATGAAATAGAGAATGAGTAGCCTAAGAAGTTAGCTATGATACCAGCTGTGCTCAGTTACAGACATGAGGACTTTCTTTGTCATGAGCATGTCTTCCTTATTTGTAAAGGATGCACTTGTGTGTATATATGTACATTTATTAAACAGATAACTTCATTCTCTTTCTTTTCTGATTCCCTTATCATATAACATATTTTGACTTTATATCGATATTTAAGTATTATTTATTTATATGATAATAAATAATGTAAGCATCAGGAGACACATAAACACCACTAAAGGGCTTTATTGTTTCTTTAGGGGATGGAATTACTACGTTTTCAGTTGTATGAAGGATAGTGGTATTGTGTTGGGTGGGATTACGGCCTTCTGTTGTCTTCATCTGGAGACTGTGTGTGATTTAAGAGGAGGTGCCAAGTTGACAGGGGTATATTTGTGATGATCAATTATATATGTCAGCTTGACTGAGTTAAGAGATTCCCAGATAGCTGAGAAAACATTTCTGGTGTGACAGTGATTTTTGAGATTAGCATTTGTATTAGTAGACAGAATAAAGAAGATCCACTTGCATCAATGTGCATAAGATAAGTATTAGGCTGCATCCTGTCTGTTGAGGGACTCAAATAGGACTAAAAATGTGGAAGACTGTCTTCTTCTGATATCAGAGCTTTTGGTTTTCAGCTGCTCCCAACCCTTCGGAATCCCCCCTCTCCCTCTGTTTCTTAAGTCTATCATACTTTGTAGCCTCCATAATTGTGAGCTAGTTCTCATAATAAATCTACTCTTATATATCTACATGTATCCTATTGCTTCTGTTTTTCTGGAGAACTCTGACCAATGCAGTATCTATGCTAAATCTTCAATCACTCTAGTAGGAATATATTACATATCTGTTTATACATGATCTGTGGATTATGGTTCACTCTACCTGCTACTAGTCAGGGATATAGAAACTGAGTCTCATTGAATAACATATGAGATGTTTACTGGGGTGCTTTAAAAAAAATTCCGGATTCCTGAGCGTATGACTGGCCACTCACTATTTCCTATTTTATTTTCCCTTTTCTACCCCCACTCCCACCCCCAAGTTAAAGGAAAAAAAAGAATGAATAGTCAAAACCCCTCAATATCAAGTAAAAATGCATTGTAATTTGGAAATGGCCTCCCATCACATACTTGGGCTTTCAGCATCAAAGAGAACTCAGGCTGTTTTAATAAACATTAAGATGAAAAGCAGCGAGCCAACAAAGCGTGACAGGATTAAAAAAATCATCACAATGTGCAAGGAGTTGCAATTATATTTCCAGTTAAAAAAGGATAGAGGAAGTTCAACTCCATTTTCAGCAATTTGCATGTTTCCCACAAAGAGCTTCCCTCTAGTTAATGGCCAAGACGATAAAGAGGAGATGCGTGACCTCCCGGTTACCTAGTGCCATTCCCTGCAGGCTCTCTGGGTACTTCAAAGCACTTGGCACACTCAGTTCTGCTACTTCACTTCCAAAAAGTGGCCTCCAGCACTGTGCATTGAGAGGGTGAGAAACACTGTGAGATTTCTTTCTGGTGAGCCTCAGTCTCTGCCTTCTGGGCTCTTCTCATGCCTTTTCTTTCCATCTGCCCATGTATCTATGCTCCTTCCTCATCTCATATCAGAACAAGTGTATTAGTTATTTATCATTGCATGACAATTCACCATGACTTAGACACTGAAAGCAACAACAAACATTTATCATCTCTCATGGGTAGAACTGGTGGATCAGAAGTGAGGGAGCAAAGTCAGCTGAGTAGCTGTGGCTTAGTGTACCCCTCACGAAGTTGCAGTCAAATCCAAGTGTCAGTCACAGGATACAGTCATCTTAAGGGTTGACTATAGCTAGAGTATCCCTTCCATAATGGCTTACTTTCATGGTATTTGCTGTTGATAGGTGGTCTTAGGGTCTAGACACATAGAAGCCTCCATAGGCTTTTTGAGTAGCCTCCAAAAAATGGAAGCTGGCTGCCCCCACAGTGAGTCATCCGAGGACAGACAGAAACCACAATGTCATTTATAATCTAACCTCAGAAATCATATTCTAGTTCTTCTTTCCTACAAATTTTACTTAAAGTTTTAAATATTTGACATTTATTTATACATGTATAGATAAGCATAGAATGATGAAAAGATAGAGAATTGTATTGGCAATAAATGCTTATCATCCTTAATCATCAGAGAAATGCAAATCAAAACAACTTTGAGATATCATCTAACTCCAGTAAGATTAGCCCACATCACAAAATCCCAAAACTACAGATGTTGGCGAGATGTGGAGAGAAGGGAACGCTTCTACACTGCTGATGGGAATGCAAGCTAATACGACCTTTTTGGAGAGAAGTTTGGAGAACACTCAAGGAACTAAAAGTAGACCTACCATTCGATCCTGCAATTCCTCTACTAGGTATACCAAAAATTATTGTACAATGAAGACAGATGATCAAAAAATATTTTACAATGAAGACATCTGCACCAGAATATTTATTGCAGCCCAATTCATAATAGCCAAGACATGGAAACACCCCAAGTGGACATTGATCCATGAATGGATTAACAAATTGCATACACCATGTACACCATGGAATACTATGCAGCCATAAAAATATGGAGACTTCACATCTTTTATCTTTACCTGGATGGAGCTGGAATATATTCTTCTTAGTAAAGTATCTCAAGAATGGGAAAAAAAGTATCCAATGTACTCAGTACTACTATGAAATCACCTACACATTCATACGACTGGCAAAACATAACTATAGTCCAGAAAGTAGAAGGAAAAAGGAGAGAGAGGGGAGGGGAGGGGGGACATGGGAGGAGGGAGGGTATTTGAGGGGACCTCACCTAATGTGTATGATGCAAAGGTACATTTCAAAACTATTAAGAAATGAGTATAATTGTGATGGATGTACTTAGTTCAATGTAAACATTTCATATTGTATATCAAAGCAGTACCCTGAACCCCATAAATGCATCAATGTACAGTTATGATTTAATAAAAAGTAATTTTAAAAAGCATAAAAATAATTTCTCTTTGAACAATATTACTGCATATTCATATTTGAAATTCTAGTATATGGTTTAAGAAGAATAAAGTCAAGTCAGAATAAAAGAAAAAAAATAGCTGGGCATTGTGGCAGGTGCCTGTAGTCCCAGCTACTCAGGAGGCTGAGGCAAGAGAATCACCTGAGCTGAGATATTGGAGGTTGCTGTGAGCTGTATGACGCCATAGCACTCTACTGAGGCAACAAAGTGAGACTCTGTCTCTACATAAAAAAAAAAAACAAAAACAAAAAACAGAATAATTTCTAGATATGCTTTTGGTGCTATTATTATCTTTAATTCACAAAATTGTATATGTTTAGGGTATAAAACATTATGTTTTGAAATATATGTACATTACAGAATGACTAAATCGAGCTAATAATTCACATATGCATTACCTCCTATACTTTTTTCTGTGGTAAGAATTATTTACTCTCTGCAATTTTCAAGAATACATTATTATTACTATAGTCACATTTATACAATATATCATTAATATTATAGTTTCAATTTCACACAAGGATGTGGATACCACAAGACAGGGATCACTGGAGGCCATCTGGGGACCAGCTGCCACTGCAGTTTTCCTCTAATGGTAGTGGGGACACTAGTCACTAAGTCCTTACAGGGATTAAGAACAGGTTCAGGGGTGGGTGGTGGTTCATGCCTATAATCCTAGCACTCAGGTAGGCCAAGGCAGGTGGACTCCCTGAGCTCACATGCTTGAGATCAGCCTGAGCAAGAGCAAGAGCAGGACCCTGTTTCTAAAAAAAAAAAAACTAACTGGGCATTGTGGCAGGTGCCTGTGGTCCCTGCTGCCCAGAAAGCTGAGGTAAGAGAAACGCTTGAGCTCAAGAGTTTGAGGTTGCTGCGAGCTGTGATGCTCATACTACTGAGGGCGATAAAGTAAGACACTGTCTCAAAAAAATAAACAAAAAATTAAAAATTAAAAAGAACATATTTGGGCAAAGTCATTCTCTCCTGTCCTCATGGAATAAAAGATGTTAGTCAATTTTTAAGTTATTTTGGGAATTTGAAAGAGGCAAGGAGTTTTCTGAATATGCATTTTCCAGGGAGCTATCCATTCCTCAGGTGAGTACAGTGAGCTATACACAGTGAGCTATGGTATGTTAGCAACATGTTTTTCTAGAATGGCAACAATGAAGATGATGATGATAGCTAATGCTTTGTGAACTCCTATGATGTACATTATTTTATGTAAACCTTAAAACAACCCTGTGAGATGTGGAGAAATGAAGTAATTTATTTACCCAAAGAAAATGATTGAAAAATAGAAAACCAAAAATGAGACCTACACAGACACTATGATATTTACCCCTATGTTATCCACTTACCCAACCCCAAAAAGCAGTGAACCTAAAGAGCATCACCTGCCCCCCTTATGTAATCTCCAGATCCCTAGAACCATGGTACTCTTTTTATTTTCTAATTAATTATTCAAGATGCATAATATGAAAAAGGGCTATAAACTTCCTTGGGTCTATTATGATTATGCACAAATCTTATCACCCGGGCCATAAGTCCCCTGATTCCTGACTTCAAAGTGGGGGCAGGGGAGGACTACAGCTCAATGAGAAATTTTTATTTGATGGATAAACTTGCATTTGTACTCATTTATATTTCTAAAGTGTGAATTCTTCATAAACTCTGGTTCTTCAACCATTCCCTGACACATTAGTTTACTCATATAATAAGTATGGTTTACCATTGGTAATCTACCACCTTAGAAAATGATAGAAACACAGGCTTGAAAAGTGCTTGCATATTGGGGCATGTGCTCTCTTGTTGTTGCAAATCTGAAGACCTGTGAAGAACTCCAAGATAGCCTGCAGTGGCATCAACATGGAAGAGAAAAGAGCTGCCTTTGCCTCATACCCCAGCAACCACCAGTCATGAGGCTTGGCCGTCTTCAACCACCAGCTCCAGACAAGCCACCTGTGGCTGGAAAAGCCCAGGCAACTCCAGCAAAAGAACCATACAGTTACATGCAGCCCAAATTGACAATACACCATAAAACATATGACTATTTACCAGAAAATGATAATTAATATAGTGAGGCTAAAAGTTCCGTAGCATTTCTCAAACTGTGGTGCATTGATCAGACCATCTCCAACAATCACCTGGGGCCTTGTTAAAAAGGCAAATTTAGGATCCACGCCAAAGAAACTAAACCAGAAAGTGGGATGATATCCAGGAGTCATCATTTTGCATATGAACATTTGATAATCTAGCCTTTGCATTTTATTTACTGAAGGGTTCAGTGAGCACGTCTCAGTTTCTAATGGGGAAGGCTCTGCATAGAGGATTGACGCAACACAGATTTGAGTAATAAGAATATTATAGTTTTGTTGTTTTTTCCCCCTCCTTCCTCTTGTTTTCTTTCTTTGTCCCACCTCTAGTTCCATAGTTTCCATTATTGCTTTTTGTTTCCAATAAACTAGACATCTTTCTTTTTATTTTATTTGCAGTTTATAACAGGTTTGATTGCCCACAGCCTTGGCAGTGCAGCCTCGACTACAGAACAATCCCCAGGGAGCCCTCAAAAAGATCGATATCAAATAACTAGGGGTGGGTGGAGTGTGAATTCTTATACTGTAGAAATGATAAAATGCTAAATAGTCTATTATCCTGGGATGGAAACAGCAGGTGTTACAAATATAAAATCAGTGTTGAAGCTCAAGAGAAACAAGAATAAAAATGGGCCGGGATGAATGTGCAGGTTTATCGATGCTGCATGTACACATTGTCATGATACGTATCTAATTAATAGTTTGCCTCTTCTCTTAGGAATATCAGAAAATTTTCCGAGGTGGATGCCTTCCAGCTTGCTACTCCTCTGATGCCTTCAAGGCAAACACTGCTCATCAGGTCTAGTCCTCACCATCAACACTCACTTGAAGGGCGCCCAAAGGCACACTCCACCACAAAAAGTTTCCTTTCCCAGTCAGCCAGGGATTTCTAAATATTGTGAGCTTTTCTTTTTATTGCATTGAATAAATGTTTGTGAACATCTACATTTCAAGATCATTGAACAGAGGAGACAGGTAAACAGTCCCTATGCTCAAAGTATTTACTATCCTATTAGGAAACTATTATGGAATGGACAGCTATAAGCCAAAACAGAATGTGTTAAACTGGAGGCATGTGAAGTTGCCTAGAGAACGGGAAAGTGAAAAAGAGAGGTGGGGGGGGGAGAAAAGGTGAAAGGAGGGAAGGGAGGAGACGCTGAAAGTAGAAGAGAAAGCTTCAGTGGTGTCATAACGCCAGGGATTGTCTTAAGAAAGAAAATGTAGAAAAAGCCAGACACGAAGGCATGAGAGCCTGTGGCTTTCCTGGAGAAGTGTAGGCAGCATGGGGTGGGGCTCACAGTCCTGAAGGGGAGAGGCAGTGGTGAGCAGGGAATAAGCAAGGGACTGTCTACAAAGATTCTTATGCATGTCATTCACAAATTTGTTCCCATAGGTTCTAAGTGACATAGAGTAGTTAGTTCTTGGAGTTAGGGAATCAATGTTCTTATTTAAATGTAAACGTATGTGACTCAGGACGATTATTGCAAAGTCACCTCAATAGTCAACTGAATACCTCTGCAAAGACTGGCTGATTGTCACTTCAAGAAGCCAGACACAGGGTAAAAACATGACACTAACTAAACTATACACTTCAGAATGATTAAAGTGGTGAATTATATCACAAATGGGTTTTACTTCCAAAAATATATATTACTTTTTAATAACTGTGGGAGAAGAATGAAGGGGCAAAAGAAAAAGTTATAGCCAGAAAGATGCAAATGTAATTTTCTAAAATTTAAATGGGAGAAATAAAAACATTCCTGAAGAAATGCTAGCGTTTTTCTTTCTTTACGAATGAGAAGAATGAAAAGGAGCATTGTGAAGTTGAAGACAATATTCATCACTGTTCATTTCTTCTGAAACCAAACTGATGCTTATCTCGAAAGCCTCAAAGCTGAAGTGGCAACGTCAGCGTCTTCCTGAGTTCTTTGTGAGCCAGGCTCTGAAGCACTGGCTGCCCGGGAGCCGCTCACTTTACCGTGTTCTGTTCTGAAGCCATGAGGAACCATTAATTTGGATTTCAAGGGTTCTGGCTTCTATCTACGTTCTTTTCTTTGCTTTCAGTAGATTGTCATGATGAAAATCAAATTCTTGATGCTTCTAGCCTGCCCTCCAAATGCCACTTTGCTCATTCATTCATTCATTCATTCACTCACTCACTTATTAGGATGGGGTACATGCTCTTCCACCCTCGTGGAACTCAAAGTGTCATACAGGAGGCTAAATTTCAATCTTTGCAGTACCATTTGGTTAAATGAAATGACAGATGCAAATACTTAGGGATAGAGTTGCACAAAAAATTGGAAATAATCCATGTGGGCAGGGGCCGGGCTGAGTGAGAACATAGCGCAGAGAGAGACCACGGGAGCTGCAGCTTTTCATTTGTTCCCTAATGATGAGCTAGCGAGACTTTTGTTTATGTATTTTGTGTTCTGGGGGTTTGTTTAGTAATATTACCTCATTTTACTTTAAAATGACTTAATTAGGTTTTCTAATGATTACTTGCTCATTGTACAATGTTTAAAACAAACAGAAAAACTGAAACAAAATTCCACAGATGTACACTCTTTGAGTTCTATTTTAGGAGCAGTTCCTCCTGAGAAGATAGCTTTTTTTCTTTTCCTTTTTAGCTCTCATTCTCTCTCTTTTTATCATGCATATTCTTACATAATCAGGAATACAACACAGGCACAGTTTTATCTCTTGTTTTTGTATTTACTTCATTAACTTGAGCATTTTCCTATGTCACTAAATATCTCAAATACATAATTTAAAATTTTTAATGATTACATATTATTTCCTCCTAGATTTGCTGTGTCTTAGTGTTATTTGGAAGAGAGAAGCCGAGGTAGAGGTTTGCACACAGGCGTTTTGCTGGGGAGGACTCTCAGCTCGCTACCTGTAAGGAGAGAAGGGGGCAGAACTAGGCAGAGGGAGAGCTTGAGGTGTGGTGCAGTTGCAATGCAGGACTCAGCCATTCCCTGGGGAGTTCTTAGCGAGGAAGGCCCTTGGAACCTGTTTCCTACAGAGGGAAGGAGGACAGGCCTCTGTATTCTTGCATGAACTGGTCACTGGATGTGGGTTGATGCAACTTTGGCCAAGGCAGCTTCCTCCCCTCTAATGCTATTTTAGCAGAAGGTCTCAGATGTGAACAGTCAGTAGCCAACAGCTACTGCCAGTACCTGACAGCTGGGAGGTGGCTAGTTTGGCCCTGAAGGGGATACGCCACACCATCTAGTACAAAACCTAGTGTTGGACACTTAGGGTGTGTTTTGAAGGATGACAAGGGGGAGAGGAAGGGAGAGCCTTCTAGGTCAATCTGATAATAAGAACAAAGATCTGGAGACATGATAAAATAAAGATGAAAAAACAACGTACAACTCATCATAGCAGGAGCAGAGGATTACAAGCAGACAGTGGTAAGAAATGCACGGGGAACAAGGTCATAGGGCTTGAAGTTTATCTATTAAGAAACTGAAGACATTGAACATTTTCCCTGTTTGTGCCAGAAGGTCAAGAGGACAGCTGCTTCTGCTCAGGGCCATGGCTTTCTCTACCCACACTAGGCTGGGAGGCCTAAGGATGGCAATGTTGCTACCAGATCCTCTGTCACCTAAACATGTAGGGGCCTTTCCAGCTGTGTCTGCTTTAGCCAACTTCCAAAAATCTGAGCTGGGGGAATTCAATCATGGTGGGAAATTTTTTACTGAATGCCCAGCAGGGTCAGCCCAATGACAACACACAGTTCTGTTTTGCTCTGAATTAATAAAGATCTTGACCTTAAGGTCAGAAATCTCCATTGTTTAAGTCTGTCAGGCTTTATTAAGCCAGCAGCTCAGTGGTGTTTGAGAAGAGGGTGGGGCGGGCGAAAGAGCAAGTATGTCGCCATGGTTACAAGGAGAATAAGCCAATTGCCCTTGATTCCAGGAAGTTTGTTTAGAGAAAGACCCATACATACTAATGGGGGGAAATGGCTCTGAATCTCTCAGAATCATTATGGAATCAGTGATTGGGACCAACCATCCTAACAGTGTACTGGCATCCCAGTTGCCAAAATATTCCTGACATGCCTGGAGAATCCAGACTTCTGTGGCCCTGGCACTTGTGAAGGAAGCAAAGTTCTGACAGCTTACTCAGGGAGGCTAAGACGCTGCTGACTCAAATTTAAAAACAGAGGTTCTTGTATTCATTTACAGATACGTACTATACTGGGCTATAAATGCTGGACACTATTCAGGCCCAGGACAGTATGAACACCTCTTTTCACCTGTCATGCCAGGTGACACAGGTGAGCTCACAGGCTCTGCCCTGCAAGAGGGTCTTGCTGCAATTTGTGATAGGAGATCCTGGCAAGAGCCACTAAACCATATACCGCGTAACATGCTGTGGGCCAAAAACCACGAGCTCTTGAGTGTAAACGTGGACTAACAGGAATGTCTCTAAATGCAAGAATCTGCCTTGTAATTTTCACAAATTTGATATCATTGTACTTCCAACAGATACTTTAAAAATACCTTATTAGCAATAATTTAGACACACTTTAAAGAAAAAGAACAAAATGCAGGAGAAGAAAGAAGACTATTATGTGCATTATGCTAACTAGAGAGCTGCTTGGCTGTTAACTAGAAACTCCTTGCAGGTATTATGTAAAGTGGGGTCAGTGAACTTGCTTGACATGCATTTTCTGGGTGGTACACCTATTAGTATTCCCCATCCCTGTTGTTTTTCTTTTTTTTCTTTTTGAAGAGAAATGGCTTAATGAAGTGTAGTCCAGATATGGACTTTGTCGTGCCGAGCAGAGGTCCTAGGGTGAGTCACTGTACCTCAGTACCTGTGGTTTCACTTGTGCAATGAAGGGGCTGAGTTGGAAGGTCTCCACTTTCAGTTGGAATAATCTAAGGTTCTGTGGCTCTTAAAATACCAACATCTACTCGAACAGCTCCTAAGAACCGAATTCCTTCACAAAGTAGCTGAATGGTTATTAGTACCCAGTTAGAAGGTAAGATTGCTTTTTTGCCTGGAAGTAATATATCTTGCTGAGTTGGCCGTCACATGGACTCATGCAAAACAGAAATAATTTCAAACATTTCTCCTCCTCACCTCACTGCTTATGACAGACTCCCTGAAAATAACTGGAAATATCAAAATAAGGCAACAGAATTGTTCAGTGAAAAGCACTGAATCAAAAAGGAGGAGGAGCCCTGCCCCCCCTTCCCAGTCACCATCTACCATGTGACCTTGAGCCAGGTGACAAAACTTCCTAGCCCTTAGTTTTCTCTTCTGCAAAATGAGATTAATGAAAACTTCCAGGATTTTCACACTCCAGAAACTAAAAACAGAGCCCTCCTAGTATTTTAAGACCACTGTTTTATACAATGTCCTCAACCTATTTCCCTCCAAATAACTCATCTCACAGAACGACAAGAAGACTCCGCATTCTTAGGACAGCTCTCCAGAGGATCCAGGAAGCAGATGTTGAATACAACAAGGTTACACTTGCAGATGCTGAAAATCAGGGAGAAAATTAAATGACGGCTTTTGGAGTCCATTCCCTATCCACACTTACTCCTTTGTGTATATATAAATATATAGATAGATATAGACAAGCCAATATGTGAGAGTGACTGTGGAGTTCTAATGTTTTTTTTTCTCTAGCTAGGTTAATTTTTTTTTCCATTTTTAGTATGAAAGGTGTTATTGTGTTATTGTTTCCTTTTGTTTCTTTAAAAGCAATAGTGGAGTCTGCTGTGGTAGCAAGTTAGTCTTCAGATCACATCTTCCATTATTTGGGCTTGTGGTTTGAAAGTATCATGCCCTGTCCAAAACACAAAACAAACCCACGGGGTTTTGACAAAATGTAATTTTCTCAAGAGTTGAAGTCTTGGTCCTTCCCTTTGTCTGTTCATGCAGAGATGCGCTCAGCACATGGGCTGCATCCTCTGTCCTTAAAGTCTTCAGTGCTGCCTATCCCATCAGAGGACGCTTGCAAATGGGGTTTGAAGGCAACAGGAGGGGTGGACGCACAGGCACAGACACAGAGTGCAAGTGCTCTTGGCATCTCTGGAACTTGGATCATCTGTAGACTTAGGGCCGCTCTCCGATGATATTTGTTCACTAGACACTTAGAGACCTTCTCTCTCAATTACCACTTTGGTTCTGAACATGTGGCTTTGTTATTTAAAGAACCAAAACATACATATTACATCTTACTGCCCTATTTCAGATTTAAATCAGGAAAAATTATATGGTACATTTACTCAAAAAAGAGATGATTGTATCAACTTGCCCCAATGGGAAACAATCAGGTATATTTTCAGCAGTCTGAATAGAGTATCTATTTGGAGGAGGTTGCTGGGGGAGATCTAATCTTGAATCTACTCAGTCTGTATAGACTTCCTGAGAAGGAACATTTCATATACATCTTTTTATACAGCTTTATATAAACTTTTGTAGATGAATTCACATTTAAAGAAGAGAATGTTGGGGCTGGGCACAGTGGGAGGCCAAGGCAGGTGGATTGCATGAGCTCACAGGTTTGAGACCAGCCTGAGCAAGTATGAGACCCCACTCTAAAAATAGCCAGGCATTGGGGTGGTGCCTGTGGCGCCAACCCCATATGCGGGAGGTGTGGTGGGGCCAGCCAAAAACAGCAAAAAAAAAAAAAAAAAAAAGGTCCAGGCATTGTGGTGGATGCCTGTAGTGCCAGCTACTCCAGAAGCTGAGGCAAGAGAATTACCTGAGCCAAAGAGTTTGAGGTTGCTATGAGGTATGACGCCAGGGCACCCCAAGGTTGACAAACTAAGTTTTTTTAATGTCTCAAAAAAAAAAAGGAAATAAAATAAAAGAAAGAAAGAACAGAATGTAGTTTTACACTTACTCTTTTGTGAAAAAGGGAGGGAGAAAGATAAAATTAATTTTCTAAACTAAGTTAGCTAACATGAAGTTACATAAGAAGTTCAGGTTTTTATACAATTAGCTGCAAAAGGAACCCTCTCTCTGCTCACTGGCCAGAAGGAGATCATATCACTGAAAAGTGTTGTCTTGTGAGCACTGTGATTCCTAAAATAGGGCTAAGACTGAGTTTATGACTGAGATTAACAGGGATATTGCCAGAGGTGGTGAAGTCCTAGTATCAGTCCTGCTCATAAACTTGGGAAACTTCTCTTCCCATGGGGGAAAAGAGTTCTAATGAGACATTTGTCTTTTTACATGGGAAGGAGCCAGGATATCTTTTGATTCATAGCTACTTGCATAGGGTTTAAACATTTGGCTGATTATAGATGAAACATTTGTACAGAGTGATAAAACAAAGCAAAACCTACAGGAATAAAGAATGAGAGACGTATGTAAAGGCAGGAGGAAGGTGTCTATACTTCCCAGCAATATCACCAGTGTGTGGTGATCCGGAGGTGAGGATAAGGGGCTGCCAAGGCTGGGATTAAATTTAAAATTTAGAATTTAATCCCTTTCCTTTACCATATTTATCTAACGCCCACCATAGCAAATGCTGTAGGAAATCTTAAAACCACAAGAGCCAGTCCCTGCAGAGACTGTTGGTGCCTCCCTAATATCCATTCTCGCCTTGCTCATCTGTAGTTGGAAACAGAATAGACACTTTTTTCAGGCCTTCTTTGAAGCTCAGTATGATTAAGTTCTGGCCAAGGAAATGTAGGCAGAAATGATGCATGCTTCTTCCAGGTTTCCTGTGAAGGAGAAGGCCTGGCTTTCCCTTAATTGTACTCTTTCCTGCCAGCAGTGGTTCACAAGTGAAGGCTAGAGATAGAACAGGTTGAGTCCCCACCTCTCTGATTGGTGTGGATTACCAGCTGTAATCTATCCATCCAGACTTCTTTGACAGTCAAACATACATTGCCCAGTTGTTTAAATGACTGTGTTCAGTCAACCACAGCTAAACTCTTCCTTCCAGGGAACTTAAATTTACGTCTGCAACTCTCTGGCTTAGGTGGTTGAGATCAGAAGTCAGAAGGTTTGGGCCAGTTGAAGCCACACTCAGCATTCTTAGGATTAGTTGGCTGCGTTGGACTGCATGTGGGGACACTCTTATGGCTTCCAGCCTTTGCAAAGGGGTCACAAATGCAAATGCAGGTGACAGCAGAACACTGAGTTGATGAGTGGTTGGGACCGTGTCTTCCCAACCTGACCAGGAGGGAGCTCCTCAGTCCCTGCTTTGGGGAGCCAGAAAGCCAGGAAGGCTTGAGCAAGGCAAAGCTTCCTGTTCTAAGAGTCATTGGAAATCTGGATTTTCATACGAAATTGCTCAACTTTTTAATTTTAGCTAGTGAAGTAACAAAAACAGTAACCACAAACTCTTCAGACCCAATAAAACGTGGTTTCAGTCAAACTTTGAGCCACTGGCTGACTGTTCTGAACTCCTAGTCATGAGCATAGAAAGTGACAGGGATTATAAACTGAAAACTTGAAATAAGTGGGCTTTCAATACACAAGTCACTACTGTGTGGACTGAAGTAAAAAAAATGTAATAGAAAGGTCAAAAACTCCCTAACTACCTAACGACTGTGTGGACAGAAGTTAGAAATGGAATAGACAGGTCAAAAACTACTAAAATCCAGCTCATAAATTCTGAAATATAAGTAAAGTTTTGTTCGACTCCAGATATTGTGGAAAAATACTATTTCCCCAAACCACTCTCATCACCCGATGGTACCTAACAAGTAAGATACTTCATCTGTGTGTCCTGAGGAGAGATTCACCTTGAGGCCACCCACTGTGCCTGATATGCTTCAGAAACCAGCCCCCATTGCCAGGTAACATGAGATCTCTTCTGTTCCTGGTGTACCTTCCTCCTAGCAATAGAAGGGGTCAGAGCTCCAGGTCCTCCACTTTTGGAAAGTCCCTTCCCTGGCTCCAGAGGGCACTACATTCTCCAGTTTCCACATTGTCTCTTGATGTTAATTATACCTGTCCATTGAGCATCCATCCCTAAGTGAGGCAGAGGTGGGATTGGAGACTTAGCTCTCTTCCAGAAAGCACAGCATCCATCTTACTCCCACCTGACACCTCACATTCTGCCTCTGCAATTAACCTCCCCACCCTGCATGCTCTGTGCCAAGAAATAAGGCCAAGGGCATTAGCATGTAGCAGGCAGAGCTTGGCATGGCTGCAGGATTAAGGAGTCACAGTATTTCTAGAATTTTTCTCTAAGTAAAATTCTCTCTGTAACAGCCTTGACTGTGAGCTTAAGCTACTCTCAGAACTACTGTCAAATAGTTTTGACCTCCTGGTTTAGGGTCTCTTTGAGTTGTGACATAAGCAAATGCTAATGCAGACCCTGGTGGAGTTGTTTTTATTTCAGTCAAGTGAAAGGCTCCCCAGAGGCTTAAGGATTAAGACCCAACCACTTAGGACAGAGCCAGCAAGGTCGGGCCCTCAGAACCAATCAAATCTCAATTTGATTGCATAAACTGAACAGCAGCACAAAATGTAAAGAGTAAATAGGCACATTTTATTTCCTTTATGCCTCTGGTTTCCAGCCACATAGAATGAATGTGTTTGCAGAGCTCTGCTTGCCAGTGTACGGTCCACTTAACTAGACAGATTCCTGCTGAGCTACTTTGTAAAGTGAACATTCGTAAACAGAATGATTTCCATTTATTGATATCTATTATAATTTAAGATATAATCTTAAGGTTTGAAATGTATGTCTGAACATGCAAACATTCATGCCTATATACATATTTGCTGAGAAGAGGTAGTTAACTATGTTTTTTTTAAAAAAACAAATATTAGAAAATGTAATGAAATTCCAGAGACTGTGCCATGCTACCCCACTGTAGGAACAGAAGATTGCTAAAAGCCTTATTACTCAGTGTGTGCTCAGTGGACCAGAGCTCAGAGAGCTTGGAAGTGTGAGATCTCAGGCATCAAAGGTGGGAGTTTGTTAGAAGTGCAGAATCCCAGACCTGAGTGAGAATCAGAAACTGCATTTTAACAGATCTGCAGGTGATGCTTATTTGTTGGTTACAGTTTGAAAAGTGGCAGTGGCGGTACAAAGATGACCACAGGTGGCCTCATTCCATGGCTGGGAGAGGACAGTCAGTGAGTCTGGAAAGAGAACAATTGGTCTTAGTTCTAATTACATCATTTAACAGAATTACTTGACTTCTCAGTTTTTCCCATCTATAAAACAACAATAATAGTGCACTTCTCACAGGATGGAGACATAAGGTAGTCAGTGTTATCTGCCTGTGTCTCATACATGTATACGAATATCCTGGGGCCACTTGAACATATCATCCTGGAGGTATTGCTCTTGAACGCCCTAAAAATGGTGACTGGAAGTAAGGACAGAAGGCCATTTGCCTAAACCTGCAAAACTAGAATGAACAGAAGTGATGAATGATTTGCTTGTGAAATAAAGATAGGACACCACTTCTGCTGAAGTCCACGGTTAACATCCTGAATACAGTACACAGCAAAGACAGGTACGTACTGAGATACATTTTAAAAAATCTTCACTAGGCATAATCCTGGAATATTAACTTCTCACACTTCATCAAAGACAAAAGGAACAAATGAAGCTGAAAAACCAGAAATGATGACAAGAAGAGAAAAAGGGATAAAGTCAAAATGTACCCAGCATTATTTCGATCAACTTTATTAGGTGTGCATGCAAAAAAAAAAAAAAAAAAAAAAAACATGTAGGTTCTCTGTTCCATACTGTTTCCTTGAGTATAGATTATAAGAAAGTAAGCTTTCTCAAATGGTCAGAGCAAACTATTTATTTCTTTTATGCAAATCACTTCTATGTATTTCAACTCCTTCCTACCTGATAAGCCAGATAATAAAGACTTCTGCTGAGGGTAATCCATAATTACGATTATTAAGTTATTAAATGTATCTAGATTTAAGATAATCGTATAAACATATACACTTAAAATTTACTATCCTTCAAGTAGTGAGAGCTTCATCTATACACCTTTTATACTGATTTCATTTTATAGAATATTTTCAAATGTATGCATTGCAATCTGCTATTTCACCTGGCAAAAGCACTCTGAACTTCTACTAAATTGATAAATCAACTGCAACAAATCATATAGTGTATGTGGGGAGACTTGGTTGCTATAGGAATGCAATGTGGCTTGAATTAATATCTAGATTACAGCTAAGATATATAACATATAATGCATACAAGACACACATTTGTGTAGGTGCACACATGCGGGATACATGTTCTAATGAGGAAAACCATCATGTCATCATCAGCTAATTGGGATGTACTGGGGGACAAAGGGGTAATGGGTACAGCCATGTTTATTATCTGGTCTATTATTGTAGCTTCATAGATAAGGTAGGATAAATTTGGGACAAACTATTTCAACTCTCAACCTTAGTTTCTTTGTTTAAAAATGTATCTGAGATAAAATTGAATTCCCAAACAAGCCCAACATTTTATGATTTTATGCCTTTTAAAAGTCACATTCTAATTGAATACCCTTCTCTGTCTTTGATGTATCCTCATTGTCCTTAAAATCAAGGAGATACACAAACTGCTTAAAATACCTGCTTCTCTTAGAAATAGAATTAGTTGAACACAGCTTTGTTTAGAGTAAATGTGCATTGCAACAAAATAAAACTTTCCATAAACCCCAGAGAAAATGACAGAGTACTTTTCCATACTGCAATGGGGGACATGGTGGGGAAGGCAATCCATCCGTGGAAGGGCACTTTTTCTGCCATGGTATTCACCCAGAGTGAGCTCCATCTGAAATGCGGCCATTGTCTCCCCATTTTCCTCAGTTCTCCAGAGGGAGATAATGGCATGGATTGAGTAATGGCCTCAACATGGAAAAAGTGTTTCTTTTCTTCCTGTCTGGTCCCTTCACTGCTAATCTTTATTTTTCAATGTTGCTATTTTTCAAATTGATTTTAAGATATATCCTGTATACGCCCCTGAAATATTGCTAATATCAAAAAATATACATTTGTAGATAAATGTTTAGTTGTAGCATTTTGTAGCAAAAATTATTCACTTTTGTAAAAGATAAACACAAAGCATTCACATTTAAAGTACGATTTATTGAGCAGAGTAGGATTTCCCTAAATCTCTGTCACTATTATTTGCTTGACTCTACATCTTCAACTCTAGGAAACCATAGGAAACACGTTCCAACCATTCTTTCCCCCTTGAGATCAGACACAACAGAATTTTGAAACAGAATTAGATTTATCATTATGTGACTGACTTAAGGATTCCATCTAACAACTGTGAAACAGCCCATCTAACCTGAAAATAGAGGTATTCTCGTGGCTAAAGGAATAATTATCAGTGATAATCCTATGAGATCCTAAAAGTTCTCATAAAATCTCAAACCTTGTGCTCTTTACAAAGTTCCTTTGCTACCAGAATAACTGTGAACAATATTTCACTATAAGATTATATATATACTGGGAAATTATTAATAAATAATGACTAATGGGTCATATTTCCCATCAGGAAGTTTCTAGCCAACATTTTCTTTAGTTGGTGGCTTAAGTCCATGGTGTGTATTCACCAGAGCCACTGTGCATTGTGAACCTGTTGGCATCTCCTGCAGGGGTAAGTCTACTCTTGCTCAGGCTGCTGGCCGAACTCAGACAAGCTTCTGACACACCCAGAACTGGGAGGCAGGGCCCTGCTATCTGAGCAGATGGCACAGGCAGGCATGGGAGCTGGGAACACAAAGTGACGGACATGTGGTGGGGCTGACTTTGTAAATACGTGCAAGAGAAAAGCAATGAGCCACATATGTCTCTGATTTACTGGTCAGCAGGAAGCCAGAGTCCCCGAGACTGCTGGATTTCTACTGTAAGGAAATGGAAAGAATACACTGGCTGGATAAGTGAGAGGAAGGAACTCAGGCTACCCTGCTCACACTCCAACTGGGTAAAGTCTCACATTGTGATGAACATCTTATGGCTTCTTGGTGTAGGAGAGCAATAGAGAGGTGAGCCATCAAGTTTGAAAACATTACTTGGGCTTCCCCCATCACCATGCTGTGGGGGAACACTGAGGTGACAAGTCAGGGACAAGTGGCTCATCAGTCCAGTATGTCAAATGAGTAGCATGCACTTGTAAAGAGAAGTCTTACTTGATCATGACCCCTACTCCATCTTAGTGTGTGGGGTAGGGAGGCCGTGGCAGGGAAGGAACTCTTTCTTGGATCAGGTGACTGAGGAACCTAGAGGCAACATCCCCAAACCCTCAGTGCTTTGGTCTTTGGAGAGGAGGGGAAGGGCAATTCTGAAGATATTCTTGGATTGTTTTCTGTCAAGCTCTTAATGGATGCACATTTCAGTTATAGAAGGGGAGAAAAGAAGAAAAAATGTCAATCAGAAGAAAGACTTTCATTAAACTCTGGAACACACTAGAGACAGACTACTGAAAAAGATGGCAGTACAACTTTGGAACCCCTACAGGACCAAGAATACTAGAGCTCTCAGAGGAAGCCAGGGACCCCCATGTCCAGTAGGGCTGGCATTCTGAGGCCAGAAGAAACAGTGCTACAGAACTTGGTGTCTGGCCAATGGCAGCACCCAGCACTGGCATGAGTAGACTAGGTGTGACATGAGCAGAGACACTCCTGACCTCCAAGCAAGAGCTGAATTTGCAATATTCAAGAGGGCTGGAGGTCCTAAATGAGTAGTTAGGTGCATGAGCTCTTGGTAAAAATGAAAAATAAATGAATTCATTATGTCTACTCAAATGTATACTTTTGTTTGTTGAGGACTGTACCTGGCATTTTATATAAAGCAATTTTATGTGTATATTTTATATTTAAAACTTATGTAT
>NW_003852598.1:1454793-1500605 GCF_000181295.1 Otolemur garnettii | reverse complement strand
GTCGCAGAGCCACGATTCAGTCCCAGCACCATCTGACCTGGTGTCCACGGTCTTCACTGTTATGCTCTTCTTCCCCTCTTAGGAATGACACACAAACTGGCCAAAACCGAAATGATTTAAAATAAATACTAATAAAATACTTAGCTATCAATTTTAATCTTAGAACTTCAAAAGTATTTTAAATATACTGCCATTTAAAACTCTATTATCATTTCCTAAGTTACAGATTAGAACTTGCTTCTCCCTGCCCTCTGGTTTGCACTTTTCTAAGTTCAGTTTAAGCATCCTCACTTCACCTGCACGTTCTTCTGTGACTCTCAGAAGACTAATGACTTCCTACTCCAAATTTATTACACATAACTTTAGATGTCACTTATAAAATTTTGTTTCAAATGCCAGTTTGCACATTGATTCTTTCACAAGATAGCATGTTACTCTGGGACGGTGACTTTGCCTTCTTATTCAGTTTCCCAATGTGCATGACACATCTGATGCCCCCAAATCACATAAGACATTAATTGACCAGAACCTCCTGAGTTTATCTGAGAATTATGTTGGCTCTCTAATTCTTCTCAGCTCTGATAGGAAATAAACCAAAAGCAAAGTTCCTCTTGTAGCTGTAGAATTTTCTTAACCCAATTAGCAATCATTTATATCCATTAAGTTAAATGTACAGGCAGTCCTTGGGTTACAAATGAGATGGGATCTGCAGATTTGTTCTTAAGTTGAATTTGTATGTAAGTTGCAACAGATACATTTACCTATTACCGGTAATAGCCTCCATTCATAAGTGAAAGTCGTATGTCAGCCAGATGTTTGTAATTTGGGGACGTAACTGTTCATAAGTGAGAGTTGTACATAAGTCGGATCTTTGTAGCTCCAGGGCTGCCTGTATTTTCTTTCCCATCATCATTACCTTTCATTCCCAAGGCCCGAAGTTGTACAGTTCCTCACCAGAAAATCTTCTGCTTCCTTTTAATGTTCCTAGATAACATATGGTCTCCCAATTAAGTTTGATTTTCATATAAAGAGAATATAAATATTTTAGTCTAAGTATATCCCAAGTGTTGTATAGAACATACTTATCCTAAAAGTCCTTTATTGTTTATATGAAATTCAAAATTTCACTGAGTGTTCATTTCTTTTTTTTATTTGCTAAATGTGGCAGTTCTATTTTCTTTACAAACCTCTTTAGACCACTATTTTCTACATGTGACTCATAGCAGCCTTCCCTTCAGTTATTATATAGGGCTCTGCTCTTACTGGACTATCTTTATGGAAACATAAACATGCAGGCTCCCCCAAGTCTTCACTGGGCTCCCTGTCCCAGGGAAGGATAAGATGAATGGAAAGGAAGCCTCTGAAACAGCCGACAGGATGGCGTGACTGCACGTGCTCCACGGCTGCTGCCCTCACCTTTCAGACTTGACTTCTAATTGTGTTTCTGTCACCTTTTCAACCACCTTCCACGTTCTCCGTTTTGCTTAAATTCCCCAGTTCTAGTCTGGATCCAAGATTCCCTACCCTGAGCGTTTCCCACATGGGTAACAAATCTTCTTATCCCTGACCTTTCAGGGGAAGGAGACAGGTCTGTGATTTCTGTCTGAAGTAGTGTCATCAGCTGGGTGTGGTGGCTCGTGCCTGTAATCCTAGCACTCTGGGAGGCTGAGGTGGGTGGATTGCTTGAGCTTATGAATTTGAGATTAGCCTGAGCAAAAAGTGAGACCCATCTCTACTAAAAATGAAAAAAATGAGGCAAGAGGATCACTTGAGCCCAAGAGTTGGAGGTTGCTGGTTGTTGGGAGCTGTGATGTCACCACACTCTACCCAAGGCAATAGCTTGAGACTCTGTCTCAAAAAAAAGTAGTCTCATTTGCATTGGAGCAGACACTGGGCTAGTGGCTGCCCTCTACCAGGACATACTGGAGAATATCAAAGGAGGGAAGGATTGCTGGTGGCCAGCAGGTCTGTACAGCAAGCCTTTCAGGGACTGCCTTCTCTCCTAATCCCAAAAGAATCTCTTATTTCCAGATCAGCAATTCACTTGTTTGTTAGAAGAGTTTTATCTACAACAGTGCTCTGCTACAGAACTTACGGTGAACATGGAAATATCCTGTTCTGCTCTGTACAGTTCCTCACCAGCAAATCTTCTCCTTCCGTTTAAGGTTGTAGATAACATATGGTCTCCCAATTAAGCCAGCACTTGTAGCCACCCGGCACAAGTGCCTATGGAGAAAATACTGGTATGTTGTTTGTGTGACTGAGAGATCGATATTTTAATTTTATGTAATTGTAATTGATTTAAATTTAAAAACTCACATGTAGTTAAAGGCTATTGTATTGGACTGTGCATGCCTACAGCAAAAATTTGCCTGTGAGAGCTAAAGATATTTTATTTAACAGAGGGAAAGAGTCCTGATAGGTGTGGGCAAGGTCCAGGCCAGAGAGCCTCTGCAGGGCTGATTTTACCCCAAGGGACACTTGGAACTGTCCGGAGACATTTTCAGTTATCACACCTGGGGTTGAGGGGGAGTGATTCTACTGGCATCTAATGGATAGAAGTCAGGGAAGCTGCTTCACAATCCATACTTTACAGAACGGCTTCCCCCCTGAGTAATTATCCAGCTGACCTAGATTTGAATTCCTGTTAGACATCTCAACCTGGGGAAATTTTTAATCTTTCTTAAGCCACAATTTCTTTATAAAATAGTATGTATAACACTAGGTATAGGTTGGTTATGAGAAATAAAATTATGCAAAGTATCTGGCAGAAAAGTCCGTTCAGTAAAATGTAGCTCCTACTGAATTGCTAAACTGATAGAACTGTGAGAGCATCTTCTTTGGGGCCTTTGGCAGACAAATGGCAGACCCCAGTGCTGAGGTACCTGCTTGCCTGATATAGGTCTCCATCCTCTTCTAGAACAATTCCATTTTCAGCTGCTTTATATAAATTAGGGCTTCCAGTTAAGATTTTGTTAGAACATAGAGTTCTACAGAAAGTTTGGGTACCATAGCGCTGTCATCAGTGATTCTAATGAGGGACACTGGACCCAGGCAGGGCGAAAAGAGCCATTTTGAGAAGATACTTACCTTTCCTTCCCTCTCCAGTTATACCACGTGGCAGGTTTCATCCACCGAGAACCTATACATAGAGTCTTTGTGACTTGCTCTTCCTCCAGAGTCTGAGTGACTCCATAAAAGCATTTTGGATATATGCAAAATGTGTGTACCCCTGTAATATTCTACAATAAAATAATAATAATAAAAAGGGCCTTGGTGGCCACTTTAACTCTCTTGGGCTGGTGACCAGATAATTTTCCAGAAATAATTGAGAGAGTCAAGCCCAACCCAGTCAGGGCACACATAGCATGGCTTCATAGATACCTCTTTAACTGATCTGAACACCATGTATTGTCACTGTTTTTACATTGGTGGATAAAGGACCACTTGGGAACTCATTTTATTCTTCCAAAGTCTCTGAAACAAGAATGCAGAAGAAAGGGCAAATCCTACCTACTGCCTTGGGGACGCAGTGGGACCCTGGCCTTCGTGCAACTGGTTTAATCTCTCTCTTTAAAGCAAACATCATCTGTCTGTTGCTCTGCTGAGTGATCTATTCCCACTTTTCAGGATGCAGGCTCATTTAACAACAAGCAATCAAACCCGCTCCCACAGCCACAATGGAGACTGTTGAGGTTCATTACACTGGAAAAATATGCCATTTTTATTTCCATCCTATTGTTTCCCTGAAGATTCACAATGCACATTTTTTCCAATGGCCTGTTTTCATGAAATTTCACTTGGATTTATTTCTAAGCTACCAATCCAGATGGTACAACTCAGAGTCAAATTTGAATGGTGATTCTTGTGCTGCTACTATGAGGCATGGCACTCCTATTCAGGACGAGTGAAGAAGAGCGGCATCGGGAATTCAAGGGGTGAAAAAAAAATGAGACTGGAGAGTTTATGATGTGGGCGTAGGGCAATGTGCTCTTGGTTAGATAGCGACTATTGATGATAATTTAATAGCAATTTGCAGGTTCACTCCACTTATTTCATTAGTGTGATGGAATTCTTAAAAATTCTCATGGTATGTATTGTAGACACTTAATATGCATTTGTTGAAGAAACTAGTAAAAGAGTTACCCCTGTGGTACTTTTAGAAAACTTAAAATGGGTAAAGGGAGGTCAACAAAATAGTGATATACTATTGCAACTACAACAACAAAAAGAAATAACTGATTTTGACAAAATGAGATGATGGTCGTTTTAAAACACAGTACACATTTTTTAATAAGTCTTCTCATTGATAGGCAGGGTGCCTTTCTCCTTGGGGACACTTACGACTGTTTATACTGTCACATATAGAAGGAACACTGCACAGCTTTCAAAGCCAGGTCATGAAAACCCATGAAAGGGAACTTAACCTGGTTCCCTTCTGACTTTCTGAGGGAAGCCATCCACCCTTTCTGAAGTCCAACTGCCCTGACACCCTTATGCTGGAGGGGCGATTGGTTAACAGCTTTGGTTAGCAGCCTGATTGAGCGCTCCACTGCTGGACAGATAAACCATCAACCATAGGAATAAGCCACCTGATGTCCCAAGCTCAATTAAGCCTTCAGAAGACTATATAGGTCCAGCTGATAATTGCTTGAAACATTAGGAGAAACCCTAAATAAGATATCCCTGGTATCTGCTCCAGCTCCCTTAACCTTCAGAACTGTAAGCAAAATAAAAAGTTGTAGTTTTATCCTCCAGGATAATCTGTTAAGCAGCAATAGTAAATGGACTAGGTATTAAATCTGCCCAGACCGAGCCCAGGTTTTCCCTACAGGCTTATAGAAAGAGTAACTTTAGGAAAGTGTCTTAGTCTGCGTGGGCTGCTACAACAAGATAGAATAGACTGAGAGGTTTCAACAACAGACATGTATTTTCTCACAGTTCTGAAGGCAGGAGGTATGAGATGAGGGTGCCAGCACATTCAGGTCTGGCGAGCGAGCGCCCCTTCCTGACTGCAGATGGCCGCCTTCTCACTTCATTCTCAGGCAGCCTTTCCTCGGGGGCATAGGGAAAGACAGTGAGCTCCGGGCCTTCCCCTCTTCCTGGAAGGGCGCTCATCCCATCATAGGGGCTACACTCTCATAATCACCTCCCAAAGGTCCCATCTTGAAATATTACCACACTAGGGGTTAGAATTTCAACATATCAACTTTGGGGGCACCTACATATGCAGTGCATAACAGAAGTTCAGAAAGAACATTTCAGGAGTTCACAAGCATCACTTCTAACTCGATACTAAAATCCAGACATGCAATAGATTCAAGATGTCCAAGGCTCAGAAACTTCCAAATGTTCAGATTAAATGGTAACTAGAGTTGAGCAATGGCTGTGCATGATTCAGACTATTCCATGGCCATCGTCCTCTGGACTACTGACCCTGAACAGGTCGGATGTTCCGCGGGTGGTGCCTTTGCAATAGCATGAATGTGCTATCGTTAGAGCCACTCCCCATCTTCCCACTCCCAGAAATCCTCTATTAGAGTCTGGCCCTGAAACAGAGCAAAAGTCATTCATCTCTTTCACACATGTGACAAATAATGATTATGTATCTAGAATAAGTACCTTTTAAATATTTTTTTTCCCAGAAGCTAAAGAAAAAAGATGACCAAGAAATAGTGTCTCCCTCCAAAGATTTCACAGTCTTATAGGGCAGGAAGTGTTCTGATACAGAGCTGGATGTCCACAAGGGAAGCATGGGAAAAGTCAGAGGCGAGGCTGAACGGGGTGGGGGCATCTCAATCTAAGGGAAGCTGGGGAAGGCACCCTAGAAAGGAGGAGAAAGACCCAGAGTTTGCTAATTGTTGCTCTCATATCCATGCCAGATGCAATGTATACTCAATAGAAAATAAAGAGATTTTAACATTTGGATTTTTTTTCATAATGGGATGTATTTTAGATGACTATTTGTATTACAATACCATGGGAATATATTAACTAATCAGTATCCTTCATGCATTTAGCATTTGATTTTCTTTGCAAAAGTGGCATTTACATGCCCCCGAATGCAAATATTTTTGCAAAGTGATGCCCTTTGCATCATACAGCAAAAGCATATAATTCAAAAACAACAACAACAAAAAACCAAAACAGTTTTTGAGCGGCTTGTGTGTGCTAGATGTGTGATTACCTTATTTTTCTATCCTATAAAAAACTGCGTACTTTTTTCCAAAAGTGTTTTACATTATATACTAATACGTGAGTCTGTCCTCTACTATCTATTTGAATAATTATTAATAATAAATATTTTCAGGATAGGTTTTAAGTAGAATCAGAAATCCTGTTCTTTTGCGAAAAAGCCTATGAGGAGATATCAAACACAGCTGCATTTGAAGAATTTTTACTCCATTGATTTGCTACCTTTTTCTTCTCACTCCTTTCTATTCAAATATCAGTGTGCATCTGTGCACCCACATACGCATGCATTTGCACACACTCCACACTCTAGGTAGTACATAAAATTGGTCCCAGCACTTAATGAAGTGCTTCAACTTTGAGAGTCACATAAAAGGACAAAGCATCACGGCCCCATATACATCAGGAACACCTGTTTGAACACAAATTGCTCGTTCAAAGTTGGACCTTCTCTCCCATCAGTGTTAGAACACGGTTTGGGGAAAGGGTGTGGATTTACATCAGGGTTCTGTGACAACAGACTATGATATTCATCTCTCCAGGCTTCTGTTTCTTTATCAGTATGGTGCCGGGTCCATTTCAACCTAGTAAGGATATTTGGAGATCTAGATGAGAAAGAAGTAAGTTCCATTGCTGGTGGGAGCCCGACATTCAGCCCACAAGGACTCCAGGTCTGAGCTTTAGTCAGAGCCCTTGTGAAAGTCAGAATATGGCCACCATGAATCCAAAGTCCCAACCCCAGTCTCAAGCGCGTCGTGATTTACCCAAGGCTGTAAGAAATTGCACATATCCTACAGTTTCATAAATGAGTTACTCAGAGAGATCAGCCCAATGGAGCTCATGGCTTAGGCCTCTAATGATCAAAAAATCATAATAAAATATCAAAAATCCTTCTAAAAAGTTTCCTTTGATCTGATTTGGTGAATGTGCCAGATGGGTACTGCTGCTTTCCCACATCTACCTATAACTGATATCACACATAACCGTGTCTGCTTTCCTATGGAGACAAGAGTCTGCCTCTAAAGCCTTCTCAACTTATTTTTTACTTGAGTTGTTAGATGAAGACCTGCCAGAGTGTCTCTATAAAAGTGGGCCTTCACCTCTCCACCTTCAGGATATTTCTTTTGGATAAATTAATTTCTGTCATCAATAAAATAAGTATAGAAATATTATTAAACTTGTGTCTCAATAGCATTCAGCAAATTAGACTTTGAGGCCATTTTCAATTCCTGCATTAGATCATTAAGTAAGGGTTTTAAAAACAGTAACTGCTAGATTATTTTCAACTCATGAGAGAACCTGTGAATGGCTTTCTCCAAATTTATGTCCTATTTGTAATCTGTCTCTAGGACCATGCTTAAATCCACATTTCTTAAAGCAATGCTTCAGTTATAAATATCTTCCATGGGTTGAAACTGTCTTATTTCAGATGAAAATAGCACTTTGAGTATAGTTGTTTCACCCTCTAATTTGTTTTATGTACTATCTATTCTATAAATATGTACTATTACTATGGGAACTCATTCCTCTTCAAAGACAAGAACACACTGAAAATATTTCACAATTATTCTATTCCTCCAAACAAGCCACTTAATTAGCAGCAATAGCATTAGTCATGTCAGGGGAAAAGTCATTTCAAAATTCTGCTAGGTAATATCTTTGTACACAAGCAGTTACATCACCATAATGTGGCACTTACATTGGGTGTTCTGAACTCAACATGAATGTCCCCACCCCAGAGCTAATGAACAGAACAAAGCAAATAGATCCTTGCCTAGACAGGGGTCCATTCAATAGCCTAGTTCTTAAACACTTTAAGAATACCAATATCCTTTTTCATACCACTTACAGTAAGAACATTTTTAAACTTGGAAAAAATACCATGTAGCTGCTCAAAAAAATAAAAATTACCATGCCTCCTTTCTTACACTCGCCCATAATTATCAAAAAAAAAAAAAAAATGAAAGTGCATAATAAAGAATTCAGAAAACTATTTGAAAAAAATTAAATCACCCATGACTTTATCACACAGACATTTGTATCATTAATAAACTGGTATAAAGCCTGGCAACGTTATATGTCCTAAATATGTTGTACTGTTAATGGTATTTTTTTCATTTTACAAAATCTTTTGGAGGTCTTACTCTGTGAATAAACCATACTCCACATAACCATTTCTAAAAATTATAATTTTTTAAGTGAAAATTAAAAATTATAAAAATATTCTATTGTGCATAGTTCTATTATGACCATAATTGATTCTTTCAATTTTCTGTAATATTAGGCAATTTCTAATTATTTGTTTACCATCAACACTCTTGCTAATTTTTTTTTTTTTGTGCATATATCTTTAAATCATTATCTGTATTATTTCCTTAAAGTAAATTTCCAGAAATCAAATCGCTGGGTCAAAGGCATATTAAATTTTAAGACCTTTGATTTAATTGTGCAACACAAAATTATTGAGACAATAAAATCCTGGTAACAGAAAAAAGCACAAAGCTATTCACAGGACCTAGGACTAATTCTTGGTCCTCTACTGGCCTGAGGAATGCAATTGCTGGCTTTGGAATGTAACTGCATGTTACTCCCTCCCTCCCTCCTTCGCTTCCTTCCTTCTCTCCTTCCCTCCCTCCCTCCTTCTTTCCCTCCCTCAGAGGGACCACCAACCTGGGCCCACCATTGTAACAAACAGAATTGATTTAAACAACAGTGAAACTGGAGATGTGGTTTACAGGAATGCCCCACTTAACAATTGTATAGCCAAATGACAGTGTGACCAAGAAAAACAGGCTAGATCTGCTCTGTCTCTGGCGTAAACTTGCTGTGTAATTCTGATAAAGTTACTCAGTGTCTCTGTGTTATAGTTGACTCATTTGTCAAATATCAATCAAATCTGCCCACAGTGTTTTTCAGAATATCAAAGGAAATAAAAAATAGAAAAATGCTTTGGAAAATACAAAACTTCTTTGGATGATATGTACGAGTTATTCTTTCAGAGAGTGCATATTTTATATAGATAATAATAAAATGTAACTTAGCAGATAAAAAATACAAAATGACATAATGCATGTAAGTTTCGAAACAAAGTGCTAGAAGCCTAGAATTTGGCAAAAAGATTCAACAAACTGCTACTCAACCTGCCTGAATTTGTTCTCACCAATCCTTGGTCAAACAAATAGAAAAGTTTTGACTTGCAGAAAGATTAGTAGGTATTCCATATATAGTTACATTTTATATGTCTTATTAAGTCTTTAATTTTTTTTCAACATATGGTATGCCATCTTATGATTCAGCATTTAATCCAAAATTAAAGTAAATCTTACCTTCATTTGATTTTATTTTTAATTAGAGATACATCCTGTGAAATTGCTAAACCAATGCACTCTCTGTTTTCTGGCCACTTCGTGCTAAGAATCATACTAACACGTTTTTCTGAATTCAGATTAAAAGAAACTTTTTTTGGGAGGCCTTCTGTTTTTCAGGCTCAAATTATCATACATGGAAAATACATCTTCCCAGAAGAAAAGCAAAAGAAACCAATGAACACTAGTAATAAAAAACAAAGGGAAAATTAAAGATCTACTGGGAGACTCCAGTAGATATCCAAGCAGGAGTCTCAGAGTTCAGTAGCACAATCTTAGATCCTTTCCTATTCAAGTCAGATAGAAGGTAGGTCAGCCATCCCTCCTGGCTCCCTGCCTCCTTAGGCAAAACCTTTGCTCCACATCCTGTGTAGTGTGGAAGTCATGAGGGTTTGACTGGGATTCCATCTTTCTTCTGAGTGAGAACACCTTCCCAAGGAAACATATAAGACTGATAAGCAAATAAATGAACGGGTAACTCAGTCACTCAAGTAACTGCCTGTGGGATTTGCATTCCCCCACCATTTTGCTCTTGGCCAAAGCCGTCACTCTAGTCTAGCCTATGCCCAGCCATGTGCCCACCTCATCACTCACCCAGGTCCCTGGACACCTGTCATACTTTCCAGAACAGCTGCGGCACAAGGGTGATGGCGCATTCTGCCTATCTCACTGAGCAGAGGATAACTTTTACTCTTTCTTACACACCCCATGTACTTTGGGCTTCCTGAACAGTAATTAACATTAGGGATTTAAAAATAACACTTCTTTTTTTTTTGAGACAGAGTCTTATTATGTCACCCCTCCGTAGAGTGCCATAGTATCAGCTCACAGCAACCTCAAACTCTTGAGCTTAAGCAATTTTCTTGTCTCAGCCTCCCAAGTAGCTGGGACTACAGGTGCCCACCACAATGCTTGGCTATATTTTGTTGCAGTTGTCATTGTTGTTTTAGCTGGCCTGGGCTAGTTTCTAACCGTCACCCTCAGTCCATGTGGCCGATGCCAAAACCGCTGTGCTACGGGTTCCAAGACTAAAAGTAACACCTTTATAGTTCATTTCCTATATGAATTCCATCCTGGAAACATGCCTAAGAAAACATCCTGTACTTCATTCCCACCAGCATCGTCCATTATCCCTGGCCCTTCTCCAGCCCTGCACCTCACCCCTTTAAATCCTCTGACTCCCTTCTCTGCTCAGTTCTTCCTCCTAGCTTGCTTCTCTTTGCATCTCAAAGCCCAGAGGCCATGTCTTTATCGAACAAGACTCTGGAGTCCACGTGTTGAGAAAATGATAGGAAATTTCACATTTCATTTTACTTTTGATTCAACTTAAAAATGCCTCCTCAGCCAGAGAGAGCTGCGGTACTCCAGATACTCCAATGATTCTGGAATCCTCAGAGCTGCAGGGAGCCCAGGGCTAAGAATAAAACAAGCCTTCTCTTTTCTTTTTAATTATAGAAAGTCCTCCTCCACTCCCATTTCTATCTTCCTTCTGATAAGAAGGCTGAAATGAAGGCAAAGTGTTTGCTGTGAAGGAGCAGACGTTACCCTCTGGACTCAGATTGGAGGGATCCGGACCCTCTAAAGGCTACTGACATGATCCACCTCCCTCATCCCTCATCTCACTGGGGTGCAAAGATGAAATTTTTACCCTTGATCTTACCCAACAGCAAAAAGCAATTCAAAAATGGAATTTTAAAAGTCTAGGAGAAGAATCCAGAATTGGTTTATTTTTGAATTTTCAAAACCACATTGTATGAATTGAGAGGCAAGGTTGTACTATGAATGTCACCTTCCCCAGCAGGTGCTCCGTCCCTTCTAACAATAACAGTCATGGCAGCAACTACTGAATGAAATTTCACTGCTTTCCAGACACTGTACTAAGCCCATTTTATGTCACTAGACATAATGAATTATTTTTGTTAACTGATTCTGACTTCATTAGGATCAAAAATGAATTGGTCAAGTGCATCACTCATGCCCAGGATTTGATAAGAAAATGATACATAAAAAGAGAATAAGCCAAGATTTAACTTCGAGTTCAATGAAAATATTTATTGAACCATTGCCGTATGGCCAGCTCTGGCAGATTATGTTATATAATTTAATCCTCATAACAACCTTGGAGGTATCAAGGCATCCCATAAAATTGTGATACTTACAGCAACAAACCACAGTCACCAACTAGACATTACCCAGAACTCTGTGTCACATTATCATCCTCTTAATGCCATTAACAATTTCCTCCTCAGTAGTCAACAAAAGAAGGATCGCTTGCACTTGGGTAGTAATAAGATTACCGGGCTATTATGATGGTGCAGAACTGAGAACGAGTTCAGAACAGAGGATCATTTTTTTGTGGCAATGAAGTGACACCACCACAATTGGGCAGACACGGGTACTGACGTGAAAAATGGAGAACCTTCTCATGAGAAAATTTACCGCAGGGTGCTAAGAGCAAGACCATGATTTCTCTGGGATGGAACACCACCATTGTCTTCTTCACACCAGAAGGTCCCTTGGCAGGATTATGGGATAGTAGGGTAATTGAAACTAGAGCTACATGTGAGCCATGTTCTCCCGTCCCTTGATCTTCCTGTAACAGATACAGAAGCTGAACCGGCAGAGCTGCAAAAGAGAAACGCTCCATCTAGTTTCTGCCCTCACAGTCAAATCTTTGACTCAATAGTCAGGCTCATTTTCCCTTTTCCGGTTCCACTGTAATTTGTCAGATGTGTGCTACCAATGTCTAAACCAACATTTTTCTATGTCTGTATGTTTCTGAAACAGACTCTCCAGTTTGAGCTCTGCCCTTCCCATTTTCCCAACCCAGCGTTTTCTCCCACAAAGCCCCAGGTGAGATTTTACCCTCTCTCTCTCTTCACACACATACACGTTTTCTTTGTCCATGGCTTTCTGTGTATCATAGATGACACGGGGGTATTTGGCTTCCCTCCCATGAGAAACTCCCTGCTGTGAACATCCTCTCCTAGCTCGTGTTTATCTTCTTGAGCATTTCTAGCTATGGAAGTAACTATAGTCTCCTAATCCTAGGAACATTACAAACAGTCTATCTCTGACTTTGTCCCTCTCACTCTGTCTCTGGATCGGGATTAATTTCCACCTCCCTCTATCCCTTCTATATCCTCCTCCATCGCCGACATGCTCCAGTCTCCGAGCAGACTTTTGCACGGGTTCCATCCAGCACATTGCTAGGATTGGGTGACTCTGGTGGAGGTGGGAGGGGACGCTGGTTCCTCAAGCCCTGATTTAGACCCAATCTTCAGAACGCCTTGATGAGACTGTCATGTGGGACAGAATCAAAAGACTTGCTGTAGCTCCTGTAGATTACATCTATTGCTTTTCTCCTATCTCTGTGACCTGTCATTCTGTCATAGGAGGAAATTGAATTGGCCCACATGATTTTCTCTTTACAATACCATGCTGGTTGCTACCCAGTTCCTTAGGCTCCACTGAAAGATAAAAAATTGATTGCCAGATGTTGTTTTGGTGTCTTCTTAGATACTGAAGGTGACTGATGATTCCATACAGGTGGAATTTACCAGTGCCTATTTCTCAGAGAACTTGTGCAAATCAAATTTCATACAAATTGAATTTTACTTCCTTCTTGGTTTTTTTTTTTTTTTTTTGATACTTGATTTCAGATGGAGGCTTGATGGTATGTATCTCTTAATGTTTGAATTGTCATGTTATCCCCTTTCAATCCTCAGGTATTCAAGGTCTTAATGAGATATGTATACATATATTTTAAAAAATACATTGGTTGAGTTATAGCAAATAAACATTAGCAGGGGTTAGACAGATTATTTCACAACGTTTATAAGTTCATATAATCAAGGCAGAACCTTTTAGTATAGCGATTACCCTTTCGATAACACCTAGGTACCAAATGTCTTGCTAATTGTTTTATAATTATTTTGCTCATTGAATCCTCCTAATAACATTTTTAGGTGATAGGGAGTATCTTCATCTTCATGCGATGCCATTAAGCCCACACACAATATATAACTTGCCCAAATTCACTTAGACAGTGGTGGAGACAGGACTGAAAACCTGCAAATATGAACATATGTTAACACTTTACCTTTTCAACACAAAAGGCAGCCTACTATGGCCTCTTTCTGCTGAGTTTTCTCTAAATGGTATCTTTTGGAGATTCATTAAAAACAACAACCTGTGGTGAGTGGCCATACATTTTTTTTTTAATCAGTTACAATAATGTTCATTTGCATGGATGAACCATACATTATTTTAACCAGTCCTCTAGTTATAGTCCTTGGGTTTTCCTCAAATCTTCTGGTATTTAAAAAATATGCCATAATGAACTCCAGCATATCATTTGATATGATATGAAGAATAAATTCTAAGGATTGAATTTCTCTTCATTCTCAGAGTAGTTTATGAATTTGAAATTTTGTAGCTTTTTATAATTGTTGCTGAAGAGACTATTGTAAGAGGTGTATAAATGTATGCCTTTCTCATATCCTCAGCACTGTGAGAGAAGTTCCATTTCCTCATGGACTACCAGCGTGTTTCATCAAACTGTGAGTTCCTGCCAATCTGATAAGTGTCTCAACCTAGTTTTTCATTTGCACTTCTTTTATCAAGAATGACATGAGCATTTTTCATAAGTTTCAGATATTTTTGTATTTCTTTGTCAATGAGCATTTGTTTATATTCTTTTTCAATAGTTCTATTGAGTAGGAAGTGTTCTTTTCTTTTCTTTACAATTTCCACAAACTCTTTTTAGATAAGGGAAATTAGGCTTGTTACGTGAGTTGTGGAAGTTTCCCCCAGTTTATCAGTGGTCAAAAGAAGGTTTTGACTTTCACATGGTTGGATTTACCTTCTTATCTAATGACTAAAGAGTTTCCAGCAGGGGTTACTAAAAAAGCCTATCTAGTTTAAGGTTATATAGAAATTTGTCCCTATTTTCTTTTAGTACTTTTCTGTTTTTTTTTTTTTTTTCACATTATAAGTTTTGATGTGTTTGTAATTTATATTGACATGTGTTCTGAGTTATTAATCCAATTGCAATTTTATATAATTGTTTCAGAATGGTATCCTGGGCGGCTCCTGTAGCTCAGTGAGTAGGACACCAGCCCCATATACCAAGGGTGGCGAGTTCAAACCCAGCCCTGGCCAAACTGCAACAACAAAAAAATAGCTGGGCATTTTGGCAGGTCCCAGCTACTTAGGAGGCTGAGGCAAGAGAATTGCCTAAGCCCAAGAGCTGGAGGTTACTGTGAGCTGTGATGTCACGGCATTCTACTGAGGGTGACAAAGTGAGATTCTGTTAGTAAAAAAAAAAATAATAATAATAATAAATAAACAATACTATCCTATTTATTGAATGTTCTATTTGTCCCTGACTGATATAGTGACTTTTCGTACACGAAATTTCGCTATGAATTTAGATCTACTCTCGGGAGTTTCCATTGTTTTAGAGATCTGTTCATCTATTCATATCCTTGAAGTACATTCTTAGTTACTGAGGATACAACTTCATTGATCTTACATAGTGTTCATTCATTGTCTAATTTATTTTTGCATATGAACTTTAGAATTAATGTGTCTGATTCTAGAAACTTGGTGGTAATTCTGTTGACATCATGTTACACATATAGATTGACTTGTGATAGCAGTCATCTTTACGCTATTGTAGTATCTTGTCCAGGTATGTGGTGACATGTCCGTCCCTTAAATATAAACCTCCTTTGTGGTTTTCAGAAGTCATGGAAAGTTTCTTCATAGGGATCACACATAAAATGCTTATTTTTAGGTATTTCAATGATGTCTTTCTACCACTGCATCCTCTAACCAGCTATTTTATGAAAGTTCTTGATTTTTGCCTATTAATTATATACTGCTGCTTCACTAATTTTCTCTCGGTATGGAGTAATTTTTCAGGTATTAGAGTTTGGGCCAAGCTTGAACTATTTTACCACATTAGAAAAGTACTCATGGTTTCTTATTTTGAGTATGCGTGTGTTTTTAAATCAAGAATTACTATTGAATTTTGCCAAATTTTTATTTCAGTATCTGTAACAATGACTGGCTGCAGTATTTTTTAACCTTCATACATTGGTATGATAGATTATATGAGTACATTCTTTTGAGTTAGACCAATACATCTCGCCTCATCAAAAAGGATTATTTTTTAAATTGATGGCTATTTTCTGCTTAGTCACATTTCATGTAAGATTTTCTCAACAGTATCCACTAGTAAGGTGATAGCCAACAGAGGTTCAGGTAGGCACATCAGAGAGAGTCTTCTCATAAGGAATAGTTATTTTTGCTGGTGATTTCTGGCAACTTCTGCCACCCTATCCTTTCACAAAACTCCTCATAGCATCCAACTCTTCCCTCCCCGGCAGCAATGGCTCCATATCAATCTTGGCCTTTCTTATATAGTCTTATGATGTCTATGGAGTTTATGATGTATCAATGAAAAGTGATCGGCATTCTTTTCTTCCTTTGTGTGTGTGTAATCTCTAAGGGGAGACAAAAATGCTGTCCTACATAGTCATCCTCAAAAAAAAAATATCCTCAAGGCTTATTTTCTACATTTACAATGAATTTGGTCTATTTTTATGTACTAATCAAAATTTTATGTAGAATCATTGCTGTTTGCATATCTGTTTAATCCCTTCTATTCTAGAATGTCCTTAGTTACCATCGGCAGATAGATGTAACCATATAAACCAGAATGATTTAAATAATTTTAGTGAATAGATTTTAAAATGTATGTCCATTACTCTGTATTTTGAAATAGACAATAATGCATGTATAGGTTTTCACTGTAAAATATTGAAACAATAGAGAAATCTGTAAAATAAAAAGTGAAAGCCTCTTTTCTTCCCTCATCTGCCATATTTACTCTGCTTTCCAGAGCCAACACTGCTAGAATATATTATATACTTTTTGAAACTCTGCTCTTTTATACGTATATGATCACATTTGTATCATGTATAATTTTTTGACCAAGTGAGATCCAATGAATGTTCTTATATTATATCCATCATTGTTTATATCTGTATATCTGTGTGATAGATCCTTAGAAATGGGAATATTGGCACAAAAGATGAATACATTAAAAATTTCTACAGGTATTATCTATTTCCCTCTAGATAAGTTATAATAATTAACCTCCTTGTTGTAAAATTAGCCATTTTTCTATACCATTTCCATCACTGGATATTATAAATTTGTTTATTTGTTGTTACTTTTATTTCAGTTTTCATTTATTCTATTAGTTGGACCTTTTTTTTCACGTTTATTGACCATTTATATTTCTTCTCTACATTTCCTTTTACATTTTTTGTCCATTTTTCAAATTGTTTTGATTTGTAGGAACTCTCTGTTATACACTGGAGATTAATCATCTGTCTGTTACATATGCTGTAAATATAATAATTCCTCTAAGTCCATCACTAAGTTTTCCACCTTAAATTTATGATACAGAAAGTTGTCACTTTCATAAAGTCAAAGATCTCTCTCTTTTTGTTTCTTGGCTTCTTAATCTATTTTGTTCATCTGTTTGTCGTTCAAGTAAGAGACCCCGAAATGAATTCTTCCGCCCCCAAATCTCCACATCCACTTTTGCCTCCCTAGCTTTGAAGATGCAGTACAATAAAACACGGCTTTCTTGATGCCCAGAATGCCCAAAGTGTGACAGCATCATTACCCCAGAAGCCCTCATGGTTACTGAAAATCTCCTTTGTTGACTAAAGTTTGGAGAGGGTCATTGCTGACCACCAGCTTTCCGTGACCATAACTAAGAAGAACTGGAGACAATACAGCTAGCATTGGGACATTCTGTGAAACATATGACATTTATTTTTATTTCTTTTAAGTATTTTTGATGATAATTCTCATGTCAAAAATTCGTGTGTGTTTGGACAGAAACAATATGTCAATTATTCACTGAAGATGTTGAACTACATTTCAGTTAATGCCACTTTTTCTTCAGTCACTGTTTTCTACTTACATGTTTTTTGTATTGGTTTTGCAAGTTTCTGTTTGTTTTTTGAAAAGCATGCTGTTTCAGCTGTGTTTTCCAATTTTGATGTCACCCAAACTAGGCAAGTTCTCTGTGCATGCCTTGGGGAACTGGCCCATTTAGTTCCATCTGTATGCCCTTCCCAATGATCAAGGCCAACACTACTGGGTGCTTACCTGATGGTAACACTGTCCACCTCCCTGCCTCCTCTCCTCTGTGCCTTGGGTATTTTTGTGTGCTTTAGTGAGTTTTTACACGCTGTTATCTGTACTCCTGTAACACTATTCTATGAACAGAGAGGAAATAATGATGCATTTATGAACTTAGAATCTTGCCTTCTCTTTCACACAATGTGGATGTAGCCAAAGTAAGGTGCTTCGTAGAAGCTTAACAAATCTGTTTATGAATTTAAAAAAAATAGTCAGACTGTGTTAATTTTTTCTTCCTATCTCTCTGTCTCCCATTAACTTCTGCTACTCAGTAAGCCATCCATCAAAAAACTAGATCCTTGGTCCTGAATGTTAATTAACTTTTCTTAACTCTGAGGAAATGCCCTAAGATTCTCTTCCTGTCATGGAGCTAGGAGACCTCCAGATGGGAGATAGTACCAGGTCTGCAGAGGTGTAACAAGTGTAATTGAGGCTGGTGAACCCATGCAAGCACTTAATTCAAGACTTCCAGTCCACTCTCCTTTTACCCGCAAGGTGCTGGCAAGTGAGGCCATAATGAAGAAAGAAGTAAGCTTCGCATTTCAAAGCTGGTGTCACACTCCATGGGCCAGAGTCCTACTTTCCTATTTTGTAAAATGAGGATCACTAGGGCAGTTAAGTGTTTAAACCATTTACTTAGTAAATGCTCAAATGCAGTAATATTAATCATAATAGATCTCCAGAAAGATAAATTGGGGAGAGTAGATAAGCTCTTTTTATTAACAATATTTATCTGATCTCAACTCAAAGGTCACTTTCTCAGAGCATAACAGCAGAATGCAAATGTATTCATTTTCTATGGCTGCTGTATGAAATTACCAAAATTGTGGTGACTTAGAACAAAACAACTTTATTATTTTACAGGTCTGGAGGTCAGAATTCTAAAACAGGTCTCACTAGGCTAAAATCAAGATGTGGGCAGAGGAACTGTTTTACTTTTGGAAGTTTACAAGATGACTTTCATGCCTTGTCATTGAACTTCTAGAGGTTACTGGCATTCCCTGGCCCTTAACCCCCTTTCTTCATCTTCAAAGCCAGCTCTTCACATCTCTCTCTAACTTTATTTTCATGTTTTTCTCTTCCACATTTAAGGGACCCTTGTGATTACATTGTGCCCACTCCAACAACTCAGGGTAATCTACTTATTTTAAGGTCAGCTGATTAGTGGTTATAATTCTACTTGCAGCCTTAATTTATCCTTTCCATTAATGTAATACATTCCCTGGTACCTCCAATTAAGATGTGGGCATCTTTGAGGGGGTCATTATTGTGCCTCTCATAGTCAGAACTGCATCTGAAAAGGAATTAGAAAAAAATCAAAGAATTAAGAGCATGAAAACTTAGATAAATTGATCAAGTCTCCAAAAGCTCTCCACATTTGCAGTCTAGGTAGTTGAGATTTCTCCATCAAGAACTCAAAAAGAAAAACCCTTGTGGCTGACATTTGAAGGCCACAGGGAATCAGGGAGCTGGGAAAGAATGTGTTCCATTTGGCATCTAAGTTTGACGTAAAAGCAAATCTTAGAGGTAATCAAATATGTGTACCATTTGACAACAGGTGATATGGAACAAGGAAGAGACCAACTTGGTACTAGAGCCAGAGGGCATGTAGAAGAATGAGGACTACGCTCCAATCAAGGGGCGCCATCCACCTCGGGCTCTTCTCAGCAATCAATCTGGAAGTCTCGGCTTTTCAGTAAATAGTTGTATTGCATGTTTAGAAAAGCCACATACCATATTCTGAGTCTTTTCTCCTCTTATGAGAGTTTGCTAAACACATATGTATTTCTTCTTTTATTTCTTTTTTCCTTTTGATTTATGTGGCTATTGGGACTCAAAGCTGATAGGCGAGAATCCAATCTGCTTTTAGTTGGCCACTGGCAATGCTACCCAAGGTCAAGCTCCCACCCTTTTGCCGAACTGGTAAATGAGTATTCTCCCCCGCCCCACTCCCCTCTCACTTTCTCTTTTATCCCATCACAGCGCATTCTCCACACAGACACTAGATAATCTAAGAAAATGAAGTCCGATCTCATCATTCCCCTGGTGAAAGCTTTCTGAAATTTTCTCAGACCTGTCTGACCCCATCTCCACAACACCCCCTGTGAGCCACCACCTTGCACCCCTCCACTCTCGAGCTTCACGCCTCACGTCCTCTATGTTCCAATCACATGGTTTTCTCTCTGTTCTTTGAACACACCCAGCTTAGGCCTTTACCCTGTGGCTGGAAAGTCAGCAGTAATCCCACCCCACCATCACTACACAGCTGTCCCTCTGAAGATCTCTGGTCTCAGCTCAAAGCTCACCCTCTCAGAGCACTGCCTCACCACTTACCCTAACGTGGTTCCTGTCCATAATTCCAGCACTTTCTAGCTCATCAGTGTGCCTATTTTGTCTTCACGTCACTACCTCTATTTGAAGAGACTTTGCCCATTTATGAATTTCCTGGTTTGTCCTGTGCACTGACTGATTCTAGCTCCCCACGCCCCTGCTCTACAGTACAGTGAGAGGCCACATCTGCTTCATTCCTGGCTGTAACCCCAGATGCTACATAATGTCAAATATACAGTAGAAACTTTGTAAATATTTTTGAGCAAATATTGGCATTTTGTGCAAATAAATTGAAGGAATGTATTTATTTCACAGAAGAATTTCCACTAGAATAGTATTTTAAGTAGTAAAAAGGTTCGTTTATAATACCTTTTCATTTATACTTTGTACCTCAGTTTCCTCGTCTATAAAACAAGGGCTGGAGTAAATGACAAATAAGGTCCTTCCCAGCAATTAGAGTTCAGTGATTATGACTCAAATCAAAAAGATTATAGCTAATTTTCAAAAGGACATTTGCTAAGTGGTGTCCACCTCTGTAATTTTAAAAATGACTCATTTTTGTCTGATTCATCCACAGTGGAAAGTGTCTCTTAACTCTTTAGCTGCAGGTTATTCTGTTTGCTAAAACTCTCTTCACAGCTAGTAGCAATGGCCCAGGGGTCAGGCCAAACTGTTCAGCAGTACAAATAAACGCGTATCTTCATATAACTGAAAGGTTGAGTCAGAGCTCTACAGAATAGAGGAAGATTTCATTTCACTTTGCCTATCACCCTGCTTTCCGCCTATGAATACTGAGGTCAGTGAATCTTTGGATCAATGAATCTTTGTTATTCATTTCATTCACATGCAGCTGAATCTATCCCATTTCATTCTCTTTCCTCAGACAGTCCAACCCTGCTGGCTCTCCTGTTATTCTGTAAAGACACTCAAATGTTCCTCACTTGCTAGAAGTTCTGCACCTGTTTCTTCCCTTCTGCCTAGAATGCTTTTCCTCATGGCTTGTGCCACCACCTCCTTCAGGTCCTTACCTAATGTCATGGCCTCCCCCAGACCTTATGTGAATGGCGTACATTCCCACGGATGCTCTTCCCTCTCCACGGCTGTGTTTTGCTGCTGTACGCTTATCACAGAACACACCGCACGGGTGATTACTTATGTTGCTCCTTGTCTCTTTGCTCCTACTTACACATAAGCTCCAGCAGGACGACGTTTCTGTGTTTCCTTCATTGCTGTGTCTTCAGCACCTTGGACAGGAGCTGGTGCATAGCAGGAGATGAAGCAATTGTTATTTAGTGCAGAACCAGTGCAGGCTGCTTTGTGACTGATGATCAGTAGCTATGCCTCTCTGTACACTCGATGGCTGCTGAGAGCAGGAGCTGTCACAATTTACTTACATGTCACGTGAAACGTTTTGCCTATAGAACGCACACCAAGTGTTTGAGAGTGGACATTCATAGACTCAGGCCTCTCTCCCCCTCCACAGACTCCCCTCAGTTCCTGACACGCTCACTGAGCACCCACCAACACAGCAGGAAGGTACCTGCAGTTCCGAAACTCACCTTTGTTTTCCCCCATTTTCTGACACTACCTGAGCTGCTCTTTTTTCCCTGATGTGTCCTCTCCCATCTCTTTAATGCAACAGCTCTAAAATTGCCTGTATGAAACTTGCCTTGGTGGAAGAGGAGATAGGTTTTCCTTTCTTATGGTCCTACTTATACCTCCTCACCTACACCAGGGTTTTCATCTTCGGTGCCTTTGCTGATGCCCTGCACTCCATGGGACACTCCTTTGTACCCTCTCTACTTGGCTAAATTCTCCTCTTCTAGACCTTAGGCAGTGTAAACAGCCAGGCATGGTGGCTCCCAGATACTTGGGGGGCTGAGGTGGGAGTACCACTGGAGCCCAGGAGCTCAAATTCAAGGTTACACTGAGCTATAACCAACCATACCACTGCATTTGAGTCAGAGAATCAGAGAGACTCTGTCTACTAGAAAAATGCAGTGTAACCTTTCCTAAGACGCCTCTTCCTATCCCTTACTCTAAGAGCAGTTCACCTCCACATGCAGATGTGTGCTCTAACATTTATATTTTATTGAAAAAACCTGTTCATGTGTCTAAAACTTATAGGAGGCAGTACTCCTTCTTATTCACCTGCCTACTCTCTATTACAATCACTAAATATTAGCTGAGATAAATTATATATGCCTATGCAAACAATCAACACATTGTATTTTAATTATTGGTAAAACAAATCCCATTATACTCTAGTATAGACTTTCTCAGACCTTTGGGGGCAGAAATTATGATTTATATTTTTGCAGGACACATAGTTGGAGATCCGTGCACATTTCCGAAGGAGTGGACTGCAGTGCAGGTCTTGGGTTACGTGGTATATCAATTTGCATAAAACTGTCACCACAACCATAAAGTGTTACTGTGAAATTGGTCATATACTATTAGGAAGTATTTTACGTACCAAAAAATAGTCCCCACAAAATATAAAGTAACTTGGAAAGCGAGAAAGAGAGAGAGAGATAACTATCCTAGCCAGTCTGTCTTTAGGTCCTAGTGGTGGCTATGAATGGCACAGCTCAGAAAATGACCTTCAGGAGGGCGGCACTTGGAGGGCTATTGTGCATGTGCTGTGCAAGGGAACAGGAACGGCTTCTCAGCATCAGGAACTGGGAGCAGGTGGGTGGCTCACAGACCAGAAGGGGAGAGCCTGCTGTCAGAAGTTCTAGATCAGTGACTTTAACCAGTGTGCTATAGCACACTGGTGAGCAGTGAGAGGATCTTAGGTGTGCCGTGAAAATTTTTAAAGATCATTAATTAAATTACTTTCAAAAGAAGTTCACAGCACAGTAAGCATATTCCTTTCTTTACTTTTTTTGATCAACATAATTGATTGTGCCATGGCAGATTAACTGATAGGTTCAAGCGTGCCTATAATCCAGTGAGATTAAAAAGGCTGGAAAACACTGCTCTAGAAGAATCATGGTCTGACTCTACAGTTCAAGGGAGTAATTGCTGGGGCCCCTTGGCCAGTAGAAACTTCAATTAAGAGGTAATTATAGAAATAATAGTCACATATATGCACAGTTTGTAGAGGGGAACTCGTAGAATATTTGAAGTGCTCAGTAAATCCATTAACAACCACCAACGATTTTCTCAGTGAAGCCATTAGCCTGCACTAATGCTCATTTGTATATTAGAAGTAGTAACTTTTTACCATTAAAAACAAGAAGAAAAAGAAAAGTTAGGTGATGTAAAATGCTAAACTAGATTACATTTGGGAAAGAGTATATCCCTTCATGGTTCTAATTTTTTCTGAGGCACAGACCCCTTTTGAGAATGCAGTGAGTTTTAAACTGCTTCTGCCTCAAAGATGCCCACATTGACCACATTTTCTATAATACAGCTATTTGGTGCATGGTCAAAGGCTACCATTGCCCTTGATGGTGACCAATAGATGGGATCTCACAGTCTCTGAGTGCTCAATAAGTGGATGATGATTAAACAAAAGAATAGAGACCTACATAGTATTAGTACTGTCATCCATACTCACACAACTAATTTTCAATGACCAGGGATTCCAATAATATAGCTGTAGATTTCCTGATACTTAAATGTTTTGAAAATTCATACTTTATTGACCTTGACTATTTCTTTGACCAGTTATAATTTCATAAGATAAAGAACACAGGAGGCAGATCTAAAGGAAGATAATTGCAGACAATTTGCCTTCTCCTGGGAATTAAGATAAGAAATATTTTGTTCACTTTGTGAACTATATAGTAATGCCCTCTAATTTTAATAAGTAATGTACTATATTAATGTGAAGCAAAACTATTTGTGGATGGGACAGATTCCATAATTCAGTTACGTAGACTACGTATCCATTCAAAGGGTACAAATTGCTGAGATTAGATTTGAAAGGTTTTCACCATAAACAAAGATAAGTATGTGAGGTAACATGTTAATTAGCTCAATTTAGACATTCCAGATTTGTACATATACAAAAACATCAATTTGGACTTTATAAAACTATGCTGTTTTTCTGTGTCAGTTAAAAAAATAAAATCATAATAGGCCATGGGACTATAACTTTTCATTCCCATTGGCAGAAGCTAGAGTTTGGAACATAGTGGTCTGTGAGGAGGGAGTTTACTAAGACTTTCAGGCTAGGACTCTACCTGCCGCACATCACTTGCCATCCTACCAAGTGTCAGCAGGTCATATAGTCAGAGCAAATGATTCAGCCTCACCAGAAAAGCTCCCTATCATGAACACATGCTCATAGATTAGAATAAGGAGTTGGTCATTCCAAAACTTTTGACCAAAGAATAGTGGACTTTAGTGAGGACTCACTTAGGTGGCATAGGCAAGCTTGTCTCTCTTTGACTTTTCCACAAGATTCCAAGTCAAATCCATGTAGCAAGTGGAAATACTATAAAATTTATAGACTAAGGCAAACTCTGTGCCATGCTTTCCAGATTCCTTCTCCTTTCATTTTTTTTTAATAACAGGTTGATAGTATATACAGTAGGCCAGACATGCCAAATTCAGAATTGAAATGAGCAAGTTGATAGGAAGAAATAGAAAAATGGAAACACAAGAAACATTTTATTTAAAAATGGATCATTTTTGTCTTAATAGCTATAAAGGGGTTCTGGGCATTAGAAGGATATTCTAAGCACAAGAATGCTGTACATGGCCTCCTTGTCAAGTAGTTAAATAAAAGATCAGCAATCATTTAAAAATAAATCTCTTTAAGCTTGGTAATCATGACCACATCCTTCATGTCTGATCATTTCTGGATGCATTGGAAAAAACATCATTTTGGAACTTACAAAATGAGAACTTAATGTTCAATATTCTGTGCCAAAGGGTAGAGTTTTCCACCTCTTTTTTCCCTTTCTAGACCACACACTGTGAATGTTGCTGACCTGTAACATCCTGGAAGACATAAGTCACCCAGACACGTCCACAGACAGCAACAGCCCCTTGTGCATAATTCACCATAGGCCTTTGATTGGCAGGGCACAAGGAAGACTCCATTCTGGTGTCCTCATTCACTTTCCTTTGGCCTTTTGAAAATCACTCAACATTGCTGCTTGATGTGCTTGGTTTGTACAATACCACAAATGAAAATATCATATTTGCAAAGTATTGCATAAGCTGTCGTTTCATTGTTAGTTTAATTACTGTGCTCTCCAGTTTAAGCTCTTTACATAATGGTGCACCTGGCTAATTTCTAGCATGGAGAGCAGCTCTATCTTTTTTTAACTTCCTTTTGTAACTGTGTGTGACCCATGACCTAATGATCCACTTGCAACAACCAAATTTTCAGGAAATAGAGAGTGCCGTAGATGATAAAAAGGCCCAGAACTACGGGGGGTTAAATGTCTGATCTTATAAAGACTATAGTTAGTCCATAAAATTTCCTGTGTTTGGACCCAATTAGATACATCACTTAGTTATAGCAGAAAGAGGGAGAGAGAACAGAAGCATGGAACAGACTTTGATTCAGTGGGGCTTCGTCATGATGTGCCATCCCACTGTATTGATAACAAGGGTACTGCTTTGGGAATATAGGAGCTGGTTCTGAGGGGCAAGAGATGGCCAACTGTCATCAGGCTGATGGTTGACAGACTGCAATGTTTGTTTGTTACTCATAAACAAAAATAAATGGCCTTCCAAGAAAATAAAAACTTCCTTAGGGCAGAAGAGATTTGTTTTAAAGAAGCAAATTTCATGTTGCCTTGAAAAAATCAAATTGGCTGGTTGACATCAGTAAATCGACTTTCTCCCTAATCTTCAGTGTGAAGGCTAGCAAATGGTGCATGCTTTCCTGGTGGTTGAATAGTTAGGAGGAAAAGACTGAAAATCCTCCTTGTTTGTTTTTGATCTAGGTTAAGTGGATACCATTTTTTCCCTAGTAAACAGATGCTTGGTATTGTAAGCTCTATCTCAACCACAGTTGTGCTATTGGTTTCAACCGGGGGGCCTCAAACTTTTTAAACAGTGGGCCAGTTCACTGTCACTCAGACTATTGGAGGGCCAGACTGCAGGCCCTGGGATGAGTTGGCTGCTAAGCAGGACAGGCAGTGGCAGCAAAAACACCTGGCAGGCTGGATAAATGTCCTAGGCAGGCTGCATGTGGTAGTTTGAGGATGCCTGGTTTCAACAATCCCTTAATTTAAAGTATTCATCCTTCAGTATCTGTGGGGTTGATTCCAGAAACACCTCCCCCCAAATCCAGAGATTCTCAAGTTTCTTATATAAAATGGCATAATATTTTCATTTGACCTACACACATTTTCCTATATAGTTTAAAGCATCTCCGTATCACTTATAATACCCCAATACAATGAAAATGCTGTGTAAACAGAGTTATTCTTCATTGTTTAGGGAAATTGTTATTTTTGTCTAAGAAAAAGAATCAGTCCATGTTCAGTACATACACAGACATCAATTTTTTTTCTTCAAATACTTTCAATCTGTGGTTAGTTGAAACCATGGATATGGAAACCATGGATACTGAGGGATGACTGTTCCTAATTTTTCACTCTCTGAATGTTAGCTATCTTTAGATACTGACAATGGTATGTTGGTAAACTAAATCTGCAAAACAAAAAATCTTGATTTGTACTATATGCTGATTTCCATGGTATAAATACTCCCTCTATGGCCAATTTGGAGTCATTGAATTAGGACTAGGGAAGAAATGCACAAATCAACTTATCAACTCTCCTGAACTAAGTGGACCCAAATCCAGCATACCAGGAGGAGGCAAATTAATTACAACAGCAACAAAAAACCAACTAACAGTTACACAGTGCTTCAGAGCTCACAGAGTACTTGTGCTCATCCACATGAGCTCATCCACATCTTAGGGCTTTTTGAGCTAGGAGGTATCCTTAAAACTGAAGTTCAAAGAGTTTAAGTAGTTATATTTACTATGAATGGCAGATAACAGAGCCAGACCATATCTCTTATTTTAGGAAACCAAGTTGCATAACATTCTTAACTATTTTCAACTTCTGTGAGCTTAAAATTACAAATTAGTTGGTGAAACATTTGTACTTTCCTATTATAAACAGTAAAAACAATTGCTTACATTTTTATAACACTTTATGATTTTTGAAAAATTTTTATATGTACTATCTTAATTGAACTTTACAGAAATATGGTGAAGCAGAGAAGGATGAGATCATTATATCCATTTATTAGATCCAAATCAAGATCCAATAAATTAAGCTATTAGAAAGATCTTATGGAAGATCTCAGTATGCAGCACTATTTCACAACGTAGATGAAATGATGTCTTGGCCTATTGTGACAGGAGGAACAGGAAGTAGGAAGTTAAGTCAGAACAGATGTCTCTTATCAGGATTATCAGTTTTAGGGGCCCAGTGGAAGAGCAGAGATTGTTCTGAGCCTGAAGAGAAATTGAGGCCCCAGGCCTTCTGGGATAAGGCTGCCATATTGACTCCACTTACAACTGCACTTACACCTTTGAACCACTGGGGCAATGCAAAAATCTCAATCCCTGGACTAAACCTCAGACCAAGTCAATAAAAATGTCTAGGAGTAGGACGCAGCATCAGTATTTTCTAAAGCTACCACTGTTGCTTTAGAGAGGTAAAGTAATTTATCTACAGAGAGAAAAAAATCCATTTATTCTCTTATTCATTGATTATATTCACATTCTCATTCATCCTTCCGTTCAAACAACCAATATTAGCTGCATACCTACAGAGTCTAATACATGTAGTGCCAGGCACTACTTTGCATACTGAGGCTACAGTATGATAAGGTACAGGATTCCCTCCCACTCCAAATGAATTTGTACTCTAGGAGGAGTTTATAGGGAAATGTGCATTTGGGGGCCAGAAAAAGTCTCTAACAAAGAACAAAAACTCTGGCATAAGGCCCTACCTCTCTCCTGGCAGACTTTTTGACAAAGTCACTTTCAAATAGGATCAGGATCCTGTTCCTCATAACGATATTTCAACCTGCGTATTGTATTAAATGAGGGGCTTGGTAATTCAGGCTTAATCATAGATATGCCTTAATTTATGCACTAGAAAGACTCCTAAATTGTTTGGTGCAAATCATTTTTAAGGTAATGTTGAATACTGCTTTCCTATTAACTGAGATTATCATTTATCTTCATTACAAATGAACTTTAATTGGAAGTAGCTCCCAACAAATTTAGCTACAAATGTCTCACTGGGCCCTCTATTAAACACCAATCAATAAAAAACAAACCAACCAAAAGATAAAAATGTTCCTAGTAAATATATAAAAGGAGTTAGTTATTATTTCAAGTTAATTTCTATCAAGAGACAGAGATTCCCTGATCCCCTCTCTCAAGCACTTAGAAAGATAGCCTTGTAAATATAATCCATATTTATTCTCATGGTTAAGAAGTAAATTCTCTTTTCAGGACTGATTTGATGAAATAGTTAATATCTCTGCATGTGCATTAATAAATAATGGCTACATGGAGGAAAGAGGTGTCATTCCCTGACACTTTGCCACATTGTTCCATTTATTCATTGACTCATGTGGTCTGCTTAGAATGTTTCTGTTCCCTTCTCCAGAGCAAAGGGGTTTATGACTGGGCAACAGCAGAGTTGACTCAACCCTCAGCATTGCCACTCTGCCTTCAGAAGCCAAATCTCTTGACTAGATGGTGTTAGCAGAACAAGAAGGCCTTGTTATCTGAGGGCCAAACCCAGTGTGTAGTACTTACGTGTTCCCCCCAAAGGGCAACCATGAATGAATGAATGATGCATTTAGAATTTAGCACACATAGTGAAGGAAATGATTAACAGAGTAAATAGGCAACCTGTAGAATAGGAGAAAACATTCACAAACTAGACATCTGACAAAGGACTAATTTCTAGAATCTACAAAGAACTCAAAACAAAATGGCGGGAAAAGAAAAATCTCATAAAAAAGTGAGCCAAAGATATGGACAGAATTTTTTCAAAAGAAGACAGATTTTAAAAAAAAGCCTTTTATCATAAGGACATTTGCATTAGACTATTTATTGCAGCTCAATTTATAATCACCAAAATTTAGAAACAACCTAAATGCCCACCAATCCAGGAATGGATTAACAAACTGTGATATATGTATACCATGGAATATTATTCAGCCACTAAAAAAGATGGAGATGATATGGATTTTGTACTAATTGGATGGAGAGTGGAGAAGCAAGAATCCAATGTACTCAATTTTGATATGAGGACAATTGATGACCTAGTACATGGAAAGGTGGGGGAATAGGGGAGTGGAGCAAGGGAGGGGATGGTGGGGCAAGGTGTTTGGCAGAGCTCTTGGGGGAGAAACGCATTTATAAGAGGGATTTTGCCTGACAAATGCATTTAGTGTAATCTGGATCTTTGTACCCTCAATGAGTCCCCAACAATAAAAAAAAGAAGATAGAGAAATGGCCAAGAGACATGAAAAAAGGTTTAGTATCAACAATCCTTGGGGGAAATGCAAATTAAAACCACAATGAGATGCCATCTTATTCCTGTTAGAATGACCACTAATTAAAAATCAAAAATAAAATAAAAAGAAAACATATGCTGGCATGGTTCCAGAAAAAGAAACGCTTATACATTGCTAATGGGGCTGCAAATTAGCACAACCTCAATGGAAAACAGTATGGAGATTCCTTAAAGAGCTATAAGTAGACCTAACATTTGATCCAGCAGTCCTGCTACTGGTTATCTCCCCAAAGGAAAAAGAATCATTTTATAAAAGAGACACCTGCACTCAAAGGTATATTACAGCACAACTCACAATTGCAAAAATGAGGAATCAACCTAAGTGCCCACCAATCTATGAGTGTATAAAGAAAAAGTGGGGTGTGTGTGTGTGTGTATGTGTGTATACCATGGAGGACTACTCAGCCATAAAAAGAATGAAATATTGTTATTAACAGCAACTTGTATGGAACTGTAGATCATTATCCTAAGTGAGTATCTCAGGATTGGAAAAACAAACACCATATATTCTCATTAATAAGTGGGAGCTAAATGATGGGTGCACATGGGCTCCAAAAGACGTAAAGAACACCAGAAATTATGAAGGGAACAAGGTGAGGGAATAAGGAATAAAAACATACCTATTTGGTACAATGAAGAGTGTCCCAGTAGCAGGTACACCTAAAAGCTCTGATTTCAGCATTACACAATGTAGCCATGTAACAAAAACTGCTGTACCCCATTAACATTTGGAAATTAAATAAATAAATAAATAGAATTTAGTGCAAAATATGCTCCTTCTACACTGAAAAGAAGTTTTCCTCATCACTAACTGCTCAAATATTCTTTTTTAACCAACAGGGCCTTTTTATGTTGAAAAAAAGTATAAGTGGTGGGGGTAGGGGGCAGGGATTTCCAGTTAGGATGCTATTCCAGAGGCTTCAAGTGCCAAAATGTCTCTACATTGCTGATGGAGACCATCTTGTATTATCCTGAAAGGGAAGATTGTCCACTGCAGCAGACGTGGAATCTGTAGATGCTGATTATCAAGCCGATGGGTTAGCTCCTCCTGTTTGCATTTTCTTTTTGACCATTTGATGCTATTAGGAAGTGGGTATGAAAATTAGATGGGATACAAATTGAATATACTTCCACTCAGCCAAGGAAGCAATCTGAATGGCAAAGTACAGAAGCTTAAGAATATTTAATCCTGCAGTACTTAAGTATTTACAAAAGCTGCTCATTTAGGCAGGATGTGGATTATCATCTCTGCTTTACAAATAAGAATATTTAGAAAGATGAAGTTATTGTCCAAAATCACCCAGTCAGTGGAGAGGAGAGATCGCAAACCCAAGCTCCCGATTTTATATCCCTTATCCTTTGTCCCATACCCCAGTCAACCTATTCCACGGAGGCACATTCTCCTCTCTCACTCTTCTTCCACTCCTCTTCTCACTATGGATAAGGGGAAAGCCGTCATTGCAGACAGTAAGGGCCCCATCAGAGAGTGCTTCAGGCTGGCTGCGTTCATGGTGTCAGGATCAAGCCCTCTGATGGCTTCGTGCTTGATGCAGTGGCTGTGAATGAGCCCTGCTCATTGTCAAGTCTATTACGGAGAGTAATTAAAACCAAAGCTCTTTCTCTTTCAATTATAGCATTGGGTTGGTTTAATTTCAAAATGTGAAGAGAACAGGTACATAAGCAGGCCAAAAGAAGGGGAAAATTTGGGACATTATGTGATTATCAGAGCAGTACCAAACAAAGCTTCATCCAGAATACATATGGCAGGAAATTCAGGCATTACAAAGATGTGAGAATAAGAAAACAAATGCATGCTTTGCTATAAACCAGGCAGAAAGCATGCCATTAATGTTTATCCATTACAAAGCTGCTCATACTACGTGAAAATAAGATACTTCGTGGAAATGGAGTAATTTCTCTCTCTCTCTCTTTCTTTCTTTTTGGAGACAGAGTCTCACTATGTCACCCTTAGTAAAGTACTGTGGTGTCACAGCTCACAGCAATCTCAAACTCTTAGGCTTAAGCAATTCTCTTGACTCAGCCTCCCAAGTAGCTGGGACTACAGGCACCCACCATAACACCTGGCTATTTTTAGAGATGGGGTCTTGCTCTGGCTCGGGTTGGTCTCAAACTGGTGAGCTCAGGCAATCTACCCACCTTGGCCTCTCAAGTACTGGGATTATAGGTGTGAGTCACTGTACCTGGCCTGATATATTTCTTAAATAATTTTTGGTCCAAGTTGGTTTCAGATAGTAAAAATTTCCTTCCCAGAAATACTTTCAACCATCCCAAACCACTGAGTCTCCAGATTCTTCCTTTAACTGTTGCACTCATCCCTGCCGTAAGGAGACTTATGGAAAGAAATCCTCAGTATAAAGAGAAATGATTATTGGCTGTATAAGTTAATGGTTAGTACAGGATAATTCCAAAGGTATTATCTCATTCAGTGCATCTATTTTCAGAAAAGCACATTCTAAGGTCACGTAGAGTCTACAGATTCCTCTTTTTGTGACCCCTGAGTAATATTTATGAGACAGAAAATGAGGTAAAAGCAGGAGAAAGAAGAAGGGGGAGAAAGGGAGAGATATAGAGATGAGAGTATGTGTTTCTGTCTTTGTGTTTGGGTATTGTTGGAAGTGTGAAAAATTGTGCAGAACATATAGTCTGGGTATCCTTAGGAAAGCAGGCTGGCTGGCTGGCAGGGAGTCCTTTCGGGTGACTTACAGCTTGGTATATTCACTGTCATTCAAAGACTGTAATGTGGATTAAATGGTATATTATGCTACATGGTAGTACTCTGAAAAACATCAAGGGTTACAGAAGCACAAGGCTTTGTTACAGGAAGTATATGTCTCCAAAGATGAGGCAGACTTAAACAAAAAAAAAAAAAGAAAGAAACAAAACAACACAGAAAAGATGACAGAATAAATCCTTTCTCATGAGAATTCTTCTCCTTGTGCACCTGTAATACCCCTCCAGAACCACGCCCTTTCCATCTTTCTAGCCTCCTTCCTCCTGAAGCCTCTCCTTTTACTGTTTTTAATATCCCATTTTAGGAACTGTTCAGAAACAATCACTGAAAGAATTAAATATTAACAGAAATAGTGAGTACAGTGATTCACTAAAATTACCAATCCATGAGCAATGAACTATATTTTAAAGTAACAATAATAAAATAATAAAACTATATTAAAATAATGGTACCTAGCAATTTTGCAGAACTATCATCTGATAGGTACTGCTTCCTTCTGTGGTAAAAATGTTTAGACGTGGGTTTTAGTCCTAATCTTAAATCCTAACTGAATTTTAAGCAAGTCAATACCCTTGCCTGAGCCTCAGGCTTTTTTTTTTTTTTTTTCTGGAAATAAAGAGATTGCCCTAGATCAGGACTCAGATACCCTCTCAGACCAGGTGCCTTGTGGAGCTATGAATCCAATTCCACTTTTGGAGGAAACCATGAAGAGAATTCATTCATTTCTAGAGGTAATCCTTGTAAGTGAAATTCCTGTTCCCTTAGACTTTGCTTGCATGAGCAAGTAGAGGCTGGGAGGTATTGGTAGTATCTAGCCAACAGCATGTAAATGTAATGAGAAAACATGCCTGATGCATCATCCTCGTTTTCTACTTCAGGAAGAACTACTTTTTCTTAGTGACACGCCTAGGTAAGTTAAATAGATGGAAGAGTAGAACATGGTGCCACTGATGTTCTAAGAACCAAAGCACCCAAAACTGCTCTGCAGGAGGCACAGAGAACTGAGGAAGACACACAGATGCCGCTGGGTAGTAGATGTTTAGAGCTACATGGGGTAGAGAGCAGTGGTCACCTGCTAATTTGGGGTAGCTGAGGGACATTTAAAAAATTGAAATTCTAACTGTTCTGTTAAAAGATATCTGCTGTTTTGCACTGTAACCTCTTTTTTTCTGTCTGTCCTTAAGATATTTACTAAAGAGTGTTAATGTTTTGCATAAGTCTGATTGTTAGTGCTTTTGTTCATTTATGGAAATCACAAACAAGGTGAAAACTCAAATCTGGATCTAAATGTGCAAGACAGAAATAACCCTGAGAAGCTAAACGACCAGGGCAGGGAATTTGCAGGTCTCTTTGAGAACATGTTAGATTTTCAAGGAAAATGGAAAAGGAAGAATATATGATCTTACAAGGCCAAGAAATAGCCAGTGATATTCTCTTTCATTCATTCTCACAAATAGTAGGTAAAGAAAAACCAGGTGGAGATTAAAGAGACTCTGAGACCTCTGAGCTATAAGCTAGGAGAGGGATATGAAACGAGAGTCCATGGGCCAAATCCAGCCTGCCATCTGATTTTTAGAATAAAGTTTTATTGGAACTTAGCTATGCTCTTTCATTTGCATATTGCCAATGGCTACTTTCATGCTATTCTAGAAGAACTGAGAAGCTGTGACAGAGACCACATGTCCCAGAAAGTATAAAATATTTACTATCTGGTCCTGTACAGAAAATTTCTGCTGGCCCTAGGACAGAAAGGTACATCAGTGGGAAAATGGCTTTTGACAACCTGACTCAGGAAAAGGAGCCCCATTATTTTTTTTTCAATAGACCACAAGAAACTACTTTGAAAGATTTACTTCAAGAATTGTCATAGTCTTTCTTCATCAGGCCCTCATGGACAATTATCCTGACAGAATGTATTCCCAATAAGACTACGCATCTGGCAATTGGAAAGAACTCTTGAATTGGAAACTCTAATTGCTGGGTTTCCTCCCATCACAGTCACGGAAGCCTCATCCGTTCACCAAACGCAGATAAAGTAGCTTCTCTGTGCCTGGCACCATGCTAGGCAATGGGAGCCCAGGGACCAGTTAGATACTGCCTGCCTTCAGGAAACTCATAAAGCTAGAGAGACAGGACCTACACTATCAGAACACAGTGCCAGGTTACAATAGAGAGGCCTGGGCAAGACACACCTGCTCTAGACATTTCTTAAGTGTTCCCTTATTGCCCCAGTGGTAGGGAACTGTGTGTGACTGCTTCCATTATACTGACACGCCCCACGAGCCACAAGGCCAACACCACTGTCAATCTTACCCGAACGTGGCACATCTATTTAAAGCCGGTAAAGGTAATGCTTTCAAACCACATCTTTGAATACTTTAAAATGAAATCAATTAATTTTTTTTTTCATTTTTAGGAAATAACTCAAGAGACTAGAATATAATATCTCAATTCACATTTGTTGAAGGCATATATGAGGAAAAGAAAGAATGCTTAAGAAATGTACTATGTTCACATGGGTAATAAAGATGATTACTGTCTGGAAACCATCATTTAAAACAAAACAATAGAACATCAGAGCAGGAGGACCATGGAGATAGTGTGTGTTTAAGTCCCTCGTTGAACACCCATCTACCTAATTCCTGGCCGAACTAGCACTAGAAAGAACCTGGGTGTTCTTTTTTGTAGTTAGTTGTCTTTCTGCCTAAGGTTTTGTTTGAAAAGGATAACACAGCCAGAAAGTTTTGAAACTGTAGCATTGTACCGTGCTCTGTCTTGGGCTGAAAACACAAATCAAATTTTCTCAGTTTTAGCCATGATGTGAAGGTTTTTATAATGCCTTAAATTCAGTTAGGATTCCACATGTTTTTAAAATAACAACCACAGATTCTTTCCTCTCATGGGGTGTAGAGATGAGTCTGCAGGAGGTGTGTTTCTTCTGCTTGGGATGGGGAGGTTCCCTTTGCGACAGGCAATAAATTCTGTGCTCAGATTTGGCGATCTGATTTATAGCAAGAAAGACGATGGTAACATTCCACTTAAGCCTTCACCTCAAAGAAGGCATTGATTCTACACTTGAAAATCTATACATGGAGAAGCTTAATTTCACAGAGGGTCTGTTGCTCTTCAATGTCTGTATGAATTTGGCATAAGAGCCATGATTCTTGAAACAGTTGCAAAAAGGTATTCTAGCCACTATATTTCCAAAAGGTTATAATGAAAATAAAATCTGAAAAATTTTCTTTGCTTTATAAGACCATCCTGAACATCAGTGACAATTTTCAAATCTTTGAGAATTGTCACTTTTGTGACAATCCCCTAATGCAATTGGCCTAACAGATGAGTTAATGGGGGTGGCCGAGAGGTAACCTTGGGTTCTGATTCAATCTTCCAAGACATGTCCTGGGAAGTGCAAGTCAGAATCAAATCAGGAAGCACATGGCTTGCTAAGAGGGAATGTGTGAGAAGAGTGAGAGAATTTTCATTACCTTCCCTACATAAATCCCACAGATAGAAGAAGATAAAGGGTAGGGAGCTGTTAGATCTCAATGCTTATTAGACATTGTGCAAAAAACATTGTATTTATATCCTCACATTTAATTCTAGCACAGGTGAGAGGGGATACCTGGAGTCTAATCAATTTGCTGAGGTTCCTGCAGCTTATAAAGTGACAAAGCCAACATCTGAACCTAGCATTGTTTCCAAAGACTGTCCTCCATTAGTAATTATCTCTTTTACAAAATATTTCCAACTATACAGCTATGGAAATCAGTTTAAGAAGTTAGACTACAAATGATCTTAGATGAGGATATATTCTCTGTGTCTGTCTGTCTGTCTCCCACACATACACACACTGGTGGGGTAGAGCCTACATCCGTATTAGATTTGGTATCCCCTAAATTGCTCCGGATGAGTGATCCCTACATGGAGCAGAATGTCTTCACATAATAAACATGCATTCATTTTAACTATTTTCATTTATATCCTCTGCGTACCTGTGTGTGTGCACATGTGCACGCCTGTGTGTTGGGACCACTGCTCAGTGCCAACACATATGACAGCTGCATTTCACAGTTGAGTCTTCAGGCAGCAATATTTTAGCAGAGTGAACATCAAATCTTCCCAATGACTTGCGAGCTGTGAAAGACATTGCAGCTAACTCCAACTGTAAAAAATATATTGGCTTCAGAAGAGAAATGGCATTTGGAAGGCTATGCTTGAAAATGATGTTGGGAGAGGGAACAGCAGAAGGCTGCAGTTCTCCAAGCGAAATAATCACAGGGAGGGCCCAGATGCAGAGCTGGAGGTGTGAGGAGAAGCTCAAGAGCCCCTCTTCTGTTTACCATATTTATTGCAGATCCCACAGGGAAATGCAGTCACAGGAGTGTCTGGGCCATGCACTGGGACAAGCTTTTGACAGTGCAAGCCTTCCTGCCTTCCTCTTTTCTATCCAGCTCTGCCGCTATGCAAGAAGATGAAGCCATTTTCCAGCCCACCCAAGATGTCTTCTCCAGTGTCATAGTTTGCATGCATGTCTTTTGTTTTGCTCTGTAGAAAGCAGGGATAGCTTCCCCTAGTATTTTAGTGTCTCTGGAAGTCTGCAATATTTTCTGTGAGGTCCACCACACCAACATTTTGTCCTGCACAATAGTTGATGGTTAATAATTGCTTGCTAAATAAGAGGCTGATTAAAATATCCACAGAGGCCAGTAACTGAGAAGCAATTTTCCATTAAGCATTTTGTAATTTACATAAGTTAGTTCACTGGGTACACAAAACAGCCCCACTGAGGGTGGTACTGCTATTTCCATTCCACAGGTAGTCATGCTAAGTATTAAAGAGCACATTGGATGTGCTTAAACTGTGCAGGGGCAGGGATCTTGCCACATGTGGCCTTCTAGGTCTTTAAATGAGGCCTTTTGACTAAATCCAAATTTTACAGAACAAATCCTTTTATTAAAAGGGGTACAGCAGAGAAAGATGAAGCTTTTCTTATCTCCTTTGGTGCTTACGAAAGAACAATCTTGAAATCAGAAGGTCACAGATTCCCCACCCCTGCATGGCTGGGATTTTAACCCAGTCAGTCTGACAGCATGCACAGGCCCCAACCACGGAGGGAAACTGAGTCACACAGCCACACTGCTCTTCCCTTTAATCTGGGCCCCCAGTTCCTCAGCTCCTCCCAGGTCTGAATACTCACAGAAGAAGGGAAGTGGATGTGCAAGTGATGAAAAGAAGCAGAGAGCTGCTTCAGTAGATACCTCCCAACACAGCCACCCTCCTCTTAATTAGCAGTGAGTGCCTGGGGAGAAGGTTAGCTTTCCAAAGAGCTGGTTCACCAAAAGCTAGGAAAACTCATTACTCCTCACCACAGGGGTTCAGCACTCCCTCCCCAACCCTTCTTAAAAGCACAGTGGGGTGACTTGCTGGAGAGATCAGGAAACATAAATAACAACTGTGCTTTCTAAACTGCCTAGTCTGTGTCTCCATGCTTCTCCTTCCGGAGAGGTATCTGCAAAAGTACATGAGCTTTGTCTCCACACCGTAAGTATGTCAAAATAAGAAGTCAGAAGGACTCAGATTTTCCATCTGTTCTGGGAAAAGCAGGGACTTGACATAAAGCTATGGATCTGGGTCATAGAGCCCCGCGATCACAATAGTCCCTTAGAGCTCTATGGAATTTTACAGTTCATAAAGCATTTTGGGGTGGATGTTTTCATTCCTCTTCTGAACTCTATACCTTAGGGAAATGGGTGTGAGGCTCTCGGTCTCACAGGGTGAGAAACAAAGGAGAGGTTGAGAAACTTTGCAAGACTCTCCCGGTGGGCATGAGACTTGAACCCAAGGCTTGAACTTGTGCTTCTACCATCTTTACCTTCTCCAATGTTGGTGTGAAGGGTCGGTGCCTTGGACTTTCCAAGACTCCATTAATAAACACCCCTCCTATCCCTCTTCTACTTCTGAGTACAGAATAAGAGAATCCCCCTCAAACCACTCCACACACACACAAATCTGATCTCCAATGAGAGCTACAAAGAAAGCTGATATAGATCTTAAGGTTTTAGTAGAAATAAAAAACTGCCTTATCTCAGAAAGTGTTCAAAAGCATCTTCTCGATGGATTGCTTAGGGGAAGAGGGTCTTGTCTCTTCTCCCACAGTACCGCCTCACTACACCTGCAGAATGGCAGGTGGACACAGGCCTACGTGCAATGATTTGGAGAGTGCAATGTAGTCAGTCTCTTCTAAACCAGTAGATTGACACTCAGGAAGCCTGGGTTTCCCTTTTCTGTTGCTATTAAACAGATTCAAGGCACAGCATGTACACTTGCACCCCAGTTATTCTTATTTGTAAGCATGGCCATATTTATGATCCCTTCCAGTTAGGGTTGTTGATAAAATTTTGATAGAATTGTTAAAACTTGAATATACTATAGTTAATTTGCAATTAATACAGTCTCCATATGCTTTAATCATCTCAATAATCCTGTAGGCTAGTTGTAACCACCCCCATTGTACAGGGAAGCAAACTAAGACTCAGAGAAGCAAGTAACAAGCTGAAATGAGATATGGAACTAACACATGAATTCAGGATTTCAAATATCTCTGGATCTACTGCTTAAAATGGGAATAGATCTGAAAATTCCACATAGAGAATTACAATCAAAGGCCCTCACTAGTAAAGGGTAATATTTAGATTTCATTAATCACAAGTGCATTAGCAAAGATACAGTGTGATGCCAAAGAGCAAGGACTCAAGAATGGTAAGATTTCACGGGCTAGTGAAGGGGGGTGTAAAAGTTCTTAGCGCTGGAGTTATGCTAATGTCTGTATGGGGATTCCAAAGAGAACAGAGTGGGACAGTACAAGGAAGGCGAGAAAAGAGAGCAATTAACAGGAATCAGAAAACATTTCAAGGTAACTTACCAAGGTGCCCTGAGCTTTTAATCATTCTGGGAACCAGGGAGGTGCTCACAAGGAGAATGAACAGACAGGATCGTAAGGTACCCAGTTGCCAAACCTTGGCACCCATGCTGTCCTGGAAACTCTGCCATTACGTGTTCCATCCCTGGGGTCGGGCACTTAGTGAGAGGGATGCATATTTGCATGGGCTGCAGCAGATGGAGTTGGACCCAAGAGTGCCATAGTTCTGTGCAAGTGTGCTCTCTGAGGTAGTGATTGGAAGCATGGCTCTTTTATCAATCAGCTTTAAGGTCCTAGACAAGTTACTTGACCTCTTTGAGCCTCAGTTTCCTCGTCTGTACTTATAAAGAATGTCAGGATGACTGTGAAAAGATATATGTGAAATGTGACCCATCTTAAGCACTTCAAAAATACTATACACATGGATGGCGCCTGTGGCTCAAAGGAGTAGGGCGCCGGCCCCATATACTGGAGGTGGTAGGTTCAAACCTGGCCCCAGCCAAAAACTGCAAATAAATAAATAAATAAATAAAATAGTGTATGCATATCTAGACCCATGGTTCTAAAAGTGTGTACAGGTGAAATACCTAAGTTACTTTGCTAAAATATATATAGTTGCCCTCAAAGTCACAACAACTGAATAGTTTTAAAATATTTTTCAATCTTTCTTTCTTTTTAGGAATATACTACATCAAATCTAAGGCTACTTATTTAAAAATTGATAAGTAATACAAACACATCAGAGAAACTTTTGAAGAGCAGTTAATTCCGGAAGCTTGTTCTTTACTGGATATGAACATTCATGACTGACTTTATATGGCACCATACAAAGTAATCATAGTTGTATTATCACATGTGGCCCTCCTTTATAGAGTTTAACATAAAAAATAGTAAACAGTTTGATACCGAATCACACTCCATATGTTCTACCACCTGATGAGTTTGAAAACCACTGATCCTTAGCTGTCCTCATTAAAACAAATAAACATATCAATGAACTTGAGTTATTTCCAAATGCATAACATGAGCAAATAAATTGAGCATGCCGCTGACCTATTAATATAATTAAAAAATCCATAAGTAGAACAGCTCTTCTCCTCCCCGTAGCTAGTGCACAGGCCTCTCCTGCGTCACCCTGTGGTGGACCCAGGCTGGTGCTCCCACACAGGAAGTACCCAAACTCCATTCCTGTCCTAGCAGGTGAGTGGAACAAATGAAGCACGAGGAATGTAAGTTTCTAGTGAGGACTCTGTTTCCCCCGCTTTTTTTTTCCTTAATTTGCCTCTTAAACCAACTATGCCAAATTTCTGTGATGTGAGCGCACTGTAGGACATCGGTTCTCAACCTGTGGGTCACAATCCCTTTGGGGGTTGAACAACCCTTTCACAGGGGTTGCCTAATATCAGGTATTTACATTATGATTCATAACAGTAGCAAAATTACAGTTATGAAGTAGCAATGAAAATAATTTTATGGTTAGGGGTCACCACAACATGAGGAACTGTAGTAAAGGGTCATGGCATTAGGAAGGCTGAGAACCACTGCTGTAGGACATAGGAAATGAGAGATTTAAAAGGTTGTCTCTGACATAACATAAGCAGGGCCACTCCTAACCCTTACGACATTCTTCTGTGAATGTTTAAAATGTACCTTTTTTTCTGGAATGCTGCAGCCCTTACTTGCCCCCTCCATTGGGCATCTTGTGCAATATACAACTATCCAAGTCACGTGTGCACAAATGTGCCTGCACGTATTGCCCTCAGCGGGATGAATCTGAGCTCCAGTCCAGCGCCGCCAGTCTTCCCAGCATTACTTCCCACTGGCACCACTCCCACCTGCTAGGTAAGCCTCCTGCCTAGCTCCCCAGGCAGAACCATGTAATAAACCACTTCTTAACAACTGTGTGATTCTAACATGATTATCCAACCTCTCTTCTCCTCTATACAATGGAGATGATGATAACCTCTCTGCCAAGCAGATAAAATGGGAAAATGGAGGTGAAGCATTTACCCATCTGCCTGGGCCACAATAAGTGCTCCCCAGGTATCTGCTACTCCTAGAGTTCTGTCCTAGCCTTAATGTTAGGGGGTAGAATCAAAGAAAGGGGGAGGTAATAGTTCAATTAAGGGAGAGCGGGTCCAAATGAAATGAATACAATGACAAAAATGAACCCTTTTTCAAAGTCAACAAAGAAAGCTGCGTGGCTCACGCTTGTAATCCAGCATTCTGAGAGGCAGAGGAGAGTAGATTGCCTAGCTCAGGAGTTTCAGACCAGCCTGAGCAGGAGCGAGCCCCCATCTCTACTAAAAATAGAAAAACTCACCAGCGTGATGTTCCTCTCCTGTAGTCCCAGCTACTTGGGAGGCTGAGACAGGAGGATCACTTGTGCCCAAGAGTTTGAGGTTGCTGTGAGTAATGAGGCCACGACACTCTACTGGGGCAACAGGGTGAGACACTGTTTAAAAAAAAAAAAACCTGAATAGGGAAGAACTTAGAAGAATCCTCAGTAATAGCTTCCTCAAGTCAAACCTGACCTGGTAGCATGGAGGCTAAGACAGCAACTGTGACAAAATGTCTGTCATCTCACACTCTTCTGCTGCTTGTCACACCACCACTCTATCAGTAATCTCCAGGTGAAGCTTTTAAAACACATTTCACCACTTATTCTAAGTAGGTAGAGGATGCTTTACAAATGTGGAAATATCTGAGCTGAGAGAAATCTTACCACATGGGGATAGGCATTCTGGCTTGTATAAAAAGTTGCCAGCAGGAGGGGCAATTAGTTCTGTGTTGCTGAATGAAGGAGGGGAGGGTAAGAGGATCAACAGGTGGCTTAGACACCAGTTTGACAAGGCCTGTACTCTCTTGTAAGCAGAAGGATCCCAGTGGGGAGGGCACAAGGCTGCAGGGCTCAGCTCTGCTGAGTCTGACGGTCAGAATACACACTTGATGGATCATGGAGCAGAGTGGCACAGCTGTTACCAAGTGGACACAGCACAGAGAGTTGGTCTCAGCCCCCGGGCTGGGTTTCCCTGTTCCTTCTCTGTCCACCTACTGAGTTTACAGTAGGATTCTCTCTGCCACCCTTCCTTTCCTTGCTCCCTCCCTCTCCCTTATAGGGAGGTTCAGGCACAGCCTGAGGTTCAGAATTAAGTACCTTTGTTAAATCACCAGGATTTCACAAAGGGAGTTACTAACTTACATATTGGATCCAGAGGTCAAGGAAATAGTGTAGACAATGATTTAGAGCATCCATTTTCCACTTGGTCAAACTCATTCTTAGTGAACTTTTCTCAAACCTGACTGAGCCAAAGTCCCTCTTGACTGATGCCATGGCTTTAACTAAATAAAAAGCATTTCAATGACTGTCTTAATTTTCCTCTTAGCATAAGAGCACTCCAGGCAGCATCATCGCAGTTCCATCCCTAAACCAACACTTAGGCTCGAAAAGTTGCTCTGCAAAGTATTCTTCCAAGAATTGTCCTTAACCGAGGAAGTGAACTCGTGTGGGAATATTTCCAATGCAAAGTATCAACCACTGTACTCAGAGAATAACATTACAAAGTCTCGGTGAACCAGGGAACTCTCTGAAATATTTTAAGGTTGTCACTAAACACTTTCAAAACAAACATCGTTTGAAGTCTTAACACTTCCATGTGGGGTTAGTAGCTTGGAAATAGAGAGACAGAGAGGTTCACAAACGAGTAAATTCTGAGTTATTTAATGAAGTACAATCTGATATTCAAAGATAAAGAAAATAAAAAATGAATAGTATTCTAAAACTTAGTATGTGGTTTTTAAACTTTTTTAAAAAGCTAAAATAGCACATTTTATTTTATTTCCAAATGAAACTCTATGTGGAGTCACAATAGGCCAGACAGAAGACAGCAGAGCTGCCATGCATGGTGTTGGTGGGGGCTGGGGGAGCACCTGAGGCTGCATCCAGTGGCCTTCCCCTCAGGCATCCTTCTTCAACATCAGGAAGCCAGAGAATTCAATTCTGCAAACTGTTGATCTAGACCATCTATCCTTTTACACTCCTGAAACACCCCTGAGTTAAGTATTTATACCCCTTTAGATGCTAAGCCTCTATTTCTTCTCCTATAAAATGTAAAGAAAAAAAATATATATATACACAGTACACTTCAAAGGTTTGTTGCAGGATCAAGTTAGATTTCAAAGTGCCATTTTTAAACTGTTAACATTTATAGATAAATAGACCATACAGAAAATTCATAGCTACCTTCAAAGTAAATATTAGAATGATAAGCCCGAATATTATGACATAAGATGGCAAGAGGAGAGGAAAATGATTCTGAGTCTGGCCATAACTTTATAGGACTATTTCACTTTGGAAGTCTTCTCTGAATATTCAACTGATTTTAGGGGCAATAATGATTAATGCAGAGTTCCATTGGTAAGACAGTCTTTGGGGAGAAAGCATCCTCAATTAATTACTAGCAATCTAATTCTTTTACACACATAAACACACATTATTATTAATAACCTGTGTCCATGGAAATTAATCAATCAAGCCAAAACAAGAAATTTGAGACAGGTGCTGTGGTTTGGCTACCATGTTTTGGAATACCCTCATTTAAGTCTCCAAAAATGCTGGTTGGAAACATTTATTGAGACTAGGATGGCAGCCTGCTTACATTTAGATGGGGGCATTTGGAGTAAATCCTAAAACCTTAATTGGCAGGTATTTATTTGATAGGTCAGTTTTTGACTCACCATTCCAGGCCCCCCACCACACCTGCTCAGACCTTACTGACTGTTGGCCACTGGCCCTTTCCCTTCACCTTCAGCCCATCTCTCTTCCAACAATTTTGCATAAATCTCTAGACAGGAATGATGCCGCACACCACAGCAGCGGGTGGGGGCTCTTGGCTTAGGGCACGTGCAGAGAAGGGCACGGCTTCCTTGTTCAGAGAACTCAAGATCACCAGTGTTATCTTCCTTCCCCATGGACAAGTGACCTCAGGGTTTGGGGAAAATGGAAAGTTGTATCACTTGAGTGCCCTACAGGAAGTATAACTGCAATTACCTATTTGGAGGGAATGTTAAGTAGAACAGAGGGGCTAGCAATCAAGGTGACAGATGAAAACTAGGTTAAACTATTGGAAATTGAAGAAAAAGGGTTTTTAACAATGCTGTCCCTAGATATTAAAAGAGTGAGTGATCTCTACTAATCACAGATGTTGCAGTCACTGTTGTTTTCTTAGCTTATTTGTTTTTCATCATTTACCACTCCCCCGGGCAGAAATCAATTCACCTTCCCATCAGAGGTTCCCTTTATGTTGTCAGAAACTGCAAATACTCATTCCATGCCTCAAACAATGCTGTAGACCAGCGTGTGACATTATCGCTCTGTCTCTCTAATTATGTGATGTGTGGAAGTCAATATGACAGCCCAGAAATCATCCCTTTCCATTTCTCACAACTCTCCAAAAACACTTTTTTAAAGGACACTCCAGACACCCAATTCTCAACACTTGAAACCGCAGAGTCATTTTTGAGTTTCCTCTACGATTGCTCTCCACATCCCATCAGTGGCTCCAAATCAAGGATTCTTCACCCATAATATTCTAATGTCTTTCCTCCCTCATAATTCCCCCTTTCATTGTCTTCTCCAGCCTCACATTAGTTCTTGCCTGAATTACTGCAGTTCTTCCCCTGGGTCTTCCTGCCTAGACTGTCCCCACCTCCTTCTAAGTCTATACATTCTGCTGAGTTAAAATTTCCTCAGCACAACCATGAGCACATCAGTGTGCAAGTAAAAATGTCCCATGGCTCTTCTCTGCTTGCAGGAGCCTTCAAGAACCAACTGCAGATATTAACATTTGTTTAATGCCCATCTCCCTCCCTAGAATGTAAGCTATATTTGAGCAGGAGCTTCGACTTGTGAACTGTGCTGGGCACAAAGTAGGTGCAATAAATATTTGTTGAACAAATAAGTGAGTAAAAAGTGAGTGAATGGTTGGTTGGATGAATGGATGGAGAGTGGCTGGATAGATGAAGAATGACCCCTTCATGGGTTTGTTTACAGAATTAAGTAAACTAACACATATAAAAATACCAAGCACAGAGTCAAGGCTTAGGCTTGCTCAGTATTGGTCCTCTTCTCTACTTCTCTGTTGTGCTCTTTGTGCTATTCCATGTCCCTCTCTCCACCACAGAAGGTCAAGGCCAAATCACAGAAGGACCCTGTTTCCAAGATGTCAGATACCATAGGTAGGTGGGAAATACTCAATTTTGAGTTTTTAGTTGAGAGAGATGCTTCTGGTTCTTTGTTAAGAATCAACTACAATGGTGACAGGGAATGAGGAAGTCAGAGTTGTAGCAAGCCAGTGGTAAGAACCTCTGGGCCTGAATCAGAAGAAGGGATTCATTTGAGAGGAGATTTCAAGGCAGAATTGGTAGGCTTATGAGGGACTGGGATATAGGCAGGCTCAACACTATACTGTAATCTTTTTTTTTTTTTTTTTTTT
>NW_003852598.1:1446948-1453988 GCF_000181295.1 Otolemur garnettii | reverse complement strand
AAAAAAAAAAAAACTAATTTAACTTTTGATACCCAAAGGCTGAAAACAACAAATTCTGATACAGTAGGTTTCTCTCGCCTTTAATGGCTAATGTCCTAGCAGGCACCTTCCTCTGGAGAAGGCAGAAATGACATGGACCAGACTCCATGTAAGGAGAGGGTTTTGAAAGGCATTTTTTTTTTTTTTTAACAAAGCCCATTTTGTGGAAGAAATCAGCAGTCTCTTAATTGCTATCTGCACTGTGGTTTCTCCTGGGGGTTGGGGAGGGGAATGGATTGAAGTCAGTTTTGAAGGCCACAGGCATGAATATCGAAATGGTATGAATTTTAATATATACTTTTATAGGGGTTAGGCAATGATGAAAGATATGACTGCTTTGCTTTTATTTCTCTGAAAAATTAAAATTCCTACAAAAGTGCAATGACTACCTCTTTGAAAACACTGAATAATTTTAAACTTTGGAAGGGTTTATCTTTCATAGTCACGTATCTGTGCAAAGGCCTTTGGCTACTGGAAACCCCGGCTCTACGTCTGCAGCGTGATGAAGCCTTCACGTGCATTTCTTAAAGGTAGCTGGCTTGGAATAGGCACCCTTCCATTTATGGGTGAAGCCACCTGATTATCGAAATGAAACAGAAAGATGCATGAAACATTCTTCTCACCTCAACTAGATAAGGAAGCTGAGCTCTCAAAACATTATTCATAGCCTATAATTTAAGAATTCTCTGATTATCAGCTGCAGTATTTCAAAAAAAAAAAAAAGTAGTTCCAAATAACATTGCAAATCTCATTCCCTACTATCCATACTTCTGAATAAAACAAGCAACAGACATGTATTTAAATAAAGTGTCAATGAAATGAATCCACAGTTTATTACTACTATTCATCTGGGCTAGTAAATATTCTCCATACTATTCTTCATTCATTAAATATGGTTCATTTCCTTTGGCCTTTATTCATTGCCTAATATTCCTAATGAATTTAATGTAGCAAGTGATGTAATCAGACAAAAGACCTGTAAGAACCCTTTTCTGCCACTATAAGCAGAATTAAATCATATTTAATTAGGATTTTAGTGTTCACCAAAAGTCCCTGTTAACTCTTTATCACTCATGCTACTTTCGCTTCCAAGCATTTTTTCTTTCTCTTGCTAAAGTACACTATCTCTTCGGTTCAGTTCTCCTTTTCTCTCTCTCTCTTTTTTTAAAGCAGAAATAAATGTGGTGGAAAGGGCATTTTAAGAAACATGATTCGGTATATAACTAAATAGTGCAGCTGGAAAAACAACAATGATTGATGGCCAGGAGGCAGTAAGGTCTTAGAGCAGATTGCTAGCAGGAATATACCCCAAAGGAGGCCTTTTGAAGAGGCATGTTAAGGAAGAGGTGGTGACAAATTGGATACTCATAATGGAGAGGTCAAACGGGTGGGTGTGAGCACTGCTGGGCATACAGTGAACTGGTCTGTACTTAGACTCCAAGAAGGCACATGGCCCCACACCACCGTTCCTGCAGAATCATCTCAGCAAGCCTGCTGATCTGGACTCTCCCCCATGGAGTCTAGGCAGCATCTATGGCGAGCACCTGCCACACTGCCGTCATTCTAGCCTGCCTTCGCTGGTTTCTGAGCAGGTTTCATATGACTCTTAAGCTCCCCGGGGAAGCAAGTTCTCTGCAGCATGTCTGTAATCACCACATTCCACCAGGCACACCACACTCTAGGTGCAGGGAAATATTTGTAACAGGAGTAGTGAAAGCTGATCACAGTGGTTCTCCAGGCTTAAGTCTTGGCTAAGTTAATAAAATCTTTTTTGTATAACCATTCTATAGTGACTCAAAAAAATCTCTTTTTTGTATAACCATTCTATAGTGACTCATTTTCTATTCAGAGTTGCTTTTTGATAAAGGTCAAACAAGCTTAAAACAACAAAACAAAAATCTCCATTTGATTTGACATTTTAAAAGAGAGCCGCGAATCTGTCCATGATAACCCGTATCTTCCTTTTTCTGTTGCATCATCAAATCACCAGGCAGGTATAAAAAAACTCACAGATCTCAAATCTGAATCACTTCAAATTTTCTCATTTTGTCAATGGTGAAAGCATCTCTTTATAGGGAAGAGGACAAGTATCAAGCCAAATTTACATAAAGGATGCAAACCCACGAGGATGCTGTTTACGCTATGATCTGTCTCATGGTTAAAGGACACATTTGCAAACATGATTTTAAGTGGTGCTCACATGTCAATAAGCTGATAGGACAGCATGTGCTTCTGACTTAGACAAATAACATTTTAAGGCTCATTATGAGATAACAGTAACTTGACAGTTGCATCACCAGCACAGTCGCCATTTCATGGATACTCAACACCCTCCCTACTTAACTTTAAGGACAACAGACCTTCGGATTTCCAAAATGATTTCTCTTGTCCAATCCTGAAACAGAGAACTCTTTTTTTTTTTTAAGAGACAGAGTTTCTCTTTGTTGCCCTCGATAGAGTGTCGTGGCATCACAGCCCACAGCAACCTCCAGCTCTTGGGCTTAGCCAATTCTCTTGACTCAGCCTCCTGAGTAGCTGGGACTACAGGCGTCTGCCACAATGCCCAGCTATTTTTTGTTGTTGTTGTCGCAGCTGGGCCAGCACCAGGTTTGAACCTGCCACCCTCGGTATATGGGGCCAGCGCCCTAGCCACTGAGCCACAGAAGCTGCCCTGAAACAGAGAAATCTTGAATTGGTCCTAAAGGGTTGAACATAGAATGTGAATAGGAAAAATAGGCAGCTTCCCAGACAAATGAAGTCTCCCTAGATAGTTTTATCCTTTTCTTAAAATAAAATTATCAAATCAAATGTTGGCATGTTTGAATATAAAATACATTCTAAAGCAAAATGAACTTTTAAAAAATGAATCAGGCCCGGTGCAGTGGCTCACGCCTGAAATCCTAGCACACTGGGAGACCGAAGTGGGTGCACTGCTTGAGCTCAAGAGTAGGTATGATGGTGCCATGGAAGTCCACCCCGGGCTTGAGACTCGGTCTCAAAAATAATAAATAAATAAATAAAAAGAAACGAAGATACAGTTTAGGTATTTAAAAAATTATGAATCACTTTGAATTACTCATGTGTTAGATTTCATTCATCTGTGAAGACAATCTGGATTTGACCATACAGATGAAAATGATTCCAGAATAGGAATGTTAGATGACTACAAAGAAGCTTGTTTTCTTCCTAACAGATGCCAAACCTGGAAGGGAACGGATAAAGAAATACACCCCAAAGAGCTGATTAATGGACATCCTTTTCAGAGTGATTCATACACCACCCCTGCCTGTGTGACCATTATGGATTTATTAACATTAAAGCAATGTTATTCAAACAGGTATCAAAACATTTTAATGCAATGAAACGCTGGGTGAAATATGATTGCTACCTCTCAGCAGACTGAAACAAGCTGAGATAATTGCACTGTCAAGGAGAACTGACTCAGCCTCCAGATGCCATTTAAAGCTCTGAGGTTTATCTTCTCAAACTGCATTATTTGGTATAATAATGGCCTAATGGCATGCACAGAATCAGCTCTTCCCATATTGTGGTGCCTGATGGATACCATTGATTGCATCCCTCTGCTCCAATTATGTCTTCTGAGGCTTAATACTGGAATCAGTGAAGAGGTTCCTGTCAGTAACAGGCTGCACTTACCACCCACTTCCTGGCGCAGCCTTGGTTCTTTAGGTGAGGCCCACGTGGTGGGAGGGAACATCAGAGTGGAGGCAAGGACACTATCACCAAAGAACCAAGAGCGATTGCGTAAGAAGACTGGAGAATAGACACAAGCAAGTAGTAATCACAAAAGCAATGAAAGCAGAGTACCAAATAAAAATGAAGATGTGTTTTAGAAAATACACAAAATCCTTTTCCCCCCTGCATTTTTCTTTAGTTATTTTCATTTCAGAAAACAAAGATCAATTTTGTATTTCCTGAATATAGTAATCTTCTTGTTATGTTTCCCCATTCCCTAAAGTCTAGATCTTAAGAATTTTTTTCTATGGAAGAGAAAGAAATGCAATGGCACCTGCCCTCAGCAAACCGGTCACCGCGCTGGGAATGCAATGGCTGGTCACTAAAAACTGGGCTGGCCAGCCAAGGCAGAGAGTGGTCATTTCCAGAAATCCACTCCCTGAAGGTGACGGTGTGTGTGTGAATGCCTGTGAGGTGGAAGGAGGGGAAAAGGAAAAGAAAGACAAGGTCCAGCAGGAACATCCAGCAAGTTTTATATGAATATGTCACAACTCTATTTCACCACATTTAGTATGAAGGCCACTTATTGCATGCTCCCAAGGATAGGTCTTGACTTCAATGAGGCAAAGCTTTAAGGGGCAGGATGGGATTTTAAGGCACAGTAAACTCTCCTCTTTTGCTCACTTAGTCCTGCAAGCTGGAGAAGCCTGGCTCTGGCAGAGTAATCCCTACGCCCACTTGGCTCCCTGCTGCCACTTCTTTTACTCTAACCATCCACATCTGTCCCCCAGATTCCCAAGTGTTTCTAGCATTACAGATGTTCTTTTCCCAGTCTGTCCCCATGAACTGGGATCCCCTTCTTTCTTCTCTCTCTTCACCACACACACTGTCTCCTCTACAGACTCCTGCTCAAGCATCCCTCCCCCACCCATGGCACAGCCTTCCTACTCTATTTTCCTGAAACATCTGTCATTTTGTCACTTAATCATGTACAAACTCTATCATTATTCCATTTCTTCATGCAAGTACCTTGCATCTTTGATAAGGTCTGGAAGATGCCAGAGGGCAGCAAATTAAAAACTCCTGGCCAGGTTTCTGTTCTTGGTGAAGGATCAAGAAAAGTCTGAGGATGTGCCAAGAACTGTGGTTCATTTGGGAACCCATGTGGAAGCCCGAGGAATGAAGAGATATTAGAAGATGAGAGGACAGCCCAGTTGGCAGCAAAGTGATTTCAGTGTGAGCTAAGCCATGGAAAGTTGCTGGATTTCCAGAGCAGGTTTAAAGACAGTTGAAGTACAGTGCTAACATATACTTCTCATGGGTGGGGAATTAATTTAAAAGCAGATTTACTATATGAAATTAAAAAACATCTGTGGATCTAACATGTAGAAGTAAAAATAAAGACATAACTCATCTTCAACATTATGCCTGAATTCAATACTTGTCCTGTCCCCCACTCCCCTCAATAACCTACAGAAAAGACTTGATAATCCATTGGCAGTTCCAGGGAGATGAGAGAACCAAAGAACCCAGGAAAACATAGTGAAAGCAAATTTTGCCAATATCACATTTTTGCCTAGACACTTGTACCTTCTGTCAGAATTCTACCAGATCTTCACAGAGGAAGAGCCAAGAGACAGGGTCCTCCTTTTCTTCTTCAAAGAGAGTCTTCCAGAATGCATTCTGGGCTTGGCGCCCATAGCTCAGTGAGTAGGGTGCCAGCCACGTACACTGAAGCTAGAAGGTTTGAGCCCAGCACAGACCTGCTAATCAATGACAGCTGTAACAACAACAACAACAAAAAATATAGCTGGGGGTGGTGCTTGTGGCTCAAAGGAGTAGGGTGCCAGCCCCATATATCTGAGGTGGCAGGTTCAAACCCAGTCCCAGCCAAAAACAGCAAAAAAAAAAAAAAAAAAAGCCGGGCACTGTGGCGTGTGCCTGTAGTCCCATCTACTGGGTGGCTAGCGCAAGAGAATCACTTAAGCCCAAGAGTTTGAGGTTGCTGTGAGCTATGACACCATGGCACTCTACCAACTCAACTTGACACAGTGAGACTCTGTCTCAAAAAAAAAAAAAAAGCAATAGAATTCATTGTGGTTGGAAATTTCTATTAGTTCAGATTTCATATCCCTATTATAGTCATGAACTTGAGAAGAAAGCAAGTTATAATTGCAGAAGCTATAAGAAGAATAATACACAATAAAGAAATACCAGCAATGATTGCCACTCCCATAAGAATAAAACCCTGAAACAATCCCAACATAGCACGCATTGAGCCTCAATCTTTCTCCAATATCTTATAGTAGGTCTGAGATACTACTCAAAGGATGACCCTCTCAGATCTTACCAAACTAAGTTATAAAGTTACATTCAGTCAATTAGAAAGACTTCTACTTATAATTATAAAAGCATTGTTTGCTTAAATACAACAAACAGAAAATTCAATTAACCATACTACAGCATTTCCCAGACATTTTGGTTCCTTGGGGTTTCACTGCATCCATGTCACCATACCTAACATTAGATTGGTCTAATTTTCAAAGCACAAAATGTAATTATTTCTTCTGTCAGTGAAAATCTTGGGTAGAAATAATCACTAATGTGAACTTTGCCTTTCAAGGTTGTTAAATTCAAATGAATATAAATGCTGTTCCCTTTAAATGATCTTTCTAATTTGAGGCAAAAATGGGCTTTTTGCCCTCACCTTCAAGGCTTGCCTTTAATATTCTCTGAAAGATAAATTACATTATTATCTTAGGAAAGTCTGCTGAAAATCATTGAATTTTTAGTTCTAGAAGCTGAAGATATTTCTTGTTTGACAAAGTATATCAATACCTGTCACTGACACCAAGATTGGATTTTTAAGGCATTTGTGGTACAAAAGAAACAAAACAAATTTTACCCTGGCATTCATTTTAAAACAAAGCATCTAAATAAATTAGACCTGGCTAAGAACATACCTGAGGCCTTGGCTGGATTTAATTACACAAAGAGTTGGCAAATATACAGTTGTAATCGACAAGCAGACTGCAGCACTCCTCAAATCATCTCAGCACTGACATGTCACAGGCTGTTGGTTTTCAAACACACTGCAGGCTGGAGCCACGTTGAAGCCAGAAAGGATGAACCAGCATGGTGGCCACCAGGGCATCTCACCCATCACAGGCATTTACAGCAACTTTCTCCATTCTACATTTGGTCTCCTTATTGTTTTTTTAAATGGTAGAATAGAAATTAAGATGACTGCACACAATGATAACATAAACATATTTAGAGTTTATTTAGTGCTGATTTCATGCTGG
>NW_003852598.1:1429359-1445853 GCF_000181295.1 Otolemur garnettii | reverse complement strand
GGTGCAAATCCGGCCCTGGCCAAAAAGAACAAAAAAAGAAAAAAGAATGCCAAACTTGAAATTATCCTGCCTTTGATGATATTTCAGTGAAGGAAGATAGGTCTCTGTTCCCAACCAATGAACGTAGCTACTGGATTATCAACAGGTTCAGTGACATATCACCTGCCACCGACATGCTTCCTATATACCCTTGGAGCCCAAGACAGAGGTTTGTTTTGACTCAAGTTTCCATAGAAAACCGGAACCTGATCATTTGTACCCATGTATTAACCTGAACTCAAAAAATATTAAAAAATGAAACCGCATGACTGCATGCAATAGAGAACAAATAAAAGGAGACCACATGCCTCTCAGATGGAGCACCTATCAAATACTTAAAAACCCCAGGGGAACAAAGAAATGTCTAATAAGGAAACAGCTCCCGAGAGTTAATTAAAGACTGTCAAACGCAGGCACATCTCAGTCACTGACCCTCCAATTTGTAGTGTTTTCCACACAAGAGGGAGCAGTGCTTCCACTTCAAACCCAAGAGCAGGCCAAGAGACCAGAAACATCCACTGGGAATAGACCCGCTGTTATTGTTTCCTTGGAAATATTTATATTTTGGGTTTTATATATTTGAACTACAAAACCTTTACTTTTTAAAGGTTTCTTTGAGAAGTACTTCACCTTTCACCTTCGGCAAATATTTTAATTCATGGGTATCAAAAACTCTTCTGGCATTCTGTCATCTCTGGCTTAAAGTGCTATGTAATTTTTGAGGTATTAGGTTTATCCAGCATGCTGAAAAAATGCCAGTCCGTCAGCTATTTCGCCAAATAATGATCTCCAGTGAGAAGTAAAACTGTTCCTGTAACTAAATCCTTAACAAGAACCACCTAGTTATAGGACTTTAACATCCAACATGATACAACTTACACTAGATATTTTTTCTAAAATGTGTATTGAGTGTTTTGTTTTCTCATCACAATTCATAAGCCTCAGATGTGCAATGTTTTATATGAGGAAACTTTCTTGTACATCCCACTGCTTTTTAGGCCTACATTCATAAAATGACATTTCATTCCTTAGAATCAGAGGTAAGAAGATTAAGTCGTATGTATTTTTTTTTTAATTCCACTAAATATATGAACCTTAGAATTTCAACTCTGGCAACTATGAGAAAGTTACTTCCTTCAGTGAGCCTTGGTTTCCTCAGTCAAACAAGCTCTGCCAAGTACCCAGAGTCCTTGTAGAATTAGGGTTAAAGAGCCCAACATACAGTGTGGCTTTCTAAACATAAGCTAATACATGCACACATATACACACACACATATGTGATTCACCTAAAGTAGTAGCACCAAGAAAACTTCATTTTTTTTTCCAATGTGACCACTTAATGATCTGCCCTATAAGCAAATGGGTTTGTAGAGCTTAAAAGCCAAGTGCTATACATTCAAATAGTGACAGCACAGAGGCATCTGGGCTACCATGATGATGGTAGTGACGATGGTAGCGCTAGTCTAAGCTCTTATCAGTATTTGATGATGGAAGTACCAAGTTTAATCCTATCTTACAAAGGAGGAAACTGAGGTGCCCAGTGCTCAAACAACTTGTATGCAGAGCAGCTAGGGTTGGCACTCACACCATCGGACTCCATATTCTATACATTTAACCTCTACAAAATTAAATTCCCATTTTGACCTGGCCAGAGCCCGATTCTAAGGGTATGACAGGCATAAGCTTACTGAAACAAAAGCTAGGGAAATCTGTCATTTTGTCAACTCTCAGGAGTCATGACGTGATGAGCCCCACTCAGTGAGGCTAACCTGACTTCCCTCAGAGGACACAGAGTTCTTTGAGAACGGAGTGGGACAACTGTGCACTTCATCTAACAGAACATGATGTATTTTAGACACACAGAAATTGTTTGTTGCATCTGAACTGAACTGACATGGAAAACAGCTTATGAATTACCAGAACCACTACAGTCTTGGCTTTTTCCACTTACACCACTTATCTCGAAGTGCTTTCAACTGGGTGCACGTTGCTTTTCACCTTTTTTAACATGTAGAAGGATTACATTCAAAAATGTTAAAAAGAAGAAATATTAGTATAAGTACCTCGTAACAACCATGCTATCCTGCATAGGGAAAGGAGAATATAAAGTTTATTTAATTAATTTATTTATATTATTAACAGTCTTAAATCACCCAAATTAGTGAGATTATACAGGGTATCCCCAAAGTAGCCCCTGAATTTGCCGTACATAGGGAAAATAGAAAATTATAGCTAATCATATCTTCATTTACAAAATAGTCATTATAAAAGTTGAAAAAGAGGTGGCCAACATGCAGGGAATACTTTTCAAATAATTTGTAGAATTTTGTAAAGAACACAAACCCTCAAGAGTTGACAACCTCCCTACATCGACCACCACCTCAAGCTGACCTAATTTTCACAGACCAGACATACACACATGTATGTATCAGTAGAATAAGCCTTGCTCCTTCCTTGTGTTGACCATCTCCATATGTTGACCAGTTTGTTACAGTCCCTTGGGTAGTGAACTCACAGAGGTTCTGCTATGTTTTGTAAATGAAGGTCCATGTAGCTACAGTGTCCCATTTTCCTATGTATGGAGACTTTAGGGGCAACTTTTGGGACACTCTGTACATACTTGCATTGGTAGCTTCCATTTTATTGAGGTCCCCACATGTGGCTATTATTTTTATTCCTCTCTGCTATTTTACAAGTTCAGTTTCACTACGTTCCCTCTTATAGATGAAAGAAACCGAGGCTCCCAAAGATTAACTTGCCCAAGGTCACACAGCTTGTTAGCAAGCACAGGTGGGACTTGAACCTAGTTCTGTCTGAGTTAAGAAACTTTAGACCATCTTTCTGTTATATCCAGCTGCCTCAGTGAGATTCTGGAAAGTTACATCAGTGAACAAGCTTAGAGATTTGTATGACACAAGGGGAGATTTGTATAAAAGCAGGAAGTATGATTTTCATGAACAGACCCTGCAGGCTTCAGAGCATTTTTACTCCATGACAAACAATTCACACTGAGGTGAAGGGTAAAGGGCATAGGCATTGGTCCTGACTGGGAGCAGGGGGCAATGCTGGGATTGACCTTCCTAGAGAAACACAAACTTAAATTTTGGAAGAAATTGTGGAGAAAGAAATGGTTCTTTGAGACTCCAAACACCATGTAATACTCTGGGCTAGGGACTGCCTATTAGGTAAAGCATTGGCCAGTCCACACTCACCCATAATAATTTCTAATTTGAAGCAGCAAGATCCAATCTTGTGTTTCCATATTAAGCTCACCCAGCTCTGTGAACTGAGGGCAAATAAAAGTGCCTGCTATATTTGGACTTCAATGAATCCTTAAAGATAGTATGTAGACAGATGTCCTGGAGGTAGGCTCTTAAGAGAAGCAGCTTGTACTACTTTTCATATTCAGAGATGAAATGATCTGAGACTCCCAGCCCATCTCATCCATCTTTTGTCATTTTTCTTTAATTCTTCTCCATTTTCTTTATCTCCATTCCACCTTTACCAAAAATGGTCTGGAGTAAGAGGTGAATGAACAGTAGGTATATTTTTGGTGATCAAAAATGTCAACAGGCTTGGGCAGAGAGGAGATGACAGCAGTGAGTTCAGAAGTGTACGCAGTGAGTTAGTCCCTCCATTTTGAACCCAGCTGAACTTCATGGACAAGTGATATTCAGGGGCACACGTAAGAGCAGAAGAATGGAAGCAGCAGGACTACGTAATGTTGCAGAATGGAATTTTTATAGAGCCCTTCAAAACCTTGGGAATTCACTAGAGAGGCTTTCAGCAATCCCACCTCCAACTTTCCAGAGGACCAAAGCAAAAGTACTTTGATGCCACACGGGATGCTGGGGGTTAAGTGCAGGGGCCAAGGGTTTGTAGGAAATGTGGGTAGCAAGTGGTTACAAAGTTAAGAGAACAATTCTCAGGGCTTGGAGTATGTCCATCAGGTACTGAGGAATCTTTATTAGAAGCCAAGGGTAAGCTCATTCTAAGCATTTTAGCAGCAATTATGTCCTAACTGGTGTTAGCATTTGCCTAAAATTTAAGGGGGCCTTGACAATTTGCAACAACACATTCCATGGAAAATTATAATTAGATGTTAATATTTTGGCAAAAGAATTTGTGACCTATGGAGTCAAAATGTACCCTTCAGAGCAAACTCACCTATCCCATGTATGTCTACAAATATATGCTAGAAAAGATTTGAACTACATGGCAGGCACAATTAGAACACAAATGCATATCCTACTATCTACTGAGGTACGGGCAAGTGATCCCCCTGAGAGGATAAAAGGCAGATACTTGCTGTATGATGGATACCTGTAACTCAGACATCTATTTGTACCTTCCCTGGTGCGCAAATAGAACAACCTGGCAGGTGTTCCCACATGCCCAGTTCCAGCCTTACAAGAGATGCCAGGTGGTTCGATGCTGGCTGTTGGCATACGGGAGGCAGGCTAGGCCATGCCCAGTCTTCCCTGCTGCTGAGCAGGCTGCTTGCTTTCTGGTACTGTCTATCTCCATGGAAGTTAACATATACAGTAGATTAGTTTACTTAATGAGCAACATTAATACACTGATTAATGTGACAAGGCGACAGGGCTTGCTTTAACCCCACATGTCCTTTGTTCGGTTTACATGCAGAATGGGAACTTCCTTTCTTTCCTAGTGATTAATCACCCACTGACTGAGCACCTACTGTGTGCTCAGGTCTGAAGTGGGCTCTGGGGAAGGCACGCCAGGAACTCAGAGGCTCACATACAGGAAAGAGGCAACTGAAGACTGGAGGAGCCACCTCCTGAGCAAAGCTGCAAGAAGGAATCTGGCTAGAAGGAAGGATAGAGGCCATCAGTGTGAAGGGGGTGGCTCTGAGCAGTGAGCATAAAGACACGGAGTTTGCAGCATCTCCCAGGAACAATGAGTTATGCACAGGGATACTGGATGCCTTGGAGGAGCTGGCTGCAGACATGGAAGACGGAAAGTAGCTTAGGAAATGCTGTGCTTGGGGACTAAAGCCAATCCTATAGACTAGGGGGGTCAAGGAACCTTTTCTGTAAGAGCCTGATAGTAAGTATCTTCAGACAAACAGTCTGCTGCGACTATTCAATTCTGCCTTTGTAAGGCAAAAGCAGCCCTAGACAATATGTAAACAAATGGGCATAGCAGTGGTCCAATAAACCTTTTAAAAATAGGCAGCCTGATGGATTTGGCCTGGGGCTGTAGTTTGTTCATCCTGACTATAAATGATAGGAAGCCCCATAAGATTTTTAAGCAAAGGGATTATGACCTGACACAGTGAGCATCTTAGTTGGCTCACAGTGCTGCCCATGGGAGGATATCCTGGAGGGAAAGAGAAAGGAGCCAAGGGAAGGGTCAGGACACAGTGACCACAGGCCTTAGATTTCTTCTAGGTGTCTGAGACTCTGAATATCTGGTACACATTTCTGCACAGTGTCCCTGTCTTCTCAGCGCCCTGACTCACAACCACACTCCACTCTCAAGTTCCACAAACTAAGGCACCACTCTCAACTCAGTTGCATTTCCCATAGTACATGTTGGCATAGATGTCTGGTAAATTAATTAAGTATAGATCAGCACAAAGGTAACTTGTAAAGTTGACAGGATGTGGGAGATGAAAAGCATGCCTTGTAAAGGAAAATGTGGAAAATCAGGGTTTGATTAAGGTAAAACAGAGAACAGCATGATAAATGAGCACAATCAGCCGTTTCATCTTATAATATTGAAGTGAGAAGAAGGACTTGGATCAATGTTCCCATCAATGACTAACTCTTCTCTCTCTTCTCAGAACACTAACTTGCTAAATGTGGAGACAGGAAAAATAGAAAAAAAAAAAAAAAACAAACTTTCCTTGGACGTTTTTCTAAGAGGGTTTCCAAACAGAGGCCTTGCGTGCCAGTCCTACTTCCATGAACACATGAAAATTCCATGGTAATTAACAAAATCCATCTGCATTAATGTGTTGAAGTTTCTGCAAACCCAGAATTAAATTGAACATGCAATTGTAAATCAATTATTATGGTGCATTTTGCATCAAGTCCTCATAATAGGACAAAGGTAATCTTCAGCACAGCCTGAGTAAGACTGGAGTATTAAGTTTTTATGATAAATGTGGATCTGCTCTTTTTTGTTTTGTTAATGAATCTCTAATGCAGGTTTGTTCCCTTCATAAAAAGAACTATGCTTCAAAATTTTCCAAGGCATTTGGATCGTATTGCCTCTCAGGAACATGGTATGAATGTGGGTTAGTTCCCAGGCTAGCCTTTCAGAGCCCATATAAACCAAAAGAGACATGACATGAAAACAGGAAAAGCCAAGTCTTCACAGGACTAGTAATTAAGCAAATCAAACACAATGAAGATTAAAAAATCATTTTTTTAAATTATCTTAAAAACAGAGAATTTAAAGAAACAAAAGAGAAGTAGAGCATTCATTTTTGAGCTTCTTATAAACTAACATCCTTTCCACCTTGTTCACTAGATACTAGACACACTGGGTTTCCTACTATTTTTTGACAATTCCAGGCTTATTCTTACCACTAGGCCTTAATAATTGCTGTTCCATTAGTAAGAAACACACATCCAAGAGGTTCAGGGGTGTCCCACCTTTTGGCTTCAATGCAGCAAATTAGAAGAATAAAAATTGTCTTGAAGCTCAGCACCTATTATAGCTCAGCAGCTAGGGTGCCAGCCACATACACCGGAGCTGGTGGGTCTGAACCCAGCTCAGGCCTGCCAGATGACAATGACAACTACAACAACAGCAAAATAGCCAGGGGTTGTGGCGGGCGCCTGTGGTCCCAGCTACTTGGGAGGCTGAGGCAGGAGACTCCCTTGAGCCGAGGAGTTGGAGGTTGCTGTGAGCAACTCTGTCTCAAAAAAAAAAAAAAAAAATTGTCTTGAGCCACACATTAAATACACAAACACTAATGAAAACCAATGAGCAAAAACAGGTCTTTTGCGTATTTGTGTATTTTTTACAATATCTGACACCACAGATAAGCAAAACAGTCCTCAAATAATAAACATGCAACCCTCAGCCTGCAGGTTGGACACCCCTGGTAGATCTTTCTCATTATCAAAGCTTCTTAGACAAGTACCCTCTATGAGTTTCTAAAAGAGACCTGCCCTATCCCAGTCAGCATCTGTACTGTCACACTGGATCCATTTCTTCATAATGTATATGAAAGATTTTATTACTTATATTTTACTTAATTTACTTGTTTACTGTTTGTCTTCTCCATTGTGTGTGTGTGTGTATATATATGTACACATTTGTGTATCTATGTATTTTTTGTGTACATATGTGTTTGTGTGTGTGTGTTTACTGTTGAAGGAACCCTGAAGGGGATGTATAAATGGTTTCCAAATAATCTGGGGACGCGATTTCATTCTCTCTAATTTAATTTCAAAATCAGTGGCCATCAATTATTTGATAGATAAGGCTAAGAGCCATTCTTCTTACATTTATTGACTAACCCTAAATTAACTTGGTTCCTTGTAAGTGGAATAATCTATGATCAAGGAGAAGAGAGATTTCCCTGGGTCGAATTTGAAAAAGAGGTAGAAGAAAGTGCATTTAAAAAAGATTATGCAGGTGTCAATAAATAAAACGAGTGTAATGTCGACTCAACTAAATGAATGTCTGTAAAAGCACAGAAATGGAGATCAATGGGAAGAAGTAAAATTTCCCCAAGTAAGGTCTGAACTCAGAATGACAGACCAAATTACTTCCATAGGCCTCTAGGGGGCACCAGGGGTAAATGTACAGTTGCATTCAAATGTATTGTACATTAAGAAAAGCTAATACAAAGCAAAGAGCAATTTAAAAATTATTAAAAGTCTGCCATTAATCAGGAACTTGGATAAGGGCTTCGACTTTTAATCTTTACGAGAATCTTTTGAAGTTCATATTATAGTATCCTTTTTTTCCTAATGACGAAACTGAAACTCAAAAGTGTTAAATAGTTTAACCAAGAAAACATAATTCCGAATTATGAACCCAGATTTAAATCAAAGCTTGTCCAACATTCTTTTTCCATTCTTTTTCCTCTCCAGAAAGAATGAATATTAGTTAGAAATTTATACTCTTAAATCTGAACATAAAAATTTGCAAAACAAATAATGTTTAGGCATTTTCTTTTCCAAAAAAGTAAACTTTTGCTTAACAAAACTGCCTTAAATTATGATAATCATAAATCATTCGAGGATCTTTCAGAATGATTTTAATTACAAAACTACTCTATTGATTGTCTTCTGTAATAAATGCCAGAGCTGGGAGTTTGAAGTAAGCATATTCTGTTAGCAAGTTACAGGTACCACATCACCATCTTCTCCTATCTTTATGGGACATGAACACACAAAACAGATGAAAAATTATATACAAAGAACCCGAAGCAGAAAAAAATGAAAGACGAACTAGACTATCTTCTTGTCATTACTTGACTGTTTGCAGGGTTGAAGTTCTGGCTAGCATGTACATGTACCATGCCCTGACAAAGGCCGGCGTGCTGCCCTGTCACAGAGGGGCCTAAATAATCAATGGAGAAGAAAAGCAGCAACTTTTCTCTTCATTTCTGTATCCACAAGAATTGTAGTACCTATTGCAATAGTCAGAATGCAAGCAGGTGATAAATCAATCTCAAAAAAAGTAGCTACGGACACTTTATCTGATCTCTTCTAACTCTAAAAATGTGTACTTGAAAATGAAACCCCTTAGATTTTGGTCTCCTGCTTTTTTTTTTTTTTTTTTCTCTGTTTACTTGGTTTTGTATCATTTATTGCCATGCTTTACCCTGCAAAATAAGTGCAACTCAAGCTCTTTCAAAGAAACCAGGACATAAGCGAATGCATCATTTTGACAGTGGAAAATGACAAAACATCTTTCAGGATTTCTCCATACATGGCTGATAAATGAGCTGCATCAAGCACAGATTCTAATACAGAGCAAAGAGTAGTGAAAACAAGTGAGCCCCTTCAGAATATAGCGAGGAGGACAGCACAGCATGTCTGCCTGTTAAAAAGGAAAATATGGATTCTTTGTTGATTCGTGACACGATGTGAGCAAAATGGAAATAAGTTATATTGCAGCTTAAAGCTTTCAGGGAATTGCTTATTTATTAAAGCACACTGCAAAATGATGATCATGAAGCCTTTATTTCAAAATTAAATTCTAATTGCTTATTTTTTCTAAAGCAGGTGCAATGAAAAAACTTACGTCTATGGCAATTACCAAACATGTACATGATGCGTGTAAGACAAATTCAGACTACATCCTTCTGTTCGGCACATATCTTACCTAAAACAATCTTTAAAATAACTCTTAAGGATGCTTACATAATTTTAATGAGGTTTATAAATACATATGTAAATGTTAAAATTACGAATACAGCTTTAAAGTTTAATTATAAAATCAACAAAAACAGTCAGGAATTTCGGTAATAACATCTAATTTCAAAGGGACTGCATCACTAAGAGCCTAATTTGTGTAATTAGAGGACATTGTGTTAAAAATATTAAGACTAATGAGGGTGCTAGTACCAGTACTAATCAATATCACATTCCCTGTTCTTTTCTGAGTATTCAGAAAAAGTTAGATGAGTTCTTGCCTATAAAATATGAGTAAAAATGATGATGTCACTTCAGGACCATGTTGCTCTAAGGCATTCTAGTGATTCTCTAGAACCTCTTCTCCTACGTGGGTACTATAAAGGCCTAGTTTTGAGCTGACTAAACCAGCTTGTAAAACAGCTACCCAGAGAGTCTCCAGGATCTGTAGGAAACTTCTTGTGAAGGAGAAGTCAACTTCTGTTATTAATCCACCAAGATATTTTGGGTTGTTTGCGATTGCAACACAACCTGTTATATCCTTTTGAACTGTGCATTTATAGTTTTGGTATCAATTTTCTCAGACATGGAAACCTACCTCTGTGGAATAACCACTTTTCTAAAAGTTTCAGATAAATAATCAGTACACTGAATAAAAATGTGTTATCATATTTGAAATGTTTTATCATGACTTCTGATGGATCTTTGGTTTATAATTTAATTAGTGAATCTTACGATTTTGTTTTACTTCGTGGAAGACATTACACTGTATTTTTTTGTAATATGAATTCCTTTCTGGGCTGATTGACTATAGAAAGATAGTTACTCAATCACAGACCAACAAGAATTACTGGGTATAAAAAAATTAAGAAATGAAAAAGAAAATGAAAGATGCAAATGTAAGAATACACAGATAATTTTCCTTGTAATAACTGGAATAATGCCTTTGAAAGAGGCATTAGTCCCAGACACTTAGAGAAGAAGTTAGAAGTCAACAAAAGCAACATCTCTAGTTACAGATGAGGTTAAGTTCCTTATTTTTTCAATGGTTCAGAATCATGAGCAATTAAGCCCCTCCCTAGCAGAAGAATTTTGCCTTTACATTGTTGATTCCAAAGTCAGAATCGAGCCAAGCTCCTTCTATATATTAGTGACATTTAAATATGTAGTCTAACGCTGATATCTATTCAGGACTTGAAAGCATTCTATCTCTGGCATTATCTTAGATTATTTTTTCCCATTCTTGGATTTTCTCACTTTTTTTTTTTTATCGTGTTATACTTTAGTTTCATTATAGATGACTTCAAACCTTTTCCATAGTCAGGTATAGAATTATTAAATTATAAAATTTAATGACACAAATAACAAGAAAGCCCCATCCAATTCTCATATTCTATTTTTCCAGGGAATAGGGAAGGTACACATCTTGGGGATTAAGTTTGACTATAGATAATTTGCTCCAACATGCAAACAAGCACCCAGCCAGAAATTCTGAGATTCTGTGCTCAGACACACAAGGATGGTCGAACATCTCATACTGCACGTGCCCTCCACCACAGTTGTTTGAAACACTGCTTTTTTCTAAGAAAGTGATTCCCTCAGGGTTGTAATATGGAATAGTCAACAGGTGACTGAGATGTAGTGCCAGAGTCCTGGAGTTAAAAGGTTCTCAGCTTGGTTACTTAGAAAGTCTTGACCTGGGTCAAATTACTTAACCTCTCTGAGCCTCAGTCTTCTTTGCATGTGTTAAAAGGGCATGATACATAGAATATTCCTAGTAAGGTATAAATGAGAATTTATTTAAAGAGCTTTTAAAAATATTAAATGTATAGAGCAAAAAAAAAAGTTAATAAAAGTTTGAATCCATTGGGATAGAAATTTCTGAATTTACACAAACTATTTAGAACAGGGTCTGGCATTGCTCAATAAATGTGAGGTCTTCTTGTTAATGGAAGATTATGAAGCACATTGAAAAGATGGAGAATGAGTGGCCCCAGACTGGATCGTACTTCTCTGTAAGAAAAACCGAGAGGCATTTCTCCAACTCTCCTCAACAGTTGCTCTTCTAGCACTTGGGTAGGCAAGACTTAGAAATGGCCAGGGCTCAAAAAACAATTCCCCAGAATGAAGACCCCAGAAGCAAAAGTCTTTCTCTGACCTCCTTCCCACTCGTCTCTCAGTCCCATTCTCCCCAAAGCTAGAATTTAAGGAAACTAGAATTGCCTTTCCTCCATGGTGGGCCATAGAAACCAGAACCCCCTTTCCCCAAAGCCAATCACACAACCTAAAAATATAAAAGTACTTGCTCTTTGCCTTTCTGTATAAAAACAGGCCATCAAAACATTATTTGACCTATTTTGCTGAACTGTTGGTCATAAGACTCCCCTCCAGAGAGAGTCCTTCCCTGAACCCAGGAGGAAGAAATCCCCACTCAGAAAGGCCAAGAAGAATCTAGGCAGACAGGACCCCCTGGGTTTCCCCACTTAGCAGTAGATCATACCTTTTCATCTATTTTTTAAAAACTATCTGTACTCTACTGAACTTAAAAGGGACACTCTACCCTGTATCTTTGTGTCCTTATTCTGAAGCCTTCTACGTATTTTCCACATTAAATAAATTTGTATGCCTTCCCCACAATTAATGTACTTTTTGTAAGTTGGTTTTTCAGCGCAGCTTTGAAAGGCCAAATGTGCCCTTGTCCTCTACAAAGGAAATGCTCAAATTTGAAACTAACTTTTCTTTTCTCGGAGTCTACTTAAGCCTAGTAATAGCCTGATATCAAATAATTGTCTATTGCTGCTGGGCTGGAAAAAAAAAAAAAAGAAAGTGTCTAGTTATTAGTTGTTAAGGCTTTAGATGGGGAAGAAGGGACAGAAGAAGGGATAGTGTCCCTTGACGATAGTCGTTAGGACCAGGCGCCAGAGAACAATTCAGCCCTCCTAGCACAGGTCAGATGCAAACTTCTGACTGCCAGAGATGACAGATGAACTAGGCTCAAATTGCTTATGGAGCACAACTCCCCAACACAGTGGAAAGGGTCACAGATGTCCACGAGCCAGGTTATCCTGATGAATAACTGTGGCAAGCTCCTTCTCTCCCAACTGTGATTCAAGAAATCTATGCAAGACAAACATGATGAGGATACCTTGGCATCATCATAAAGGAATAAAAACAATTACACTCCGTGAAAAGAAAACTATCCCAAAAGGAAAACAGAAAATGAGCCTTTAATGGTCTCTAAACCTTAGTCCATGCAAACTGCCATGAAGGCCTATTCCTAGGGATCCAGGAATAAAAGCAGACTTTACATTCTTCAGTTTGGAACCTGAATCACCTACTGCAGCCTTACACTGTTATTTCAGCTGGGGATTATCTGTATTCCTCCCTTCTTTCCACTGTACTCAGCACCCAGCCCTGACCATAGGGCAGGTCCTCACCAAAAGTCTACATATGAATTGAACTGGGGCCGAGAAGAATATAATTCCATCAGGCAAGAGACAGATAATTTTTCGCATCAAAGTCTGGCAAGGTTTATTGAGTCTCACAGCTCAGTGAAAGAAAAATAAAGAAAGAAATAATGAGGGAAGGAAGGAGCAAAGGAAGGAACTGAGATAGAAAAACGTAAGTAATTTTGTGATCTTTTAAAAGGGAGTTATATTGCTGGTTTCCAACACAGACAAAAGCTACATTTTCCCCCAATAGATAATAGGATCCTTGAATTTTCATAATGTGCTATTTAAAATGATGTGTGCAATGCATAGTTTTAAAAGCATTTTTGCTATCAGAACAAAAATATTTTCCAGGATGGAATGATTCTAAATTCCAGTTTCCAGGAAATATGGCCATGCTAAAAACAGGCAAGCTAGATGGATACGATTGATATTTTGGCCTAGGTAAGTCGTATGAGGGTGGCTCATATATGATGGGGTGTTGTGTAGCATGCCTGGACTCTCCACACAAGATGCCCTTAGCACTTTCCCTGTGCGGAACCAAAACTGCTTGACATTGCTAAATGTCCTTTGGAGTGGAAAATTGCCCCTGGGTGTAGATAATATCTGTATCACTCAAATTAAAGAAGAATGAAAAGTGGACTCTGTGTGTGTGTGTCTGTGTGTGTGTGTGCGCACGCGCCTATGTGGCTATGTCTGCAAGGTCTGAAGTCATATCACTCATGCATTTACGGATTTAATAATTAAAGCTCAGTTATCCCCACTTATTTAATGAGATCCTCCTAGTAATAAAATTCTGTGAAACCTTGTTTTAAATGTATGTAGAACATTTAAGTACCCAGCCCTTTGCTGTGTGAATTACAAAGTCTAAACCCCAGGGCAGGATCAGCATAGGACGCCAAGTATAACCATGAGAACAAGTGTCATATGCAAGGAACAGATTGGTCACAGTGAAAGGCAGAAAGCAGGAAGCCACAGTGAGCCTCAGTGCTCTGCAGAAGTGCAAGGCTTTGCCTTTTTTCTTTAGGAGGACAAGTATGGACTGCTCTTCTCTGTATGTTGGCTGTCCCCAAGAGGTAAAAGAATTGTCCAAACACTCTAAAACTACAAACACCTTCTAGACACAAAGGAAGCAGCTTTTCTGCATTATATCATATCTTTGGAATAGTTTACCAAACCTCTCAAAACTTGACTGTCCAGGAAATGGGAGACTGTACCTCTCAGGGCATTGGGAGGTTAAAATGTAGTAATGATGACTGCACCTGCTACAAAAGCCTTAATAAAGTACTTCCAAAAATATTAAATGTATGGAGCAAAAAAATTAATTTAACAAAATCTTGAATCCATTGGGATAGAAATTTCTGAATTTGCACTAATGAAAAGGCCTGAAGGTCTTTTGCCACCATCTAGAGAAAGCAAAGCTGTCTTGAATGAAGAGACATAATCTACTTTCATCTCAGTGAAGAAGGAGGAGGGTTCTCGGGCAGGAAGTTGCCTGCTTTCCAGGCCACCATGCCTGTTCAGTTGCTATCCTTTCTCTCTTCAATTGCTATATATTTCTCTTTGCAGCTTAGTGAGAAGCAACAAGAAAAACTCTTGTTATGCCAGAGATAGGCTAGATTTTCTTTATATGGAATTAGTGCAAAAACATGCTCACACATTCAAAAGGCTTACAAAATCCTCCTCTTCTGATCTTGTAAAATGTATATGGTCTTCTCCATTTTCTGATACACAGTTCCTAAAACCGGTGGAATCCCCACAGTGATGAGTGTCTTGTGTGTGTTAATGAGATAGCTAGAGATCCCTAGGTAATTTAGGTGGGGCTGGTCACCAGGAGATAAGGCATAAGTAGAGAGTTGAGACTTTCAGCCCCTCAACCTTCAGAGAGGGGAGAGGAGCTGAAGGCTGAGTCCAACACCCAGGCGTCCTCAAACCACGGCCCACAGGCCACATGCAGCCCACTTAGGACATTTATCCAACCTGCTGGGTATTTTTGCTGCCACTGCCTGTCCTGCTTAGCAGCCGACTCATCCCGGGGTCCGCAGTCTGGCCTTCCAACAGTCTGAGGAACCGTGAACTGGCCCCCTGTTGAAAAAGTTTGAGGACCCCTGCTTTAATCCATCACACCTATGTAATGAAGTCTCCATTCAAACCCAGTGGGACAGGGCTTGGAAAGCTTCCAGATGGTTGCCCGAGTAGAGGCTCCTGGAGGGAGGTCTGCTCAGAGAGCACAGGGCCGCTCTTCACTCCCGGCCACACACCTGGCCCTGGGCATCTCTTCCGTGTGGATGTTCATTTGTGTCCTTCGTAATATCCTTTATCATAAAACGGTACATGTGACTAATGTGTCCCCCTGAGCTCTGTGCGTCACTTTAGCAGATTAATTGAAGCTGAAGAGGTGGCTATGGGAACCCCAACCTATTCAGTCAGAAGCACATGCCACAACCTGTGTTTGCTACTGGCATCTGAAGGTGGGGCAGTCTTGTAGAACTGAGCCCTCAACCTCCAAATCAGAATGTGAACCCAATCTCCAAGTCAGCACGAAAGTGGTTTAGAGGACTCCCGATCAGCGTCTGCTGGGGAGTCTGCTGCAGAGTCGATGGCTTGATGTGTGGGGAAAAAAAACCACATATCCAGGGGTCATAGAGGTGTTCTCTGTTGATGGTGACAGTACAGTGAGAGAAACTGAGGTTGGTTTTTTCCATATGCTTACTGATATGCGAAGAGTGAACAATGACTTAGTGACTCTGCCTGCGTCCCCCAGGGCAACGATACTAGGGAGGGGATCCAAGCTGCTCTAATGCAAATTCCTTTTTTTCACTTGACACAAGTCACTCCTTATCTACTTGCTCCTTAACTCATGAATGGTGTTGTTAGGACAGATAACAATACACTTCTGTAATCCTCGTCCTGATTCACTGTCTCCAGCTCATCAGCCTCTGACTACTCTTGAACACTTTGGGCCTCTGGGCCTTTGCACCTGCTAGTCTGTGTAGCTGGCACGATGTTCCTTTCTTCAGATATCTACTTGGAAATTCACTTCAGTGACACCTTTTGGAGCCACCTGATTTAATATCTTAATCTCTGTCTTCACCTCTTGAATACATAGTCTGACTCTTTCCCAGGTGACTTTCTTTACCTTAGCTTTTCCATTATATAATACTTTATCTATTTGTTTATATTTTGTTATTTGCCTCCCACACTAAAATATAAGCTCCCATTGACAGGGATTTTTGCCCATTTGCTTCAGTTTTTGCCAAGAAGATTTACTGACACATAGTTGGCTTTCGATTTATATCTGCTCTCAAAATATATGTGATTGTAAATTTAATGAACTTAAATTCATTAAATTTAGTCCATTCAATTTAATTTAAAGAAAGGAAAATCATAACTTCTAACTTTAAAGGCCCCCTTTGGCTATGAATTCTGCTTCGGCGTAGTTTTAAGGATTAAAGATCAAAAATTTTACTTAAGTGTGGTCAGTTTGAGATTTGAAACTTATTTTAGAAGCACAAATAGATATGCCAAGGTCTAGCACTATGTTTAAGTTCTATCTCTTACGTCGCACAGAAAGTGGTGCCTGAAATAAGAAATGTGTTAATTCTTCTCGCTAACCAATTAGCATTTGTTTCTCTTTCTGATGCCATTCATTGGGCTCT